>NC_092581.1:12489120-12814574 GCF_037975245.1 Apostichopus japonicus
AGCTGTGGCAGAATGCAAACGATGTGAACTTGTTATTGAAAGTTTTAGTTAGACATTATAAGTGCTTCGATAGCTACATCAGAGGAAGGAGCAGGACCATATGGAGCGAAGGATCTAACTGTAATATAAGTGATATTAGAAAGGGATTCAAGTAATATTTTGCCATGCTACTATTTAGGGTTTACTTCGAGTATACTGATTTACATTAAGCTTACAGAAAATTCTGCTTTGAATTTCCATTCTATCATTACGGTACACTTCAAGGGTTAGAGAGTAATATACAAAATGCCTGCACTAGTAAAGAAAGGAAAGTTTAGAAATGTTAAGCTTCCACAGAATACCACATTAAAGGGAGAGTATATCGATTTACATTAAGCTTTACAGCCACAGATAAAATTCTGCTATAAATTTCCATACTATAATTAGGGTAAAGGCTACTTCAAGGGTAGAGTAATATACTAAATGGCAGCATTTTTAAAGAAAGGAAAGTTTCAAAATTTTAAGCTTCCACAGTTTTCCACATTAATCGGGGGTAACAAGGAGAGTATACTGATTTACATTAAGCTTACAGCCACAGATAAAATTCTGCTTTAAATTTCCATACTATAATTAGGGTATACTTCAAGGGTAGAGTAATATGCTAAATGCCTGCACTTTTAAAGAAAGGAAAGTTTAGAAATGTTAAGCGTCCACAGAATACCACATTAATGGGGGTAACAAGGGGAGTATATTTTTAGCCTTGTATTTGTCTTATCTTGTTCATTTATCCTAACTTTGGTTTACAGTATCTGTGATACCAGAATTGGAATGTAAAGAGAAGTGTTTTGTCTATGACTGAGGGATATGAATATCTTGTTTGCCAGCTACTGGTCGTTGGTTTGAACTCTACCAGGTTGTGCTTAAAGGCATTGCAGACTAGCCCCAAACCGCGTGCGGCCATCTGAAAAAGTTAACTTTCTGTTGCTTGCAAGTAACGTTTTGTTTGTGTCGCTACAAACTGCAGATGTAATGAATGGTGATACCCTTGTTATCTTTAGCTGGACCTGAGATGTCCATTGCTGTATTGTTTGTACACTGTGCTGTGGGTATTGACCGCAGCTGTATGTACTGACTGTACACTAGTGTCTAATTACCGACGGTATCAAGCTGTGTTTTTCTGGGATCGATGGTGGTGTCTGTTACACCTCATTCGAAACTATGTAAGATTACCCACATTAGAAGTTTCTTTTTGCGCGAGTCTTCACACCCTTTAAACTTTCTCCAAAACCTATTTCGGTCTGATATTATGGCTGGTTTACTCTCATTACATCAGAGATCTACTACTACGTTTTGTTAATTTCTCAATTGTTTGTTTGCATGTTTCAGCATGTGAGCAGCAGCCATGCCCTAAGGGGCAATATTTTTACCAGAGATTTTGCCAATGTAGAGGTAAGTTGTCACAAATATATGAGTCATCGTATTAAAAGGTGGTAGTATCCATATAGATGCTATTTTGTCATTTTCTACAGTGGGCTGTATTAGACCGTGCTCACTCTGGGATGATCAATGGTGGGGACATGGGGGTTGTACAGCACCAGCTTGATTTACCCCCAGTCTGTACCCCCTCCCTCGTAAATGTTTATCCAATATGCACCGCCAACCTCTGCCGCCCCCACCCCACCCATCCCACATACTCCAAATGTCTGGTGACATCACTGGACGTCCGAGTACTTTATAGTAACTACTGGCCTTGTACATGTAATAGATTTCCCAAATGCCCTCCATGTTAGTATGATTGATTGAGCAGAAACTCATGTGGCTACGTACAAGTATGTGCAACTAAGGTTGCAATGCAAGTTTTCGCTTTGAATCACTACAGCCATTTATCATGTCTGCAATTTAATGTTATCATCTACTTAATTAGCCATGACTTCAACTTTTGATTTATCCTCCAGTCTGTCATGAGAAATTGTGTCCAGCAGGTCAAACGTTTGACCATGATTCATGCTCCTGTGTTGGAGGTAATAAAACGCTGTTTTCTCGCTCTCCTTATATTCTTTAATGATAACAATTTAGTTCCTAAATCATAAAGTGCGATTGTCAATATAGAACATTTTTCGCAGTTGTAGATATATATATCTATATATATATATATATATATATATATATATATATATATATATATATATATAAGTGGTAGATATGACATGTGTGTTCACCAATCCTTGGAGAAATCTTGTTAGCAGTCTTTTCAAATAGTGGTAAAGAAATATTTTTATGCTTACCGATAAGCATTTACGTAACTATTCTAAAAACTACTATGATTCTTAATTCATGAAGTACTTCTCAATTACATATACCACTGGGTCATTTTTAACAAAGGAAACTTTAATTTGCCAACACTTCTATATATAAATTTTTGCAAGTTTCACAAAACGTTTGGAGTATCCTTTTTTATTAACAAATAGTTCTTTTGCTGGCCTATGTTTTACCTCACAACTTATGGTTGTTTCACCAATGTGATGAACTAGTGTGAGAAAATGATCCTGGATATAAAACATTATCCAAACATTTCGTCTTTCCGTAGACTGCAAAGAGGTCACCTGTCCAGCCGGTGAGAAGTTTTTACAACATGAGTGCAGATGCTATCGTGAGTTTTTTTTTTTTTGCTTAAAGAGTGGTTCAGTTTGAACAATAAATATTTGTTAAAAACTGTTTAAAATAGCAAATTTGTATATTTCACTGATTTATCAACACATTATTAATTTTTTTTATTCTAATAGTAGTTCAGAATTCATCCAATGCCAGAATATGTTTTCAGTCTAATGAAAGCTGTTTGTTACGGTACGAACAATGAAGAAATGGGTTGTTATGGTTCAATCATTAGGTCCCGAGTTCGAGTCACTCCAAGATTAATGTATGTCGTCCAGTTACAGAGTTGTTGACAATTGACAATTCATAATTATGGACATTAAGAGACTGACTTCGGTCAGCTTGCGGCTTTGATAAGCCAATGATGGCTTATTCGCGAGTTCCTGTGTTTTTTAATTTAGGCAGGAGAGTTCACATTGGAAGTTTCATTCCTCATTGATTTATTTTCAGCCTGCGAACCAATTGAATGTTCCTACGGTTATGTGTATGACATGGACCAGTGCAAATGTGTCAGAGGTGAGCAACCCAGCTTTGATAACAGCTTTTAACAGATTTCATCTTAAAATCTATTTGTTTATATAGGTACCCAGAACCCTGCAGCCAAGCTTTGCTATGTAAGGCATAATCTAGCATGCTGCAATGTTTCAGTTGATTGGTCTTCAGAGATATAATAATAATATCCCTATTGTTGCTATTGATCCATCCAAGCTGAGCCGGACTTTTGCAGCTGTAACAACTTTCCTTTTCGACGGTGGTTCAGTCGATCATCATCATTCTGTGCACACTACCAAGACATCATAGTGCCTGAGCTGATTATTGCAGCATGCACAAACATATTCCATATTGTTACTTGATTTAACCACACATTTAGAGTAACAAGTTGTATTTAATAATATTCTATAAGAAAATCTTCGAAGATTTTCTTCCCATTGGAGAAGGTTAAGTTGGCTGGCTCAAAAGAGGATCTGATACAATATGGGATAGGGGCATTACAACCGTTGGCACATACAGGGTCAATTAGGGAGCACAGGGGAAAGTTAATATATTCTCATTATCATATTATATCCAAGGAAAATGAGTACTTGAAATGGGACCTGGTGACGTGATTGTGTCCTGTACGGACCCAATATGACTTTGGGAGCCAGCCCAGATTATTTTATGAAATGTTTTATGCAAAGATCATTTTAATATGCAAAGTAGGTAAGCTGGCAAGTTACATTCATTGTTAAAAGGAAATTGCATGTGGTAGCCAGATAACGTTTCACTCAATATTGATATTTTTGCTTTGATATGAAACCGACAAGATTTTAAAATCTCTTTGTGGCATTCACTCAACAACAGCTGTCGAGTTTTGGTTTAGTTTCTTGGGTAGTGGATAGTAGTGGGAGAAGTAAACACTGGATCAAAATACAGCCAGTTGCTTTGAGTCTTTTAGGTTAAAAAGGAACAACGACTTTTTTATGGTAATTATCCAGATTTTACAACGGCAAGCTGGTGGCCAGATAGATCCTAGTGGAGGGATCCTGGTGGATTTCATATACAGCATAGATGTGAAGTTAATTGATACAGAAAGGAACCAAGAAACCAAAATAAGATCAAAGATAAAAAATAAAAAGAAGGATTCTGGCAGCGGTCACTGCTGATTTGGGGGTTAGGTTTCTTGGCTGAACTCGACATCAGACTCAGATTGAACATCTCAATTTAAATTGATTTTTATCCTTTTTTTATTCTTTTGTTTTTAGGTTGTGAACTGAGGACTTGTCCCGATGGACATGTGTTCGAACCAAGCAATTGTGAATGTTACCCCAGTAAGTACAAACATGCCCTCATCATGCAGTGTGTTGGAATGAAACAAAATCTTTTGTAGATATCTTAACCACGAAATTATCTAGCTGCTGTATGTTAATAATAGAAATGTTTCAATTTATTAAGAGGCAGCCATACTCTTCTATATATATATATATATATATATATATATATATATATATATATATATATATATATATATATATATATATATATATTGATCGATCTAAATTGATTGCTCATCTATTTCAAAATTATGAACATAGATAAAGGTACAGGAACGGGGGATATACTATCATTTTGACAAACAGGTTCTGCTATAGCGCCACCTATAGGAAGATAAGACGATTACGAATCACGGTACTTAAATGTGACGTCGTCTTTATTTCTGGTTCGTGTTTTAGCAGAGTACAGGACAGAATGTACAGCATTCGAATAGCAAAATATTGTATTACAACGAGGACAGAATAGAGGGCGCTAGGTAGAAACATATACCAAGCTGCAGCTGTTACATAATGAAATCAGTTTCATTGGTGGGCTTTTATGCTTTTATCACTTTTTCTTTCTGAATGGTTTTTAATTTGCAGGATGTGACCCAGCAAGATGTCCCTTTGGTAAAATATTTCTACCGGATACTTGCTCTTGTGTTCAAGGTAAGGAATAAAATAGAAACATCGCAAAGTGTAATGCAAAGTTTTTTAAGTTTTGTATATATACCGGTACCTTGTATGAAAGATGAAGATCAGGTTTTGAATACAGGAACCCAAAGTATTCTATGAGTGATAAACTTTAGATGCATTCAAAATTACTAGAAAACTTGAACATTAAATTAAACACAACAATTTATGTTCCGATCAGGCTGGAAATTATATAAGAAATGATATAAATTATGCGTAGGTTTTTGGCTGATCTCAGTCTCATTCAAGATCCCCTTAAGAAACTTTCTAAATGTTCAAAATACTAAACGCCAACCATTGTCTGAGTCGATTCTCAAGTATAATTCCATCTCTTACTGTACAATCATAAGGTCCCCAGTTCGAGTCCCTCCAAGATTAATGTATGTCGTCCAGTTACAGAGTTGTTGACAATTGACAATTCATAATCATGGACGTTAAATATGAATCTAAGAGACTGACTTCGGTCAGCTTGCGGCGTTGATAAGCCAATGATGGCTTCTTCGCGAGTTCCTGCTTGCAGGAGCATCTAAAATACATACATACATACACACATACAGCTTGAACAAACTAAATTAATTTAAGGTGTCATGAGACCAATGAGTTTCCTTTTGTTTTTGTAATTATCTGTATTATGTATACTAAATTAAAAAACTTGATATATTATTTATATATTATTTATATAATAGTTTAATTTTTTTTAGTATGTTGATGGTATACCCCATATACCTTCATTGGCTCCCTATCAGCTACAGAATTCAGTATAAACTACTTCTTCTCACCTTTTGTGCTCATCATCTGGAACAGCCTGTGTACCTGTCGCAATTTCTCTTGCCATAATCCAACTTGCACACTTCGTTCGTCCAACAAACTGTATTTAACTGTTCCTAAACCACGCTTGAAGACCTATGTGCTACAGAAGCTTCAAATACTCTGGCTCTTATCTCTGGAACAAGTTACCAGATCACATTCGAACATGCTCTAAACTTTCTACATTCAAAAGTCTACTTAAGACCCATCTTTTCACTTGTTCTTTTGTAAATTAATCTGCTTCCTTTGTGAAGTGCCTTGATCAGTGACTTTTGTCTACTGATTTGGTGCTATATAAGTCTCATTTATTATTATTATTATTATTATTATAATAATTATAATTATAATTATAATTATAATTATAATTATAATTATAATTATAATTATAATTATAATTATAATTATTATTATTATTATTATTATTATTATTATTATTATTATTATTATTATTATTATTATTATTATTATTATTATTATTATTATTATTATTATTACCTTCTTGTGTTTTGTTTCAGGACAGAGTATAACTGACACCTGCCCCTGGGACCATTGGAAGAATGTCATCACTCAGAAGTGTGAACGTAAGTAGTTTTACAGAAAAAAAATCATAAATTATTAAAAAATATCAAGATTATTGGAACCCTTTTTACAAAGTTTTCCACTTTCCCGGGGCAGAATATGATGCACGATTTATAGACGTCACTTTACTATATAAAATCAGGAGCCATTTGATATTATCTAATCTATCGTAAAATAATATTTTTCTCTTTCTTAATTGTGAAAACTATCTTTCATGTATTCTTTAGTTTTGTCTATTTATAAAGTTGTTGATCAGCTGAGTGATGATACTTATAAGCATTCAAAGAAAACGGCTCCTGGCATATTTCTTCCTAAATCTTAGGGGGCTGTTCGGTATTGAAGTAAAATGACCAGTCGTTCCTTTGCCCACAATTTTTCCCCCTTCTAAATTCCTGTGTTGAATTGTATAAATTTGATCCCATTGTAACTGTTTTTTGTTATTCTTTCTTATTTTTTGACAGCTTGTAACCCAGATGACTGTTCCGTGTTTAATTATGGGTCTTATTCGTTCGTGATGGGGGTCGACTACGAGACATGTTCCTGCATCAAAAGTTGTAAGTCTTTCTCTTCAGTGATTGACTTTCTCTGTTCTTTCTGTGAAGAGATTGATATGTCAGGTTGTAAGGGGTACAAACTTGTAGATGTAAATGAATGCTACTGCAAAACGTTTACCTTTCGAAAGGTTTCTTTATCACCCAAATTGACCCAAGAATGGAGAACAGTTTATATACAACAACAAAATGAACCCTAATTATGTTAGTTTTATATATGAGTGGCTAACCAGACCCGAATGTTACCATAGTTTAAAGTTTGTATGAACAAGTTTGATTTTTATCTGCATCAGAAATTGTCAGGCCAAGGGGATGGTTATATTTATGTATTTATATTTTCAATTTTCAATAACCTATCCGTGACATACTATTCAGATCTCTCTGAACAGTAGGATCAACATAACATTGATAAAACATGGGTATCATCATGATTTTAAGGTTGCATGCCTTGTCACTAACAAGATGCTATCAATAACAAGATGATAATTTCCTTGTCTCCTCAAATCTCCATTAGATTGTACCCCGACAGTTTGCAGGGAGAACACATTTTTCGACCATACTACATGTTTTTGTAGGCCAAGTAAGTATAAACTTATTGCGACATTTCAAGAGTTTCGTCTACTGCATGGATACCCCCCCCCCCCCAAAAAAAACAGCTGTATATAAAAGAGTGTAATAAATTGGTTGTAATTTGTCTAAGTTGCTCATTTGTGATAGAATTTGAGGGATATGAGATTAAAGTTTTGGACTGTCTGGATAATCTTCTAAAATGCACTCTCGAAAAGAACCAGAGCAACGCGAAGAGGAAATATTAACAACTTTGTTTCTACCAAAGATCTGGGAAGGTGTTCCAGAAGGGTGGTGGCCAATGCAGAGATGTAAATATGGAAGACATATATAGACAAGGCAAGGAGAGGGTTGCAGTCATTAAGCATATTTAAAAACTTCTGGGAAAACCTATTTCATTATTTTAAGACTACAAAAGTAACAATGGGTAACAGGGGCGTCGGAGCCGGTACCAATATTCACGGCGCAAAAAGAAAGAAAGTAGGACTAAGAAAAAAAAATGGCAAAAAATGATGCCATGGCAAATAATTATGACGGCAAGTACGGCAAGTAGGCTAAATGTGACTACTCTGGCATGGCAGGGGTCTTGTTTTCAAGCTCGGGAAGTGCCATTTCCTGCAATCTGGGAGGCATTTTTTCAAAATTTTCTCCATTACGCTACGCGCCAATCATGGTGGCGCGTAGCGTAGTTTTACCTATCAAACGTCCCCGATAACTATGATAGATGGCCACACTCTGATCTGCCGTACCAATCCCAAATAGCTTCCGACGCCCCTGGGTAAGCATACATGATCACACACGATGTAATTAGGGGACTAGGGTTGAGAATGGATGATTAAAATAGATTTGAAAGTTACCTAACTGGATAGGGTGTTCAGTTTACTAAACGTTACATACATATAACTTACCTAATCAACCACCGCCCAGTTGCAACAAGTTTGTTAAACTACTTTCATGTACTATGTCATGCTTCAAAGCGCAGTGAACTGACAGAATAAAGCAGAAAGGGTTATCATATTTCTAGCAGATAAAGTAAGTTAGGAACTGGTCATACTGTCAAGTATGAGTGCTTTGCAGCATGATTTAAGAGGGCAGTATAGAGCGGTATATAAGCATTAGAATTTTTTCTTTTCACAGACTGCTGGGGAAGGACTTACCTATGCCCGCTCGGTCAAATTTATGACAGTGAAACTTGTTCGTGTGTTGGTAAGTTTCATCTGTGGACTTTCTCAACATTCAGTTCTGGTTTCCCCAGCAATTTAATTATTTATTAATTGTTTAACTTACATTAGTAGAATCAGAATGCAGCTGTTTTCACAACTTGGAAGTTTCACAAACTGTAGTCAGTCATACCTTATATTGATGAGTCTACAATTCCACATGGGTTGAGTCCCAGCTTCCACAAGAACATGCCAGAAAATAAATTGGTTTTCTTGGTCATATTTATGGTGATAGTAAGTATTTTTCCAACATAAATTTACAAATTACTTTAATTTCATCTTTTATTTTTTTTGTCTTTTGTTTTTAAATTTTTCTTGCAGATAACTGTACCCCTATCGTTTGTAAATTTGGGCAGTTCTTTGATACCGATCTCTGCAGTTGCAGATCATTCCGTAAGTACTTCTCGATTAAAACTATAAAAAAAATCACAATATTTCAGAACCATGTATCATTAATTCCGATGGGTCTCTGTGTTGTCAACGTTGGCCCTAATAAAAACAATGTTTGGAATTTTTAGAGCTACTTTCAAGAATCATTGCAAAGCTACTGACATGATTATTCTTTCCGCCAATGTGTTCATTGACTATACCCAACACTTTGTGAGGGATGGCATCGCTAGCTCAGTAGTTCAAGAGACGGCATTCACGCAAATGGGAATTAGATATCGAATGTAAACACTGCAGTTTGCTTTTAAACTACAGTTGGATGGTCAAGCTTATGTTTGTATACCTGGTTTATATCAACTTTGCTGAAATCATTTCACTTGAAATTGCTCTGCATGCCAATGTCTGGTTGGCAACATGCATACAATGGATTGGTTCAGGTGTTTGACATGTCTATTTTGTATGAAAGAGCACAAAAAGACAAAAAGAACAGTGAAGAAACTACCATGATAGCATGCTCTGTTAAGGAGATATGACACTTTGAAGATATCAAAATTTCTTTGAAAATGACTGGTGTAGAAAGACTACTGTGAGGGATGTGATGTCACATCCTCACTTCCTTAACATGTGTGAATATATTTCTTTAAAAATTATATACATTTTTTTACACATTTGAAAATAATATAATCAAAGATTCTTCAGATGTTTAATCTCAAATACTTCCTTTGACAAATATGAGATCTCCTGACATATCTTTTGGTTGAAAGTCATGAAATCTCACAAAATATTTAGAGAAAAAACAAAGACAGTTTTTCACCATTGTGTTTCTTTTATTGTCCTCTTTCATATAACATAAACATGTATGACAACTGAACCAATCCTTTAATTTACCAACAGGACTATTGCCAAGAAAGTTTTCACACAAGAAAAGAGTTTAAACAAAAGTTGAAAGTGTTCACTACATTGTAAGAGGAGTTAAATGTTGTGAGGGGGGGGGGGGGTATATACTATTATCTTATACCTATTTCATTTTGCAGCTCAGTTAATAGAGCATGCACTATAGGGCCTGTAACCCCAATGTCTCTCTGGTTCCAATCCCTTTCTAGCCAAAAATTTCTTTGCTTCTTATCCCAAAAAAATTGCAGCTTGTCAGAAGATAAAGTGCAAAGTGGGAGAATTGTTTGATGAGAAGGAGTGCCGATGCCGACCAAGTGAGTTATTGTGATCATTGAGTGCAGTGATGATGGTAATATGTCAATGCTATCACACGATTAAACTCTTCTTGTATGCATTTTCTCTCCTTCAAAGCCATCTCTCATTCTTAAGTTAAAAGCAAAGCAAACCATAACATTTCTGTTTTCTTTTTCATATCTTTCCTTGCCTAGGCCCACAAATATCTGTCCATTTCCTCTCTCTCACTTTACAAGGATAGCACCACTAAATATACTTTTGTTTTTTCATCTAGTTTCATGAATAGAGCAGCTGTTCTTTTGTCATGCATAGCGCCACCTACATTCGCTATCGTTTCTCTCATGTTTTCATGCATAGCGCCATCAATTTTTTCTTTCTTCTTGTTTCTCTCAGTTTTTCTTCAATACCCCCACCAATTTAATCAGTGCACTAAAAGAGACCCTCCTAATCAATCCCATCTTTAATGTATGTTTTTTTCTTCTTTTTTTTATCCATTTTCTGTCTATCATAAAGAAATCGTTCTCATTTTGTATATTACATAACTGTTGCAGGCATTGATACTTTGGCAGACCTTTTATTGGGACTTAAAACCATCATGCAATGCTGTGACTGTCCCATCACAAAAACATCAAAATTGTAGATCAAATTGTGTCAAAAGACTCCCTACTGTCGGCTGTTACTAGCTGCTGTTTGTAGTTTTAATGAATCCGCTGTGCAGACAAGTTGTACAATTTGAGGAGAATGGAACAACTGAATTATATTTATAATAATTTATGGAGTATGCGAACAATACAATCACAAACCATTTCCTTCTGCATGAACTGAATACATGGAGTGTGCTTGTTTCCCATCTGACAAAATGCAGTTGTTATATACCAGTCATTATACTACACCTCAGCAAAAGATAGTTTAGAAAAGACTCAATGTGAAATTGAATCTTCAAAAATGTTTGTTTATATACTTAATTTTTTAGAGGCAAAAAAAAAATTGGTTTACATTCATCCAAGTTTTTCCTTCCTCTCGATATTAATATAATTTTTTTTTCTAGTCTGTTGTAATTTCCTGTAGAGAGACATGTCAGCAAAGACATTTTTCAAGTCTCTCTGCCAATGTCATCCTCTCCTCCCTCAGCTCCTCCCCCCGCCCCTTTCTCTCCACCCCAACCCCTTCTTTCCAGTCTCTCTTCAGTCGTAAAGTTTACATTATCTCTTTCAATTCTTCTCCTGCAGTTTGCAGTAGGAGGGCACGTTGTCCTAGTGGCCAAACCTGGCACGAAAAAATATGCGGATGTAGAAGTGAGTCGCTTCCTATTCCGTTTTTTTTATCATTTTTTCTTTTTTGTGTTTTTTGCCTGGACAGATTATACACATAAACCTCTGGCTGTATTCCTTTTTTTTAAATTCAGTGTGAGCTCTATGAGCTGTACAAGTGCTATGAAACATATAGGGCTATCCTTTTAGTTCTCACCCAACTTGTTGGAGCCAATTTCAAACCGAAATATAAACATTCTAAATCACAATGATATGTAAATGAGGTATGTCTGGCGTGAAAATGTGTGGCATTTGATTGAAATTTTCAAGATATGAAATATCTGTTGTGAATTAAAAAAATATGCAAGTCATATATGCAAAACATAATTTACTGTTGCTATGTGCCTTAATGTTATAGCTCTAACAGGACTAGCGGTGTTTGAAATCAGACACAAACAACACACAACGCACCAATGTGGGATATGGTTTTTATTCTAGCATTTTGTTCAAATTAGAACAGTACGTAGCAGTTGAATAACATTGATGGTCCTGAAATTTATATCCAAATTCGATTTTGTATCTTAAACAAAAGACAACTCAAGATGGGTTGCAAACTGCAATTTCTCACGGCATAAAAATTATATCATTTTTATATTAATTTAAAACCAATTTATGAAATTGTTTGCCCACAAATCTTCACATGGAGAGAACCATTACCATGGCAACGGCACACAACTGCTTCAAATGGTCACTACAAGTTGATCTGGTCTGTAGTATTTAGATTTCTATCAAGAATCAATGGGTGTTGAACTAATCATGATATTTTGTGTGAATAAAATAATATACTTTATTCTTTTTGTGTATCCCTTGTTATACATGACGTCACATCTCAGTGCTATCTGGTCCTTTTGTTTCCCCTAAACATTTGTCGTTATCCTTTCCTGCAGGGTGCAACTATGCGGACCAACCTTGCCTCTTGCCAAATCAGAAGTGGGCGAGGAAGACATGTTCTTGTGAAGGTATTTCTTTGTGTTCTTTTCTCCCATTTGTCTGTGTGTGTATGCGTGTGTGTGTGTGTGTGTGTGTGTGTGTGTGTGTGTGTGTGTGTGTGTGTGTATGCATGTGTTTGTGTCTTGTATACAAATGCAGAGTATAGAAAATCATGCTACTACTCTTTGGATAAATAGAGGGCAGCAAAAACTGAAAACTCAATGTACTTGTTTTTTTCAAAAAAGTATTGCTCATTTCCTCAGATGACATTGAAATCTGAAGGTGGCTACATATAGGGGGGGTTTTGGTCAGTGTGTTAGTGGTGGGGGGGGGCATTAGTATGGCATGGTACAAAATATTGATTAAAGAGATGTTATCCTCACTACTCGATATCCTACATTTAATAAATTGTTGCTCGTTTCCTCAGACTACATTATAATCTGAAGGTGGCTATATAGGGGTGTGTGTGTGGTATGTGTGTTAGTGGTGGGGGTGGGGAGGGGAGGGCATGAGTATGATATGGTACAAAATATTGGATAAATATATGTCATCCTCACAACTCGATATCCTACTTTTAATAAATTGTTGCTCATTGCCTCAGAGTTCATTGATCACCCCAAGATGGCTATATTGGTGTGGTCGATTATTGGTGGGGAAGGGAGGGGGGAGTGGGGGTGTGGTATGGTATAGCATTAACTATTGAATAGACTGATATATAATTGAAATATATTCTTGCTCACTTCCTTAGACTACAATGAAATCCCATGGGGATATGGGTGGGTTGTGTGGTTGCATGGTGTGATGATGAAGGGGGGGGGGGGGTACAGGATACAGTTTGGTACCATACAAAAGATTGGATACAGGAATTTAAAACTCCAAACGTGATGTCCTACTTTAAATAGATTATTCCTCATACTGGACATTGGAACCCACTGGCTATTAGTGTGTGCGTGAGGGTGGGAGGGGGAGGAGGGGGCAGGGGTGGAATTTGGGTGTGGGTATGTTACGGTAGAAACTATCAGACAGAGGAATGTTAAAACACTCAATATTTTTCCTATTTTGTTGCTCATTTCCTCAGTCTGCATAGAAGTCCAAGCTGTGAGTTGTGTGATTGTTTACAATTCACATAAACTCCATGATACCCTCCCATCATTTACATTATTTCTCATTTCTTCAGACTGTATCCAAGTCCCAAGGTGGTTGTGCCCACTTGTCAAACACAGCTTTACCGGTCTGAATCTGTGCAACTGTGTTCCTGACAATGTGGGTGACTGTAAGTATTGAAGAGCTCTGTGATTCTAAAAGTTGTCACGATGCTTTGGATATATACGCAAGGCATATTCACTCAGTTTAACCTTAGCACAACAAGTAGAAGATGTTCTTTGGGTTTCTCTTCTGCAGGTGAGGAAGGTGGCGGGGGGACACGGGCGGCGGTAGCACTTTTAATCTGGGGGGGGGGCACTGACATCAAAGGGCACTTTGCAGAAGTTCAATTGGACTGATGCAGCCTGATATTTAGTACCCTTTATAACTCTTATTGTATTATCTTATTTGCGTATACACATCACTCCATATTCAACGCCCCCCCCCCCCCTCAAGAAAAATATGCATACTAGCACTGCAATATCCAATGTGCAAATTGGGAAACAAGGAACAAGTTTTCTTTTGAGACAAAATGAGGTGAAATCATGCTAGTTGCTAATGTAGGAATCTTCCGAATTAGAGTTTATTTCTTGTTAATATCTTCACAAATTTTGTCCATTCGAAATAGCTTTGAGTTTGACCCACAGAAATTCAAAGTCAGGGGCGTAGCCAGGATTTGCAAAGTTGTATGCACGACTATCTGATCGGAGCGCCACCATCGGCTGGCGCGTAGCGTACAAGAAAATTTTTGGTTTTACAAACCCATCAGATGGCCGGAATTGGCCCTTCCCGAGTGTTCATTCTGGTTCCCTGGCCTCTTGCTAACTTGAGACACCTCAATTTTTATGTAAAAAAAGGGCACATTTTTTTTAAACTGAGGAAAAGAGGGGGGGGGGGGGCACATGCCCCCTGTTCCCCGGTTCCGCCTCCCTTGCGGAGGGGAGGGGTAGGGGGAATGGTAGGAGTAGGAGCTCACTTCCCTAAATGTCTACACATGAGACAAAATATCACGAAAAAAGAAAAGAGGAAAAGTTGAATTGATGGTATTTATTGTAAATTTCTGCTTTTATATATTACATTAAGGATGGAGTCTCATTAAGTGAAGCAGGTACTACAGACAATCACAAAACATTTTTGAAAGATACAATTTTGAGTTTATAAAATTGGTGGTCATAGTCTCCTTGTTATATTTGTGTCTCTAGGTTATACTCGTACTGTATCTATTGATAGTTGATGTTTGAATATGACGATGATATTGTTTTTTTGTTTTGTTTTTTCTCGACAAAGATAATTACGGTTGGTTTGCCCACTCTAGCAGTTATTACTAGTCAGGATGGCAAAGAAAGAAGAAGAAGTTTTTGGGGTCGATTGGTTGATGAGATGTAAGTAAATAATTGTTGTTGATTTATTCCAATTTTGTGTTTCTCTTGTTTCTTCTCTTTAATAGTTTTTATTTCTGTGTATAGGCCTATATATATTTGTTGGGGGAGGCCTCCCATTATAGTCTTAAGTGTTTGTACTGAATCTTATGGGTTCTTTAATTCTTTAATTTGGGAATCTTCTGATGGTCAAAATTGTCTGCTTCAAACTTATTGCCTTAAATAGCCTACAGCAATACTCATCAGAAACCGCACCCTGATGGCATGTTTTATGAGAAAGACGTCCATGAATTTAAAAAAAGAAATAAAAAAGAAATGGATCTTATCTAGTGATTGTCGATTTGGTGGCATCATCGCGTCAAACGTTTCATACTTGAACGGTCTAATCCTTATCATTTATGATAGAGAAGGTTATATATGGAGAACACACCCAAAATCCAAGTTGTCTTCTGTTGCGTTAAGTCCTTTCTTAAATCCTTCTCTTTTATAGAGTTATATACAACGTCAGAGATTTAAAATATTAAAGATACATGTCAACACAGCTGGAGCTTTGTGAGTTGATTCAACTCTCATAGATAGTTCTGTTGAACATTGAGTTATTATTAAGCATTTATTCACTTTAATTGGATAAATGCAATAATCTGGAATGTCATTAAAACAGAATACAACAACAAGTGGGTTTGAAATGAATTAAAAACAATCAAACAGAAATAATTATATAAACTTGAAAGATTTCTCAATTGTGTAATGAGATGTTATTTTTGTGTTTAAGACAAAGTGACTCTATTTGTATTATTTACAGAGGTTTTAATATTGGGGCAAGGGGGAATGGGAGAGGGAAGTCTCCTAATTTGATAAAATGAGAATAAAACTATGTGTCACGTCACAACAAAATCATAAAATTTTATATTTTGTCGTCTTTAATACATTAATAAGATACGACTTTATCGCAGGTGACTTTATCGCATTTGTAACAGAGAGGTTTTATTTGTGGGGCAAGGGGAGGGTAAGGGAGTCCACTAATTTCATAATAATGTGAGAAACAATCCATGTGTCATATATCAGAACAAAAATATAACATATTTATAATTTGGTTGTTTTACATTGATTATCAAGTACATATCTAGTAACATATATCCCCCCCCCCTTTTTTAATGATTTTAAAAGTTCTCCAAATTAATTTTTATGCAAGAATGCTCCCCATCTTTGATTGTGCTTCTGTATGCTAATCACCCATGGGATTACAATTACAAGTGATAACTTAGATTAATTTATAATAGTGACCCATATCTCCTCCATGTATTAAAGATTGATGTAATTAGAAAGTGAAATGAATCTTGACACTTTGTCTGAGGATGGGGGTGGGGGGGGGGGGGTGGAAGGACACACATATACCATTCATGCAGGCTGTGGCAGATTGTTAAGGAGAGGGGGCTGCAAATGACCATTTTCTTGCCTGTGGGTCCAGATCACTGTCATTCTACCCCTTCTGGTATGTCAGCCTTATGAAAGTGATATTTTAGTCCGTTGTTTACATGTTAGAAACCTATTTGGATCTGTGTATATGACTGGGACCAGTGGCGTAGGAAGGTACTTTTGAGTGGGGGGGCTGAAGACAGATGGCCAGCCTGGGGGAGGGGTCTAAGCGGCCTCCCCTTTGGAATTTTTGTGCATTTCCATGTAGCCTCAGATGCAATTTGGTGCAATATAGCACACTTCAAGATCCCACTCCATTTTGTAAATAATTTTGCATTTTCACCTGGCCTTAGATGCAATTTGGTGCTCCAAATGAGATTTTTTTTCTCATTTGGAAATGAAAAAGGGGTTTTCTGACTTGCCGAGCGGAGGGGGGGGGGCGGAATGATACTTCCCCCCCATATTTTTTCACCGGGGGGCTGGCGCCCCCCAGCCACCCTGGTTCCTGCGCCCTTGACTGGGACACAAAGAGTTTCACAGAGTTGGACTGTTCATTCGTACTCATAAACAGGATGTGATCTCAGGCTATAAATTTAAACAACTATAATCATATATATATGTTTTTTTCTATTGGTTTTTTTTTTTTTTTTTTTTGTTGGTATACAGCCTGTCCTCAGTACGAAGAAACCAGGAACAGAAACCAGTCATCGTAGATTCTCAGTGGATTTATGTGATGGCAGACTGACAAACAAAATGGGTCCCAGGCTGTCGATGGACCATATTCACATTTGCAAATTATCCTATTCAGATTTATCTGAATAATTATCTCCATTCAATTAACTATTATAAGCTATTTATAGAACTTGAGCAAATCCATTCCTTTGAACAGATTTGTAGAAACTACAAACTGTGAAGTATAAGGATATGTAGAAGAGTATTACTGTTGTGTCAAAATTATATGATAAAAGTTGGAAGTATTTATACATATAAAAAAAATTATTAAATGCCATGTGAATTGTTGTTGTGCATAAAGGCCTGGGAACACATCATTTAGTATGGTATAACACCTTTGCCTGTGGTTGTATGCATGGGAAGTTCAAGTTTTTTTTTTTTTTTAATTCATGGTCATAAGTCTATTTACCTCTTGTTTTACAGTATTTTCTTACTCAAGAAGGTGTGTGTATTGCTTCCCTGGCATTTTCCCCAGTGCTTTTGAATTGTTTTTTTTCTACAGTGCTCTTAAGGATAGAGATATGCCCATTTGGTAAAATCTTTTTCCATGTTATAACAGGAGGGGGAAAAAAAATTGAAACTGAACCAACTTTCGACCACTCTAGTACCTACTGTATATTGCTGCATTGCCTTTTTCAGATCTTCAAATAGATTTGTGGCTAGTAATAGGTCAATAAAGAGAGTTACTTTCATATTAGAGGATTCCACTTAAAAATTGAGCTGCTTTTTAAGGATGTTTATTGTTTTTGGGTTAATAGTTTAGTGCTACACTGCATTGCACTGCTATACCATAACAATACAGTGTCATTGTTCAAGTTCAACTTGAATATAGCTAAGTCTCTCTTCAGATAATGAAGCAGCAAACAAATGTATATATACTTTTGAAATTTCCAAACTTGCATTTTAATATCTGATAATTATATACTGAAGTAAAATTATAGTGTCTGGGTGACAAAATGTTGAGAACTGAATGGAATCATGTGTTTCTGATTCATTAAGCTACATTTGTCACAAAGAGAAATATCTAGGGAGGTGATCGACTGTCTTAAATAAGATTCATTGCCAACTTATTTGTGAAAAATACTCAGTAGGTTAATTACTGAGCCTAATTTACTGACCAATGTGGACGCATTGCAAAGCTTAAACTTGTTCGCTTGTTTAAACTAACTTGTGAAATACTCAGTAGGACAAATCACAAAGCTTCCATTACATCGTTGAATACAATCTATCGATTGTGAACAATTACTCGTGAAATAAACGGTAGGTTTAATTTGCTAGTCACACAGTTTGCTTTATCAGGGTGGTGGGACAGGAGGGTGCTTCATGTAGATAAGGCATTTTCATGTTTAAGTAATGTTGATAATGTCCCCAAAGATTGATGAGAGTAAATCAGTTATGATAATGAACTATGTTATTATAATTATTATGTTTTGGTATGTATCTGCATATTTTAGTAGATTATTGTTAGATCACTAAACATACTCAGTAAGTGAAGCTCTATCTACTTATATATGTGTATATACATGTATGTATATGTATTTATATGTGTGTATATGTGTATATATATGTATGTATATATATATATATATATATATATCACTACAATTTCAATTATAGTATATATATAGTATATATATATATATATATATATATATATATATATATCGTCCCAGGGGGGCCAAAATTCCAAAAATCCCCAATTAACTTATTGCACGACTATTTGGTCAGGAACCTATTCTACAAATCTTAATCACCTATGTGTCCTCCAGAAGAGAGCTATCCGCCATATTTCACATGCTGCACCACGTGATCATACTAGCCCATTATTCAAAAGATTAAATTTATTAAAACTAAATGAAATTATAAGAGTTCAGCTTGCAACATTTACATATAAAGCATGGAATGGATTGCTACCCGAGGCTTTTAAAGATTTTATTTATAGTAATAGACTAATTCACAACCATCAAACACGCCATTGTAATAACGCACATGTTTTATCCCATCGAAGTACTATGGGTTCTTTAAGCCCTCGTATTCGTGCTGTCAAAACGTGGAATAATCTCCAGGATAATGTTAAGAATAAGCCTTCTTACTCTGTATTCAAAAGGAATCTCCAAACTGTAATTATTTCTCACTATTGATGGATTTATTCTTGTGTGTTTGTGATTAAGATCATTATAAAGAAATAGGATTGTTTATTAAGATTATTAATTTCAATTAGCGTCAATTCGATTATTTCATCATTGTAGATGCTACTATTAACTTTTTTTTTCTATTCTTAAGTTTGTCTCTCTTTTTTCTTTTTGGGGAGTCTCCTACTTTGTTAAACCTTGCAGGCTTTATAGGAGACTTCCCGTCACACTGTAAATTGTTTATTGTAAACAAATAAATATACAAATATTACCATTGACATAACGTTGCTGGTTTTTGGTAACACTTCATGAATACACTGCGCATTATAAAGATAGTGTTTCCCTCAAAAAATGTCTTTACTGTAATTTAATTTGGAGCCAACTAGTTGGGATATCACAGGTTGAAGAGGTAGGGTGACTGACTAATCGCAATTGTGTGCCATATATTACAATTCTTTAAATTAATCAAATTATCCACACCTGTCTATAAATCCATCTCTGAATTTTGCTGAGCCCAATACTACGGCATTCTAGATGTCATTAAATGAAATGAATCCTAGTAAATGGCCCTATACTTTTTTCTTCCCTCCACCCCTCTCCCGTGCACCTCTTCTCCACATTTCTGCCAGACTTTTCAAATTCCATTGAGACAGTTTTCCAATTTCCTTTGCACTTTAATGATAGTGGTGGCCACATATGCATAGCTGTGTCACTAACTTTTATCATCTCTTAGTTAATTAACAAACTGACGATATGTAACCGTAGGGCAATGCCCCCGCTAAACGCTAAACGTAGTATACATAAACCGATCCCCTTCGTCAACTTTGCAGAGAGAAAGAGACGGAGAGATAAACATGTGTACATCATCCAGTCATTCTTCAACTGAACTTGGCCCAGATAGAATTTTATTTGTCTATCTTGTCACCAAGGAATTTATCTCCGGTATTCGGTATTCATTATACCTGCCTCAACTTGCATTTTCAGCTTCTCCAAGATCTCTTGGAATGTTCTAGAGAGCCTGGCTTATTATTTGTTCTGCGTTCACAGACACAATCAATTCCTCTGTATCACTTTGGGCTTGATTACAGAGAATACACAGGAAAGAAGACAGACTATACAACTCCATCACCATATTTGTTGAGTTTTTTTTGGGGGGGGGGGGAGGGCAAGGAAGGGGGAGATCATTGAGGGGATTAGAAAATGGGGATCAAAATTTATCTTCTTTTGTGAAGAAGTAAATCATTAATTAATGAAAAACTCAGTTGTCAAATTTGGATACTTTGATCTAGTTTGAATTATTGTTAAATCTTTTAGACAAATCTCTTGATGGTCTGGGTTGATGATCTGGACATCTTCCCCCTCCCCCCAATTCCTTTCCTGCCCCATCCCCTTCCTACACCCTCTCCAGATCAACTTAGCTGTTCCATCCCATTTTTTTCCTACCAAAAGTGGACCTTAATAGTAACTGAACAGAAACAATGACATAGTATGAAGAAAATGGATATCAAATAATTAATCATTCTCCATATATGTCATGGCTGAGAAGTAAAGAGAGAGACTGAAGCATGTGTGTGGAAACATTACAAAATGACTGTAACTTGTAAACAGCTGGTATAGTTTGACTAAGTTATTGTTGATGTTTTCTGATTGCCCAACACATATATGAACAGGGGAAGGGGTATAGATCAGTCAATAAGATATGTTCTCTTGTTCCAGTCATTTCCATTTATTTATACCAAAATTAGAAATTTAAAGTGGTTATTTTCTCATAAGGGTAAGGGATGGAGGGAGACATTTAACTACTTGATAAAGGTCTTAGTTCAGTGACTACGTTTGAGTTGAATGCAACGCCTACGTACACATGAAGCTCCCGTGCAGTTACGTCGCAGAAATCAATGCGACTGGCATGATGTCATACCAAGTAGAGGGCAGCATTTCATGTCAAATTGGGGACTCTATAAAGTCTCAGGAATGTATTTTAATTGTTGCTCATAAAAGCACTCTCTAGGCGTAACACCCATTACACCTACCGTATCCATGTCACTGAGGACAACCCACAACACTGTGGACTTTCACAACAGGCGCGGCAGCTGCTAAGTCAAACTAAACGATTACACCTCCTTTTTAGCTTCCTCTGAGATATGCTATGAATCTTTGGTATTTGTTGCTAGCAAATTATACAGTGCCCACCTATATCTGTAACACAGACTTCAATGTTATAATTATGTACTCTATAGAACCTGGCTAAGTAAGCAATGCATGCCAAGAGAAAGTGTGTGGGTAGGGATTACAATCGGCTTTACATTTACGATAAACATCCCGCCTTATCCGACGATTAGCTGAGTAATGAAGCTCCATGCCTGCCAACTGTGGTGGGACTTATATCACTGAACTGCTAGAAAGGGGGTCAATTGTCCCTGGATTAATATTTAGATGGTTTGATCGGCATGTGGTGTCACCTTGTAATATGTAACAGACTATGTAGATGACATCAGGAAACATATTTATACATGCATATATCTATATACATCTGTATATATATATATATATATATATATATATATATATATAAATATATTTATATATATATATATATATATATAGATATATATAAAAATATATATGTAATGGACTATATCGACATCAGGGAACATGTATATATATATATATATATATATATATATATATATATATATATATATATATGTATATATACATATATATGTACATATATATATATATATATATATATATATATATATATATATATATTTATATATATATATATATATATATATATATATATATATATATATATATATATATATATATATATATATATATATTTATATATACACACACACAGCAATGCACATCATAATAAATCATATATCATGCATGAAGGAGATCATGAGAAAGAGCTAAATAACCTTATGTACAGTAGGTAGTTTTTATACTAGCAGTACCATCATAATGACTGTCAAATTTAAATCGGAATTTGTGAATTTCTGTTAAAGAGCAGCATTTTTTTTAGTTGAAAGTGATCAATATTACAATGTAGACTCCATTCAATGGTTAGTAAAATATTTAATACATTGAAGCAATTAACAATTAAAATTTGTGAACATTTGAAAATTTGCTTTTACATATGTCTTTCCTACTACTATATGTGAAGTGTCTAGCCGACGAAAAATTTAGGATCGAATCAAATTCATTAGTTACTCAACTACATCTCAGTTGGCAAAAACACATCTAGAAGGTTATCTTAGTTTTTTGGTTATAACTGGCAATATTTTTAAAAAAATACTCATTCTGCTTGGAAAAACAGTAACTCAAAGATACTGCTGCCTGGTGATAAGCGCCATCACTGACATTCTCAAACATTTTATATTTTCGTCACTATTCTTTCCATATTTTCAGGGTAAATTGTTAACAGTGTTGCCAACTTAAAACTAATGCCATCATTAAAGCATCGATTATTATTTTAGATTCATCATTTGCCAAAAGCCACTTCATTAACGAAAATAAAAATTGTAATAAAAAAAAGAAAATTGAGTGCCTGTGGTTCATTGAATGTAATATTTAGACTGAATTGCTCAAGTCTTCAGCCATGTGTGTAAAGGAACATTAAATCTGTGATATCTTCCAAATGGATTGACATTAGCTGTCTGGGCAAGTTGTTCGTGACAGTTGTCTTTATCAAATAGACCAATCACGCAGATGGCAGTGCTTCTGTTACCTTTAAAGGTTGTAATGTATTTAGTCTTTGCCCTCATTCTTTGGTCTAATTGACACAAGTTCATGAAACTAGGTTTCACTGAAAATGCCCAACATTTATTCCCTGACGATGGAGGGATAAACAAACAAAAAACATTACATATGACTGAATGTTTCACTGACGGACGTGTATCTAAAGTGCTCTACAGAATTTACCGAGAAATAATTTAAGAAAAAAAGAACTTGAATACTTGAGGGTTCGCAATATTTTCTATCATAAGTAACCCAGTTTTCAGGAAATCTCAGGATTAAAAATTACTAAATGAAATGCTCCTTAAAGGCTCAATTGATGGTGATGGGCAGTCCTCAATGCACAGGCCTAAAATGCTAAACGTTAGTCAATATATTGTTTTATAAAAATTCCACTAAAATACGTTCTTTAATGCTCTTATGATCAAGAAAAACAAAAGATGAGCCACTCATGGATAATAGATACAGCACCGTATTTCATGGACATATTTTTTAATGTATTTCAGATTAACAGTTATTTTCAGGCCCAAGTCTCTGATATTTAATTTTCATATTGAATGTTGTGTTTCATCTGAGGATCTGACCTATACTTAAAAGTTATCCAGCCACTTTCATTGATGAGCCCTTATGTGGTCAAGAGTAATTTCTCAAAAATTAAAAGTGATATTAAAGGATATAGAACCTGGACTGATAAATCAGTATTTTTTTTTATATTTTTTTTGGTCTACAACAAATCTAATGAATAAACTTCTTTGTTATGCATAAAGTATTCGTTTCATATTTTTCTTTGGCTTAAAATTGGTACACCTCATTTAAATATTCCTAGTTTAGACATAGCATCTGCAAACATCATACCCAATATTTAATACTATTAATTACATATATAGATAGATTATAACGGCACAGTTAGAACTTGTTACAGCTATTTAGCCCACAAACAATCCACAGTTTTTTGGTTGTCTTTTGCTTTTTCACCATTTTTTAACCCTTTGGTGCAAATATGAAGCCATCAACCATGTTTTTGTGTTTATAACAACCATATACATACCATGCTCCCAAAATGGTCATTGATATAGTGACGGGGAGTTTTATGTATGTGAACTTTTGCATATATCATTAAAAAAAAAAAAGTGATCTTTCTTACGGTTATACAAAGACCTAATAGAAAATGGGAACAACTTCATTTGCTGGCTGGACAGTATATATTTTCGCTGCATAAATGGGACAATCCTGATTAATTGACTGACATTATAGTAGTCGTATGAGAATTAAAATGCAAGACTAAACTTCCCTGAAACTTGAACTTTTGTATTTAAATGGCAACCTACTTAATAAGTCTCATAAAGTCATCCAACTGTTAAATGCATTTCAACCAATTTCAGAATGTTTGACTGTATCAACACAAACTTGGCCGACAGTGTATCTATCTTAAACTCAATCATGCAACATTTGCATATTTCAATTTCATCAGAGATAAATTGCATTGAACCCTTCATTAACTCACTGTACACTCTATGTACTAGCTATCCGGTATTGTGCACTATCGGTATACTGTATACAGTATATATAAATGAATACGTCATACACATGTCAAGGTAGTATACATCATGATAAATCGCAGTGCCTGTTATTTATGAGATAAGTAATTATCCAGCAGATCTGGAATTTAACTGGAAGGCAGCTGGAATGTAAATGGACTGACCAATGGTCACACTCATTGTATACTAGTCTGCATTTATCAGTCTTTAAAGGCATTGAAGACTCACCCCAAACCGTGTGCGGCCATCTGAAAAAGTTTACTTTCTGTTGCTTGCAAGTGGTGTTTTGTTCGTGTCGCTACAAAATGCAGACAGTAATGAAACGTGATACCTCGTTATCTTTAGCTGGACCTGAGATGTCCATCGCTGTATCGTTTATACACTGTGCTGTGGGTATTGACCGCAGCTGTATGTACTGACTGTACACTAGTGTCTAATTACCGACGGTAGCAAGCTGTGTGTGTATTTTCTGGGATCGATGGTGGTGTCTAACACTTCTGTTACACCTCATTCGAAACTAGGTCAGATTACCGGCATTAGATGTTACTTTTTGCGCGAGTCTTCAAACCCTTTAAGACCACGAAGGTATAATATTCTATTCCAATGGTATAATCATAAACATAACCCAAGGCTGTATCTATAGTATAGATTGGTACGTACCACACATACAATGTGATGGAAGCTAACTGACTTTCGATATACTTTAACTGTACATCCCATTTATTAATATTTCATAAATTTCCTTTCAAAGAGCACCGGAAATGGAAATTCAAATTTAACTGAATATTTTTTTTCAAATATATCCAGTGGCGTAGGAAGGTACTTTTGAGTGGGGGGGGGGGGCTGAAGACTGATGGCCGTCCTGGGGGAGGGGAAGTTTGGAATTTTTTGGGAATTTTTTTGCATTTCCAGGTGGCCTCAGATGCAATTTGGTGCAATATAGCACACTTCAACCCACTCACTCTATTTTGTATATAATTTTGCATTTTCACCTGGCCTTAGATGCAATTTGGTGCTCCAAATGAGATTTTTTTCTCATTTGGAAATGAAAAGGGGTTTTCTGACTTGCGAAGCAGGGGGGGGCGGAATGATACTTCCGCCCCTCCATATTTTTCACTGGGGGGCTGGCGCCCCCCCAGCCCCCCGGTTCCTACGCCCTTGAATATATCCAACAATTGATAAAACTTTTAAAATGTGACTTTGAACCCTACCAGAGTAGGGGTTGGGGGGGGTTAGTTTTTGACAACAGAAGTACCAAAATCACCAGCGATGTAACGACTGGAACGTTCACCACCTTGACGAAAAACTGGTAGTTTGGCAAACCTTGCTGAAATTTGTTTCTTAAAAAGTTCCCTTTTTCTACTAATAACACATTTTTACCACTTAAAATTAATTACCCAAATGACATTATAGGGAATTGAATATTTCAATCAGAATCAAACACATCATGTTTGTCGTAAATAAGAATTGGACAAGATATGACTTATTATTTCTGCTACATTTTGCAAGCAATAAGTGACTTTCTTTCAGAGCAATATTTACAGTTGATTTTGATAATTAAACCATATCTACACCTCACTGTGCCCCCTTCCTATTCATTAGCAAACAAGGGAGGACTTTAAGATTATGTACTGGGGCACTCTGAAGATTTTCAACAAAATTTCTACTCCTACCACCCCCCTGCCAATGTTTAAATCTCCCCCCCCTCCCCAACTCCCTCCCTTCTCCCCAGTTGCTATAGAATTGTAAAACATTGGGAGCTCATCATATAATATTATTGATTGATATATGTATGTAATTATAGTGTAATTACATGGAAATAATTAACTCACTAATTAGAAGCAAGTACATACCCCTTAAATCTCAAAGGTAGATTGAAGAGATCCATGGTTTGAAAACATAAGGGGTGTGGTCCTGGGATCGTTGCATGAAGCCGATTCCCATGAACAGGGGGGGGAGGTTATAATGGAATAACCTCCCCCCACCCAAAAAAAATAATTAACATTTCAGATGTGACATGGTGGGTTTTGCAGCATATATACTTAGGCTATAACTTACAGTAGGTCCCTAATTAGGTGTACAGGGAAGCTTGTGCTAACAATTACTTTATATTTTTGTAATGGAATGGGGGGGAAGTATAATTAAACCTCCTCCTCACAACCCCAACCCCCCACCCCCCGGAACCACACCTTGTTTGGTGTTCAAAAAAGAATAGTAGTGACTTTTAAGTTAAGCATGCAAGGAAAACTAAACCAATTAATCCCTCGTGCTGATATTAGTTTATTGTTTGGGATTTACTTTTAATTTTTACAGATTAAGAGAAAAGAATTATTCTTGTTTTCACTTCCCCACGAATTAGTAATTACTTCTTTATTTCCTTTACTTTGTTTCATCCCAATTAAGCAAGCAAATCACTGGGGGATAATTAAAAAAACCCCGTAAAATCCAAGTTATCAGTTCCCTTATTGTCCATACATGTACTGCAGACCACAAAATAATCCCCAGGGAAGTGAAAGATTGACAAAGGCAACCGGACGGACGGACAAATGAACGGACAGACGGATATGCAATCCCACCAGTCCGTTGTAGATATTGCAGCCATAGGCCTCCTCAGAATGTTAATTTGATCATTTTAACGACATCATGCTGACCTCAAGGATACATATTGCAAAGTTCAAGCTTTGGTAAAAGCCAAATAAGACAGCAAGGGTCAGCTGGTCGGTGAGAAAGCTGGCTGGAGCTAGGATGATCCAAACAGCCATGTAACATTGACATTTGTACTCTCATCAAAATGATAACGAGGCTCATCAAAGATTGTCGTGAGGTCTAATTGGGACAGCCGTGAGCGACTGTGCCAATGGAGAGACGGAAATCTTCTTAAAAGGATTTTTCTTATTCCAGAGGAATGTATTCAGTATATTAATTATCACAGTTACAATTAATTGAACTAAACCCCTGTACTTGATTAAATTTCACATGCAGTACTGCTTAAAGACAATGTGGATCACAATTATCCCTCCACTCCCATCTCCCCACCTCCCCCCCCCCATCAACCCTCCACCTCTCCCTACCCCTCCCAGGCACGTAGCCAGGAATTTGCCAAGGGAGGGGCGAAACTGTAGATGCGGCATTGCAAACTATCTAAGTGTAGCGCCACCATGGTTGGCGCAAGCGTATAAGAAAATTTTGGCTGAAAATGCCTCCCAGATCGCTAAAAATGGCACTTCCCAGGCCTTGTAAGTTGCATCTTAGCATTTTCTCTTTTGAAAATACTAGCAATATCATAAAAAAAAAATAAAGAAATAAAAAATATGCTCAAGGCTGCCCCCTTCGCCCCCCCTGGCTACGCGCCTGCCCCTCCCCAGGTCCCCTCCCTCCTCTCAACGACTCATAGCTCATATAGGTGAAATTGTTTTTAATTCTATTGTTACATGAAATATGTTAATGGATAATACTGTACTGTTTGGTATTTATGTATCCCAGTGTTTGCTTGAACGGTTTTGTTTTTCCTGGAGGGGGGGGGGGGGGGGGCACATCACTGGTCATGCATACAATTGAATTAATAAAAAAGAATTACAGAAAATTAAATACATATTACTCAACTCCTGAAACAGTTGAGATACTTACAGATTTTTAATACAAACCTGAAATGTGATTTAGCTCAAACAATTTTCTCAAAGATTCTGATATTTGCCCCTTTCAACTAGTTCACTTAGAGCCCATGTGAAGCAACTGAATCTCCCATCTCTATTATTCTTTACGATGCATGTATAGCATGCATTTTGTCAATGGGTATATATACCACATTGAATTGCCCATATATGGAGAACTGTCCAAGTTGTAACATACTATAACATATATGCTAAGTTTTATGAGTATATGCACCCAGGGAGGTTGCGATCGAGAGGCTAAGCAAGCGAGACTTATAATTACAAACCCTGCTTACAGTCGATACATTCTTATGTCATTATTTATAATATACCATTCAACACCGAAAGTCATTTAACAAGTGATCAGAATTTAGTCTTCATAAACCATGATTGAGTATAGAACAACCTTGTCTTTGGTCATTTTCGGACATGGAGAATTTGCCATTCACATAGTGCCACAGCCATGCAGGTGAGAGGGGGGTCAGGTGCATCTGGACTACAGCCCTGGGGCCCCAAGGTTATTAAGGGGCTTGAGGGAGTAATGTTGTTAAAGAGGTACGCATAGTACTCAAGGGCAGGATTAAACTAATTCACATAGTGAAAAGGTAGCCTTTAAAGAGCTTATGGTCTACGGTACTCTGCCCTCCTCAATATGTTGGAAAAAAGTGTTCAGGCTCAGAACCTCCAGTAGAAGGTATAATACGTTCAGAATTTTTGTGAGGTAAAATACTGATGATCTGACGAACAGCCGTGCAGTGATACCAAATTGTGTAAAGTGTCAATTATTCACATTATATAGGTCATAATCCCATTATGATTAATATACAAGACTCAGAATCTAAGCTTTTCATTTCAAAAGTTTTTTTTCTGTCAAAGTCAGTCAAGAAATGTACTTGTTTCATGTTATCAGTGTAGATCTGATATCAAGCACAGGGTTTAACGTAAATGCGTGCGTGGGTTTCTACGCCCAAGCATGGGGTCTGATCTGTACTGCAAACACCTCCTGTAGAGTATGATAAAAATGCTGCAATTAAACCAGGCAAAATGTCGCTGTTTCATTCTAATTCTATTTTCATTGGTATTTATACTCTATTTATTATAATAATCAAAATATTCTTGAGAAATGTTAGGTGAAATAAACAAGTGCATTGACAGAAGGAAAAAATGTTTAGAGAACTTTAATACACCCACCCATATTATTGAACGTGTTATCATATTTATTAATCTAGAGTTTTCCAGAAATCTTAATTATGTCTATAAGCTGACTCTTAACATGCCTGGAATGTTTCGGCTGCTGCTGTGATAAACGCGGAGCCTCGCTGAGTTGCAAATCTCATCGGGGAGAACACTCGTACCAGCATTGAATTTCTTACATGTCAACACATCTGGTAGGTTTCGCCTTTCAGATAGTTATTGTAGGTTCATTGCCGAAACGTGATTTGATTACCGCCACGATCGGGAGGCTGATGTCCCTTGGATGTGATTAGTAGTAGTATTTTCATATTCTTGAAACTATGACTTCATCGACCCCAAAAATAGAACATGACAAAGGATTAGGGTTGTGGTAAAAGTTTCTAGGCCTATGCAGCATCAGTAATGTCTTCACCTAAAGCTGATAACGAATAAGGCATCTAGGCTGACATTCGTTAATACAAGGATCTGTAAATGTTGTATCGTTGTGTTGCGGAGAAAATAAAATATGTAGCCGTGCATGCAGGAGGAAGTTTGGAATAATAAATATCAAAACTACAGTATGAAATGTATCCCCGAAAGGTTATAAGAGCGGTATTGAAGAACTTAGCACGCACAGACTACGGATGTGTGACCTGATGAATTCAATTTGGCTTCGGCTTTGAGTACAACGTTTCTTTGTGCTGCCGTGTTGGAAGAATCTAACCGTAATTAGTAATTACCGACTTTGGGATCCACGTTATAGTGATTGCCGACCTTGCTATCTGCGGTACCCCTCACAATTTTGCAACGTCGGTAAGAGTGACTCCATAGTGTGCCCTTTTGGGAAACAAAGAGTGGAACAAATAAAAGAAACTTTCAATCTGGGTCACATTAATTCATATGATCCAAATGATCGGTTCAGATATGCGACGCAATTTTGGAGAGTTGGCTGTAATGCTGGTAACTTCAAAAATAAAATTCAAAACAAATAAAACAAAATGTTGCTAAACCATATTTCCTGGTACAATCAGGTCCCTGTCTCTTCATGCAAGCAACATTTTATTACAACTATCATTTGACTAAAACAGTTTAGAAGCTCCAAAAATCAATTAAAGATATGAGAAAATTAAGCTACCCATTAGTTGAATCTCATAGAAAAACATTTTGGACAATTGAAAGTTAGTTTTGGCTCTCAACACAAAGTGTGGACTGATAATTGTACTTTAGCATTGTTCTTTAATCACATTGGTCAAAAAGTGAAGAGACATTAGCTGTCCTCGCAGTATGCTCTTTGAAAATTAACATTGCAAACTTCTGGCCTTTATGTTTATTGCATGCAATGGTATCTACCATCTGCATAAAACCTCAAATTTCTAGCCGACAGCTAACTTGTTCAAAATATGTTTGCAATAATTAATCAAACTTATTAAGAAACTCGCTTCTAGACTTTATCATCCTTTGTCTTTTTTTGTAACAGGTGCATATTGTCAACCTTCATGTTGTTAGGTGTGGGGGGGGGGGGTGGGATAGGGATAGAGCCAAATTTTGACCCCATTTCAAGAGTCAGTAAATGATGGTTTAATTAATGCCTGTATGAATTGATGTCATGATACAGCTGCAGTCTATCCAAGGGGAACAGCCACCATTTAAAGGGGGGGGGTAGTGGAAGAGGTATGTTATGTAATCCAGGTAAGGGGTCTAACGGTAGAGGGCCGTGTCTCATCCCCTTTAAGAAATCTTGTAAAAGTTAATGGAGGATGATGCTTATAGATGTAAAAATGGTGCTATATTTTGCCACTTTTGAAACATTATTGTTGAAGAATTATAGACTGTACATATATAGAGTGTACTACATATACATATCATAAACGTTTGTGTACTGCACATTATAAGTTTTGTAACATTTTGTCTGCCAGTGGGAGTAGCCGTGTGCGCTGAGGCTCCATTATTGATCCGTTTCTGATGGTTTAAAGTCCCTCAATTATTTGCAACTGGTTTGCCCTGATTTAATACCGCAAATCTGTGCTTACTCGATACATGCGAATAACTCTGCCAAGTTGAAATAATAATTAAATTATTCAATCTGCAGCAATATTAATTTCAACCCATTCAGTTATACTCTAAAAAAGGTAAGAAAATGATAGTAAAGTCATCTCAATAGTTGGATTAATTAAAGCAGCTGTTTTGGGTTAATTCTGGCAAATTTGCAATTGATCCGAAAATTGGGTTCAACCACATGTGCACCCCACACCCACCACTAAATTTTGCTTATACCAAATGAACCTAAATAATATAGGAATGAATTATTCCATTGTGTTGCTTGATTGCCCAGTGCTGATCGAATTTACCCATGAGCAAAAAAGCAAAAATTTTCATAAATTAATTTCTCAAAGTGTTTGCATGGATCCTTTTTAGGCCAATTTTGAATTGAATTTCGACTTAATCAAGCTAAGTCACCGATTTTTGATAATATGTGAATTTCATAATTAATTTCAGAAGCATTAACAGTTTTCACAAAAACAACATGATGCAAACGCTGGCCATGGCAACCAAAATTTTACAAACAATACTCTTTTTCACATGAAATTATTATTACCTACATATACAGGCGCGTATCCAGGATTTTCCAACCCGGGGGGCGCCAATTACTATCTAAGCGGAGCGCCACCATCGGTTGGCGCGCAACGTACAAGAAAATTTCTTGTTTTGAAACCCCCCCAGGTCACCGGAAACGGCACTTCTCGGGCTTGAAATGACCAACCAGATGTACACTTTTTGCCTGAGAACCAAGTATTTCCTAATAGTTTTTTTCCATCCATAACCTTTTTGAAGATTGTCAACCCGGCACACATCATGTTCGACCTGATCGCATCTCCTGTGGGTCTTTGCTTTTGTAGGTGATTCTACGTCGCGGCCCACAATACCCGTCAGCCCCACTTTTCAAGGTTTTAAGCCCCATATTTGTTCAGAATTTGAAAATTCACATTTCTCGTTAATAAACTCACTTCAAACCATACCCATAAAGTTCAATGTTAAATTTTATCTATGGACAACCAATATAGAAAACTTTTTTTCAAACCCTAACAGACCGGTCAAAATTTCACGAGTAGATGGAAGTGTGATGCAGAATGTTGGTCAGAAATTTTCTAAAATTCAGACACTGTTAATTTATTGGTGTACAAATAAATATTAAAACCTCTTATAACGGCTATTATAAAACTTGGTTGAAGGAAATGAAAAAAAAAGCAGATAATTCCGAAACCGAACACTACACACATAGGCGTAGGAGGCGCGGCGGCAGTGGCGGAGCTAGGGGTATTGGTCAGGAGTGGCGAGAATGGTCTGTAGGGGCGCTTTCGACACTATCTAAGCGGAGCGCCACCACTGGTTGGCGCGTAGCGTGCAGAAATTTTTTGAGTAAAGATACTCCCTAGATCGCCGGAAATGACCCTTTCCGGGCCTGGCTAATTTGCAGATAAACGAATAATAAGGTGTCATCGCCAAATTACGCCAACAAAATGTGACAAATGTCAATAAGTAGATGAGAGCGCAATAAAAAAGTCAATAATCTAGAACAAGTAAAAAGTGGTAAAGAGCTGAAAAAGGCGCCAGCAGTCCATTTGAGTCCGTCAGGGGGGGGGGCATCCGCCCCCTGACGCTCCGCCACTGCGCGGCGGGGGTGCAGCCCCTAATTCGCCATTATAATGTAAAAGAGAGTTTTGACATAATTGGACCTCCGTGCTTTTTATACATCTACATGAGACCTGTCGTTGTTTACATTAGCATCCCGCGGTATACTGCGCAATTTTAACGGACCGTACGGTACATGATGGCATGCGATGTAATAACCGATGCTTGCTTATATGAAATTGACATGAACACGTTGAACGCGCGCTTTGCGCGCGAAAATATTTGGTTATTTTTTCAGGCAAGTCGGACAGTTTTGAGGCTTTTCATCCTGGAACGCCATTTTCATGCTCACTGATATGATGTGATATCTGCTGTTTGCGTGACAAACTCGAACAGGCGCGTAGCGAGGAATTTGCCAAGGGAGGGGCGAAGCCTGTAGGCAAATTATCTAAGCGTAGCGCCACCATAGGTTGGCGCGAAGCGTACAAGAAAATTTTGGCCGAAAATGCCTCCCAGATCGCTGGAAATGGCACTACCCAGGACCATTTGTTAGCGTGAAGCGTACAAGCAAATTTTGGCCGAAAATGTCTCACAGATCGCTGGATATGACACTTCCCAGGCCTTGTAAGTTGCCTCTAAGCACTTTGTATTTTGAAATTACTTAGCGATATCATTTAAAAAAAATGCTGAAAGGGGGGGGGCGGGCGGTCGCCCCCATCCCAAAATGCGTCATGTTCCCCGACGACACGGTTGAGTTCGAGACCAGCCACAGTTGGTTTCATAGCACAATTCTACACACGCGTTATGATAGACCATATATAGTATATATATAGATCATTAGTGAGATGGGAAATGGAAACGTCAAAAAATGGAGTTGTCGGTGTAAGGGGTAGGGTGAGTCACACTTTTACGAAATCATTGATCCGTCACTGGCTACCCTTCCGCGCTGTAATGATGTCACTGTTCCTCTATCTCTTCCCAGTGTCTTCGCGTTTTTCTTTACTCCCTCCTTTTCTCCTTTTTCTCTCTTTCTTCTTTTCCCTTCCTTCCTCTCCTCCTCTTTTTTCCCCTCTTTTTTCCTTTTTTCTTCTCCTTTTTTTTCTCTCCTCTTTTTCTTACCCGGGGGCGCGCGTCCCCAACGCCCCCCCCTGGATACGCACCTGATATATTCTTTTGGAAGAAAAGAAAAAATGTCACTTGAACCTCAGACCTTAATGTGTTATATAAGTTTATAGTGACAACCCAGCTATCATAAGTTGTCAAAAATGAGGGTTTTTATCCACTTCCCAAATAACCTTTTTTTTGTTTGTTACAAAAGTACAAGTCAAAGGACATGCCCGTGCATAACCTCTGCATCTGACCTCTAAATTAATGCCCTCTGAAAATCGTTTTGTCCAATATATCCTTCCCTTCTAAGCTTACAAGTATACCATTAGTCGTATAGACTGCAATCACTCTTTTTCTTTTTAGCCTTCATCATACACTGCCAGGAATGTTAACACCAGCTGTTTCCAGACTACTCTTTCCTAAAGACATAGCTTACAGTCTATGCATTCCATTTGAATTAAGTCATTCCAGGTTGATTCCCCATTTTTATTCCTTCCCAATTCATCCATCCCATCCATCCGTCCAATATTGTTTACGCCGATTTTTATAATCCAGAAGAATACCCACAATTCCCTCGATTCTTTTGCCACGTACGAGCGCATACCACAAGTTTTTTGCATGTCAGTATTAAGTTTCAGTTTTATACCATGCATAGGCAAGTATTAATCAACTGTACTGTAAAGCATCGACAATAATATTAACCTTCTACGAGTCTATATTACAAATTTTTCAACCATGGACTCTCCCAGCAACTCTTCCTTGTTACTATGGGGATGCATCCAGTATATAAAACATCCACAAAGTTTATTTCTGCAAATATGTTGTCATTCTCTGGCATTTTCTCCCCCTCTCTTTCTCTCTCTCTCTCTCCCTTGCTGGTTTTAATTTGGTTTTTTCTTAATGTAATGCTCGGTCTACTGTTCATATTAAGCTCTTGACTCGAGTATCCCAATATGGTATGGTATGTTTGCACCCGACACCTTTCTTCCTCTCCCCAGTGCCAGCTTCATCCTACTTTTAGCATCTGACATCATCTCAAGTTCATGTCTAAGCATCAAACTCGCTTATCGAATAGACACATACATTTGGCTTATCCCTGTCGGAAGGCAGAGTGTCATCCGATTGGTCAGAAGGATGTGAATATTCATGTAGTCAAACAGGATGGCGATTTGTGGGGGAGTCGAATTGTTAGACGTGGGAGGCAGGCTCTTGGAGTTTCCTTGGGAGGATTTAAGGCTATCGGCAGAGTTTGGAAGGTCCACTCTTGGTTTGGTACCCCCTGAATACATTTGGCTCTTTTCCACTGGACATCATACAGAAACACTAATACAAAATGGGTGACGATTGTGCAAATAACCCGCAAGCAATGGGCATGTCTAGGGGAATCCAAAGTAAGGTAAGAATTTTGTTTTTACTATTTATTTGAAATTTTGTAAATTTTGGTTAAATATTATTATAATTAAAAGTCAAACTCCATTTCTGCTTGAAGTTTGAAGAATATCTATGTCAATATTTTCCATTATTTTCATGCAATTGGGAGGAGAAAAAAAGAAAGATATCATAAACATGATGAATGTGTAAATAATCTTATAAACTTCCCTTTTAATTTCATAAGATTTTTTGGGGTGTCTGTATAGGGATGTAAATCAGTTGAAATCTTTTTCTTTATTTTTTTTTTTTCTCCATCGAATGGGGTTTTAGTTATTGTACCAGAAGGAAATTAGCTTGATAAGCTTTAATGTCTACAATTTTTTTAATTTTGTAAAGCAGACAGTTTGGCCAATTCTACCCAGTATTTCATTGAAGATAAATCATGTGGCATATTTATCCAACTAAAACACCAAACAAGATTTCTTCACTAACCAAACGCTTAATTGAATACAGAAATAATTACATCCATATGAGTTTAACAATTGGTTTCTCCAGGAGATGTTTCCAATTTCCTATTTCTGATTGCTGTTTTTTTTTGGAGGGGGGGGGGTGCATCTTTATGGCAGAGAATATCAACCAACCAGCAACACAAAATAGATGGGAAAAATTACTAAACGTTGAATAAGAAATAAAATGGTTTGACTGGAGGGTTTGACTGGAGTGAGGAAGAAAGGAGCAAAATAACGTTTTTTCATACTGTGGCCCAAAAAGGATCTTTGAAATAGAATTAAATTTATAGAAAATTCCAAACTTTGACATCAAAGTTTCTCAAATTTATATAGAAATTTTTTAACTTTTTATCTCGAGTTTCAACTTTTTTATCTCAAGAACCCAAACTCATTGGCAAAAACAATTTTAAGAAACTTTTTATAGCTGGCATTAAAATTATTTCATGTTGAAGAATAAACAAAGTCCCTTCTAGACTGGGTCGTCAAATATCTTTGAATTACTAAATAAGTATGTGAGGTGCAAAACAAATCAGTTCAAAATGTATGCAGCAGCTTTGTTTAATGGCATTAATTTTATAAGAAATGTTGAAAATTTCAAGAAATTCTGTCAAAATATTGAAGAGAGTCCAGGAAAGTAAATTTCAAACCATAGCCTTTCAATATATACATTCCTTTACAACAGATTTGCCTATATACAGGTAGACATAGGCTGTAGTGGCCTGTACCTACAGACAGAAAGAATCTTAAGTATGAAAATGTTACCCAAATTCACAGTGTGCATCATAAGATTAAATTATTAACTATAACTGAAAAGAAAATTTCTTACAAACAAGATGTTAATTGTTGTAAAAAGTAGATTAATATCTGGACCACTTTTTATCTATTTATCCCTGCCTGGATATATTATTTGGACCTTTTTTATGTGCATAAATTATATCTAGATCCAACGTTGCCTGTACTATTTGCAATGGTACAGTATACAGGTGATGTAAGTAACCTAATATAGACAAAATTCAGTATTAATCTTAAATTTCATAGGTTTGTCCCTTTTGTATATCTTTAATAATAAATTCAAAAGCACTTTTATCACAATGTATCTGTCCTTGTACTGTAATACATGGGAACACTTAAACCAAGGTTAAATTAAGTATAGGCGGAATTATAGTGTCCAGATGATAAATTTCTTGTTGTTTATAAAAAAAAAAAAATCAAGTGTGAATCTTGTAAAATGTGAATTCTATTATAATTCTTTGTAGCATAAAACAGAATTTAGATCATAACTTATAGATAATGGAAATGAAAATTCCAGAAATTTAGAATGTCTTCTTCCTTTATATTAATATTGTATTACTTTATAAATTAGGGACACATTGTGATTTAAAGAAGTAGAACTACCAAAACTTTCTCAAAGTTTTGACAAGACTCCACAAAAAAAAAAAAAAAAAAAAAAACCTATAAAATAGCAACCTCTGGACCAGATTACTACTCTACTAACCTTGTTTCACCAATTACAAATTAACAGCATGCAATGACCTCAAAAGTAGCCTATTGGCTAGCTTTAATTAATGTCCAGTTTGGATGAAGCAATGACCTTAAATATTGCATGGCGAAAGAAAGAAGTCACCGCCTGAGGGTCGACCTTCTCACTAGTCAATTTCACTGCCAATGTTAATTGTATCATACCGTCTTTCCCCCCAACATACCGACACTTTAAAGCTGCCACTGGTATGCGCCAAGAATGGCTGGTATGCTATGACTCCCTCTATCACCATTCGCACCCATTTAAGGCATCTATCCTATACTGTATGTTAGAGATTGATATCAGGATTGCCTCAGCACCTGTTATTAATTCTGTAGACCTTGCTATGTACAGTATGTGTAGTACAGTGTATGTACAGTATGTGTAGGACAGCATAGGACAGTGTAGTACAGTGTATACAGTATGTGTAGGACAGTGTAGGACTGTAGTATAGTGTATGTACAGTATGTGTAGGACAGCATAGGACAGTGTAGTACAGTGTATACAGTATGTGTAGGACAGTGTAGGACTGTAGTAGAGTGTATGTACAGTAGGTGTAGGACACATGTAACAGTCTGGTTCCTTTCTTTCTTTTTTTATTCTAATTTTTTTTTTTTTTTGGTAAACAAATTGTTTTGCCATATTGCCATATATAGGCTATAATTGATTTTTTTTCTTTTTGCTGGTGTGGGTATGAGAAGTTGGGAGTTTCCTAAAGAATGTTTGGAATTTCTAATGATAAACAGAATAAGGAGGGGACTTGTGAAAGTTATAAGGCACATAGTAACACCAGTAGGGATACATGATAGGAATTGTTGCATTTTAAACATTGAGTGGTAGAGTATGGACTGTATAGATGAGTCAATGATGGAGGCAGTACTGATATTAAATTTGAATTTCTCGATTTTCTCATTAAAAGAAAACTTTATCATAAATTCAACTTTGATTCATTGGTGGTCATCATTAACGTTTTCAGTACTAAGGTGACTTAAGTTACTACATATCTATATTATGATATATGACAAAGAATAATTCAGTTTTTTTTTAAATCTCTTGAGTAAAGATGAAGCTAGTTTTGAAATGTTTGATAATTAATACAAAGAAAAATTCTATATACTATAGCAACAGTAATTTGCAAATGTAAGGTAGGTGATTTAATTGTTTGTCTTGTTTATTTCTTATTTATTAATTACATCTGTAATTATTAATTTAATTTTTAACCATTCCATCGTGTCTTAAATAAGGTTTGTTTCCTATGAACACCAGGTTGATAACCAACACTTTTTAGTTAATAACAGGTTCTACTCAGATTTACATTTGCAGATCCAGAGAGAGGGACCCATTTTTCCAGAGAGGGGGGACCGCATGGGCCCCCTTTTCTACTACTTTTTTTTGCGGTTTTAAAAAATTAAATTGCAATATAATTTTGCTCAAAACAAAATAGTAGAATAATTTAGCTCCCTTTGCCGTTGGACATTCTGTAAGTTGTACAATGTTTTCTTGTTGCATGCATATGCTAATTCATTCGAAATTTCAGTATCTAATGATGATTGTCTCTCTACTGAGGAGGGGCACAGAGAGAGGGGGTAGAGAGAGAAGGGAGGGGGTAACTGGGGGAGAAGGGGAAAGTGGAGTGGAGGGAAGGAGGGCATGCAGTATGGGGTTGAGCACATAGACGATGAACAACCAACAGTAGGAGAGGGAAAGATGGGGCAGAGAAATGGCCTGTGCACTCCTCTGCTGATTTCATACACAGGATATATTATGAATCATATTCACTAATTAATATGCAGAGAAACTGTTAACAAACTATATGAATCAATATGTCAATTAGGCTGACCTGAAATAATTTTGGCACACCGCAGCTCGAAGGCAAAAGAAGCGAGGCTCTCGAAGCCGACTGCAGGAACTTCATCAGCCACGTCACAGGGGAAGCAGTAGAGGGAGAAAAGTTTGACGCACTTAAGGATGGAGTCCTTCTTTGTAAGTAAGTCATCCCTCCATATTTTATTATTATTTTTTTTTCTTTCTTTAAACTACACTATAGATAGAAAATTAAGTTTGCTAATCAAATTCAGGTGGTACTGAAAAATATAACAACTTTAATTTATGGAGAACCGTCTGTTTAAAAACAGCCGAGGTTCATCAACTAAAGTGACTGGACGGTATAGTCTAATACGCAGACGATGAGGTATGTTCGGCTTGATAAATTATAGCTTCAAATTTGTTTACAAAAGACCTGGTCACTATTGAATTGTCATCTATTCAAGGTGCTCTGTCCCCTTATCTGCAACTTTAAAGAGGTCATGTATCTCCATTGAGTAATATTAGAATTGATAGAAACAAGGGATTGAGATTAACATCAAGGCCAGAACAATGAGGTAGACGACAATTAAGTCATCATCATTCAAAGTTTAAACCCTAAAGGGGCATTCCAGAGATTTAACATTTTAAGTTAAAGTGGCAACATTTTGAAAAGAGAAATATAGCTTTAGACTAACATTTAGCACTTCAATTCATCTATTTTCTTGGACAATTGACATATCAAAACTAATATTCTGCCTAAAAGTCAGAGCCTCAAGTTGAAGGCCACTCCCAAGTTGGGGGTTCTGGAGTCATCCTCCCCACCTTCACCCAACTTCCCAGAAAAAGTCAAATTATTTCAAATTTTGTATGTGATCAGCATTCCTTGTATGCACAGGCATTATCAAGTTGGCTAAATGTTTGGTGGTTTTCCATTTTTTTTTGGGGGGGGGGGTATTGTTTCTTTTACTGCTTATACAATGAATTAGTATAATAGATCGTGGTTTGGGCTTTTTCTAAATCCTTACCTAAAATATTTTTACATGGCTTCATTTCTGTCTAATATTCTGTGAATTGTATATCTCTTATGTTTTAGAAAACTACAGAAAATGGTTAGAGCAAATTGTTTTTCAATTTTTTGTCAGCAGTATTTTCTGTTGAATTTTTATGAAGTTTCAACATTACCTACTGCTGTACAATAGGTAACCATCAATACAGCAAGAATAGATTTAACCAACAGCTTCCCCACCCCCCACACCCCCTGGGGTCCTGCTCCAAATATTTTAATTTGGCTCAAGTCTTCCTATATATACCCTGCAAAGCCAGCTAAAAGTGTTATTATTATACAACATAATCATTTGAAATTCAAGAAAAGGCAAATTCTATATTGTGCAAGCAAACAAAGAAAACTATTAATTATTATTACTGTAACAATGGTTTTTCTTTATACACAGGGCCTTGAATTGTATTGTTCCAGGATCTGTTCCCAAAATCGAAAATGCCTCCAAAAACAAGTTTGCCAAGGTAAGTACCCCTGAGTTGTGGATCGTATGAGCCTTTATCAGGCCATGTACAGCCACACCTGATACAGACTGTAGAAGTGAACCATATTGTAGATGTTAAAAGTACATTTACATTATTAAGCAAACCCTGTACGTATTGCAATGGGAATGGCACAGTGGATCCAGTGGCTTAACGATGAACCTGGCTCCTGGCCCAAAGGGGCCCCCTATAAGGAGGTCCAAGCAAGTGCAAATGCAAGAATTGTTAAAAGGGAGTGGGGAGGGACCAGTAGGTCATGTAGGTGCAAAACACTACTTGATACTATTCAAGCGGAGCGCCACCATCGGTTGGCGCGGAGCGTACCACAATTTTTTTTTTCCTAGATCGTCGGAAAAGACACTTCCCGGGCGTTTTAAGTTGCATTTACACATCGGTTATTTTGAGATCTCATGTCTTAGGATTTTGACTTTCAATAATTTCAGTAATGCATCAGTATAGCGGGGGCCCCCTTTTGGTCGGTGCCCCCGGCTCAGCACGGTATGAGCCCATAGGAGTTACGCTACTGCGTGGTTCAAAAGATGCAATAGTAACATTCACAACGTTAACGTCAGAAATATGTTTATAGCTAATGGAGGCATGGTACTATATTAATTTCTATTGTTTTTTTCTCTCTTTTTTATCCGTTCTGTCTTCATATTTATATCCTCTCTTGTGATTTTGCCACAGCGCGCTAACATTGAGGCATTCGTCCAGGGATTGACGAAGGCCGGAGTCAAGGGGACAGAATTGTTCCAGGTCAACGATCTTTACGAGAACAAGAACTTAGCCCAAGTTGCCCTGGGAATCACTGCTCTTGGCAGATTAGTAAGTATTTGCAGACAATATCTGCATAAGAACTTACAAACAACTTTAATAGTTATATTTTTATACGTAATTCAATTAATACTGTATTTTGTTATGAATCTGTAACTCAGTGCTGGGGGGAGTGGGGGGGGGATAGAGGTTATGCAAAAGTATAGGGGAGGAGTAAAGGATGGGAACAGAGAGGAAGGGTTAGAGGGAAGAAGCCAGAAAGCAGGAAGGGGAGTTGGGGAGAAAGGGGAAGAGGGGATAGAAGGGAATAGGGGGAGCAGTGTGACGGTGGGCAGTAGGAGGTTTGAGACGGAGAAGATATATTACCAAAAGTAAAGAAGGGGAGTACAGGGGAGGAGGGGAAGAGAGAAAGGGGTAGAGGGGGGAGGGGAATAGAGAGAATGGGGAATGTGGAGAGGAGGGCAGTAGTGCATTGAGGGCAGAGGAGATAAATGACCAAAGTATGGAAGGTGAGGAGGCGAGGAACAGACAAAGCCCCCAAGGGGTATACAGAGGAAAGAGTAGAGGTGAGGAGGGGGAAGTAGGGGGTGCAGGGCAGAAGAGAAGGATGCCCAATGTAAACAACTGTTTTCAACTTTACAATTATATCAGAACAGACTCTTCATGACCAGGCTGTTTTAATAGTCAACTTGAGTCATGATGTCCATGATAAGTTTCGCAAACAACACACACAGTTTCCCTTCCCGTTGCATTATCAATGAGCGAAATATCAGATGAACTTGGACAAACATGCAAATGGAAACCACACTATGTACAGCATTAGATCACTGAAAGCAACAGACTACTCACAGCTATGGAGAGCCAAAAATGACAAAAACAGGATGCCTTTTGACACTCACCTGGTAACTAGATTGCCTGACCAGTAACATGATTGCTTTGAGATGCCATCACTGCTATGCTTGGTTTCTCTGTGATTCAGTATAACCGAAACGCTTTGCCCTCATGGCCCCCCATAGAAAGTTGGAGCACGATGTATCAGCTGGAGGGAGTAACCAAGGAAACCAAATTAATGGAAAGCTTCAGTGAGCAAAAGTTTGGCCCTAGAGCATTTCATTAAATGTCATAAGCACTTTTGGCAGAGGAAGGGGGGGGAGACAGTTTAGGGATCAAATTATTCATAACATCTCAACCACTCCCTCACACATCCCCCTCCCCTCACCCCCGCTCCACTCCTTCCTTCCCCAGACCCGTACCACCTGCGATCATATTCCACACCATTAAATTATGAAATAATTATAATAAATTTAAAAAAGTGGATGTCTTGCTTTGTTTGTTTACACAGGCACAGAAGCAAGAAGGATATTCAGGCCCAATTCTTGGATCTAAGGAAGCCACAGAAAACAAACGTGAATTCAGCCAAGAACAGATGGATGCTGGGAAACATATAACAGGTTTACAGATGGGTAGCAACAAAGGTGCCACCCAATCGGGCATGGGAATCGGTCGTCCTCGCCAGGTCAACCCAGACGGTAAATAAATCAATTTATATAAGAAGACAACAACAAGAACAAACCAGATGCTACAGACTTGCCTCATTCTCGATTCTTCCTATGATGCTGACCCGGTTTGTTTTCCCCCCGTCGTTTTTAAGTGTCCGAAAAATTATGCAATTCCCGACAGAGAGGAGAGACCGTCCCTTCACAAAAGTAACATTTCTCCGAGCATCCTGAATGTCAGAACACGTCTAAACCAGTGTTTTCCACCTTCAACGCCACCGCAGAATTAAGAGAGAAGGCTGGACGAGTCCATCATCCCTGTCATGTTCCATCTGGAACCAAGCCAAGGGTCATCCTTAATTCTTTCTTTGTAGTTTGGATTTCTCAAATCTTTTTTAATTTTGCAACTGCATCAGAAACAAAAATGTTAAAGTATTAAAGGTCGCCGGATTATAACTAAATGTTGGTCAATTAGGTTAATTTTCACTGGTTGTTATTTCATTTTTTGTCATTGTTTTACTCTGTATTTAATTAAGCTGTGTCTCTGCACGGCATAAATATATTTGTACTATAAAATGCACTGAAATCTTTTTTTTTTATGTTAGGCAGAGTGGATATCAATTTATCTATATCTCGTTCTGTTCTTTTTATCATCAAGTATAAACTAAAGAAAATAAAGATCTTGTGCCTGTTTTATGAATTGTTGAACACTTTTTTTCTTGTTCTTTTTTTATTGCTTTAATAATTTGCCATGCCTTTATTCTGATAAATTTGTCACAGATCACAAACAGATGTAATGCTGCATTAATTAACACTGATTGCTTTTTAGTTATTTTTTTGCACTTGAAAAATCAAAGCCCAGGTCAATGTAAATAGTTCATCGGCTGTATGTTCGACATATTTACACCTCCCATGAGAAAATTTAAAGGGACTGGATGTTATGCAATTTTGATACAGTTTGTATGCAAAGGAACAAGATAATTTGGAATAACTGCAAAATAATTAACATAAAATCTTACATCTTTGATAAGAAATGTATTCCTAGATAAAAGGCCAATCAGAATCTTGCAATTTTGAAAGAAGATGAAATTTTTGTTTGACCCATGGTTTTGGCAAATAAAAACAAGAACAATGTGTGCATGCCTTTGTTTTATGTCATTGTCATTTTTGACCAATCACTAATTGCTTTTTGATATTACAAGTACCAATCGCTCAAACCCAAGCTTCTCTTTTGTTTTATTTCTCAGGGTCTGAATATTGCCGAGTCATTTTTGTGGGAGGAGGGTGATGGTGGGGGGGGTGGGGAAGCTTCGGGTTGAATTGGGTAAATTTATCTTGAAAATTTCAACTTTTTCATCTAAAACAGTCCCAAAGTATTGAAACCACAATTAACATCACCATTGTACACTTTTGTCGCACCAAATTGCATCTGAGGGCATTCAGCAATAGAAAATTTTCCAAAGGGGAGGGGACCCCCTCCCCTTACACCCCTCCCCCATATCACTCTAATGCCACTTTGGCCCCTCCCAAACAAAGGCCCTGGATCCGCCAGTGGATATAGATAAAATAGATAATATAATAGATAATAGGAAATAAACAATCATTTTCAGACAAGACTATTGTAAATGGTCCTGAATAACATATAGGTAGGTAACCACAAATATAAACTGCTAACCAAACAGTACAGTAGATAACTTTTAAAGGTTCTTTGAAACTCTCCAAAAGAAAATGCTGGATTTTTCTTACCTCTTTTTTAAAGACGAAGAACACCGAGATTGTAAAGTGTATATAACTTCTTTGTTGCTATCCGTCAGTATTAAAACACTTGGTTTGATGGGTTGAAGAAAGCACACATGGAACCATCGTAGATTTGGAAAGTGGGGTGGGCGAAGAGTGTTCCATCTGGTGGGCTTCGGTGGGTGTTGTGGGACAATGACTTCAAGGGACTGAGACATATGTAACTTGAAGTTGAGGAGGGGAGGGGGGGGCAAACAAAAAAGATAACCTCAAAAGTTTTCTTAATTTTCTAAAACAACATGGCACTATTTGATGATTTTTTTTATAACATCAATAGTAAATTCTAAATTGGATAAAAGAAAATGGGTTCTTTTTCATCAAAAGGGACTTTTGAGATTCTAAATTTAACTGGGTGTCAGTGCACCCTCCCCATCCCCTCCTCCCCCAACCCCGGCTCTTTTTGTATGTTTTGTACAGTACTAAAATGCTAAAAATTGATATATATGTGGAGTTTATATATATTGAGACATATACTAGTGTATAGTCGAGGGGGAGATATGCAGTATGATGAACAGGGACTTGTATTATAATATTGACAGAATTTCAACCAGAAGAAATTAATACCAGAATAATTTTATACAGAGTGAAAGGTAGTTATTATTATTATTATTATCATTATTATGTAAAGTTGAGCAATCTTTCTTTAGTATGAAAAACTTAACTTGGGGTGTGCCAAGAGACACAGGCCAGAATATGGGGTGGGGAGGGGGGGAGGTTGATTGGGAGAGAGCGAAGTTCATCAAATTAAAAACATCAATCCCTTTACTAATAAGATGGATGGTAGTAGGATCACCTCCAAAAAAATAATAATAATAATAATAATTATAATAATAAAAAATAAATAAATAAATTTAAAAAAAAAATTGATCATCTCCAGACAATTGACCAGCTTGGAAATTTCAGACAGGTCAACTGCATGATCGACCCAGGAGATAATGGGCGAAGGATCACTGTTTGATGATGTATGGAATATAGTGTTGTAGTAGCAGCAAATTTGTACATATGCCACACCACAAAGAATGTCATAAAGACAGTTTTGACAAAATTTCAACGGTAAATAAGTACAAGTTCTACTATGTTGTGATTTCACTTGAATACAATTTATACAAATACAAAAATATGATACCAGATATATTTAAATCAGTTGAAGGAGAAAAACAAAAAAGTACTAAAAAATATAGTGCATGACATTAAAAGAATACCCAAAAATTGTGTCAAGGTCATGCTGGATTAATTGCAAGTTACTATAGGCAATAATTATCACTAAAGCCAGAAATATAGTACAGTGTTAGAATGCACAATTATTAAATATAACCCGACAGGTTGTCGAAACATGTTCAGTTTTCAAACTGACCAACCATCAATTAAAACCTCATAAGTTTACTTGGCAAATTAAATAATGTAAAATTCTCTGCCACCAGTTGGCCATTGATTAAATTGCCATTTAAACATTTGGCCAAGTTTAAAGGGTGTGAAGACTCGCGCAAAATGAAACGTCTAATGCCGGTAATCTGACCTAGTTTCGAATGAGGTGTAACAGAAGTGTTAGACACCACCATCGATCCCAGAAAATACACACCCGGCTTGCAACCATCGGTAATTAGACACTAGTGTACAGTCAGTACATACAGCTCAGCTCCGGTCAATACACACAGCACAGTGTACAAAACGATACAGCGATGGACATCTCTGGTCCAGCTAAAGATAACAAGGTATCACGTTTCATTACTGTCTTCATTTTGTAGCGACAAGAAGAAAACGTCATAAGCAACGGAAAGTTCACTTTTTCAGAGCGCAGCACGCGGTTTGGGGCGAGTCTTCAATGCCTTTAAGTACCCCACAGTAAAACATACACATTGTTACAATGAATTGATTCATCTTCACATAGATTAAATTAAAACATAGATTAAAATGCTACATCTTTCGAGGGGGGGAGGGGGCATTGTTTTGTCACAATTTTGAATTTCATGCAAAAATTAAAATTTTGATAACGCAAAAAATCTGTTTTGTGTTCCATAGAGCTGCCTAATATTTTCTCATGATGTACACTTTACCCATGTGCTTTTGCACTTCCAAACTTTTAGCTCCCTCCCTAAATGGTTTGCCTCTTCCCCCCCTCGCCCCCACCCCCCTCAAAAAAATGTTGTCACCTTCCCTACCAGCAGATGTGAGTTGATTCATGTTCATTAGCGAAAAAACAATGTCTCTGATGATAGTTAAAACAAAAAAATAGAAAACAAAATTTCAAAACAAAATCAAGTTGCAGATATAATTAGCACTGTATAACAATAGGTGAGTTGAAGTATATATATTGCACTAGAGTTTGTTACAGAAAAGACCATTGGTATACAAATGAACACATCATGTATGGTGACCCAATGAACTGGCTGAATTGGTTACTTCTGAAACTGAGATGATCAATCTATATATATATATATATGAGTTGCAGCAGGCATACAAACAAGGTATACAACCAGGAGATACTGAAAATACTGACAAAAAATATGTGAAATTAGAAGTACCTTTCATTTTGCTCTGTGATATTTGATTCTTCATAGTTACTTCTGTAACTGAGATGATCAATCTATATATATATATATATGAGTTGCAGCAGGCAAACAAACAAGGTATACAGCCAAGAGATACTGAAAATACTGACAAAAAATATGTGAAATTAGAAGTACCTTTCATTTTGCTCTGTGATAGTTGATTCTTCACTTTTTATGCAAAACTGTTTTTCCAAACAACCTTGTGCTAGAACACAAGGTTACAATCTTTTAATTTAAATCTACCAAATTATCCCCTTTTTTCCTCCAAACTTATCACCAAATACATTATTCCAATAATTCTGATTTTCTAACGAAACAAGAATATACACACACATATTTGTATATATATGTATATATAGATACATATAGATATATATAGGCCCAGGTTCGAATCCCGGTGGAGGGTGGAAGTTTATTCACTGCTTTGGATTTTCCAGCTCTCTACAATTCAATTACATATATATATATATATATATATATATATTCATTTGCCATTGTCTTTATTTCCATTTCATTTAACAGAGTCTGTTCAAAGTATCTCTTTCGAGATCCGGCTTTAGGAATCACAAATGATTTCGAGTTGGTTAGCATCATGTTTGATTTCTAGAGTAAGGCTAAATATGTCACCAAAACAGAACTAGCATTGTTGATACAAGGTGACAAACCCCTACAGTGGAATTACGACCTTCCTAATACCGGTTTCGAACCACTGGACGTACAATCAGCGTCCATAGCCTAGTGGTTAGGGTGTCCGTATATAAAGCGGGAGGCTCGGGTTCAATTATCTATAGATATACAGTAAATATGCGTGTGCGCTTTATGTTTACATTATTATCACAGACACCCAGTTAGGACATTTCTTTTTAACTGTACTTTCATATCTCACTTCAAACCACATGTACTGACAGTACTATGAGCAGTATGAATACTGTTCATACTCCCAGTACGAGTGCTTTGAAGCATGATATTTATGTACAGTATAGATTGGTATTAGCACTGGGAAATTGTCCCAACTGGATAAATTCAACACTACTGAAGGAGCAAACTGAATATTCATTAAAATATATATTAACATATTACCAAATTTCATGAAAAATGTTAATAACGATTGGTATTACTGATATTAAAATGTTTTGAGAAAAATTATATAGATCTGTTCAAAACACCTCACCAGCAAATAGCAAAACATGCATGTACTATAAACCATACAGCTCTTTACAAATTTGAGTAAAGCTAGAGGATTTGACTCACAACAATGCTTTTTTTTTAGATTTGACTGAATCTGGTGGCAAACAAAAGAAGTGAGATGAAGTGTTCAAAATGAGGAGCTTGAACTACCTTTAACCTCCGTTTTTTTATGTGGTCATATTGACTACAGAAAGCGCAAGATTAGCCGTAATCACTAACGTAAAATGGCACGAATAGATCGTAACCGTTCATTTGAGTGGCTGTCGAGGTACATGCTTCTTGGTAATTACTGACAATTTCTTGCAAATTTGGACAGCAGGCAGACCTCAATTTTTGAAGGGCAAAGTCAAAAACTTCTTTGAAACGCTAAAATTTCAAGTTTGAGTTTAATTTTGTCAAAAAAATTAGTAAGAAATTCATGTCGCACTGCTTGGTATCTGAACAAACTTTTTGTCAACCTGTGTTTGTTAACTATTAAAATTGAACCAGGTTGGAGTTCAAGCCTCAAGATTCACAATCATGGCTAAGGTTTTGAAAAAAAAAACAATCTCGCGAAAAAACACTCTAAAACAGTCTTAGTTTGATCATTATCGATGCTAGCATCAGTGAGTAAATCCTCTGTGATTCATGAAACTAAAAAAAAAACACAAGAGATGATGACGCCATTAATTAGATAAAATCAATGCAAATAGCTGCTTATTATGAAACAAACAGGTCACAGAATGAATTTTAATGAACCAGCGACAGCTGTCAAGATAAAGCAAATAAAAAAGAAATTATGAGATGATAAATCGAGATACCGAAAGAGCCAACCAAATTCAAGAGATCAGATAAAGTTACCACCCCCCCCCCCCGACAGGTATGGACTGACGCTAGGTAATCTGATATTTTAAAAACAATCGATGCCACATATTGTATCAAGAAAAGGATTGATGTGTTGCTAATATCTCTGACATCTGTCCAAAATAGGCTTTTAGGAGATGAACGATTTCATGTAAATTCAAGGGTTTATACCAGTATATAGCTATCTTGGATAAACAAACATTTAACACTTTATACAATTTAAGTAGCTTTGGGGGGAATTTCAGCTGCACATGTTTAGCAATGTAAATTCGCCTTCATATAAAGTTGCCCACAGGCCTGTTAATAACAAAACGTAAATAAAAAGTTAAAAAAAAAATCTGATTCCGAGAGATAAACATTGACTTTAAAATGCAGATAGGGATTATTAAAAGTTAGTATAAATACGTAAAGCCCAAATTCTACCAGAGTAGAGCACTAAGTACAAAACAAAAGTGTCAAATATCTTTGGTTTGTTTGTATCACTTTTAAGCTTTCATAATTATTGAAATGAAAATCCAAGCAACTGGTTGGAATGAATAGCTGTAAGTTTTATAACCGGATAACACTTGTAAAGTTACTATAAATACTTGTGCAGTAGTTTGCAAGGGAATAATTGATCCAGCATTATTATTACAAAAATTTATACAACACTAGCTTAGAAACAGAACAACATAGTATTCAGTGGCACTTTACGACCTAACACTACGGCAAATTACACGATAAAAGCGGCAGAGAACACACCTGTGTGTCTCTAAATTCTTTTTAAACAAATTGAAAATATCGGTGTTTTTTATCCTTACTGTAGTTGGAATTTTATTCCATTCCCGTGGAATCAGAACTTGGGCCACAAAACATGTAAGCAATTGATCCTTTTTTATCTTTAACTAATTTATTCGTCATATGCGGTCAAATTTTGTTGGATATGCATGGATGCTTTGTAGTATTATCGAAAAAATCAAACTAATCTAGACATATTTACATATAATTATTTTCAAAGTTTATCTTTGATATTACCTGCAAGATTCCTTTTCTATTGGACTACAATAATTACCACAAAAGTCATTCTTTAAAGGTAAACTCCAAAGTCCAAACTATATATACAGTTAGCACTACGGTACAGTATGTAGCTACAGTAAGGTCGACCATTCCCCCCTAAACTAGACTTTTAACAAGAGTTAAAAAAGATGAATTTTTTGCACAGGTCTACAAATAAATAATTTTAAAAACTAATAAAAATAATAGCCAGTCTAGACATTGACATTAGTGTACATATCTTACAGTTTGAATAAAAAATGGCAGCCACTTTGTGGTGGTTATTTTAGATATTTACACATGACATCGAGAGAGGTTCTTAAGCTGTGTGATCTGTCTTCTTAACCCCCCCCCCCCCGACGATGACAATGGCCAATATGGCAATCTCTGTCGATCGGTCCCAGTTTGATTAGATCATTTAAATTACCTCGTTAAAACAAACAATGCAGACTTAATACCGCCACATTATCAGACGGCTGAGGACTGTTCAATCTCATTGCACTCGTATATTGCACTCGGTCGGATGCGCCTCCTGGCCCTGCCAGGGAGGTGAGGCAAGAGTTTACACGTCTTTGGCATGAGTTCGTAGCAGGCTTCTCGGAATTTCTTGATCCTCCAACAATATATGATGGGGTTGAACGCCGAATTGAGGTACGTCAACCAGACCAGTATCGTCCACAAGAGCGAATCCATCGCGTTCTCCGTCTTGCCGAAACACAGGTACATCGAGCCGACCGTGTACGGGGCCCAGCAGAAGACGTAGACGATGAACAATAAGAGAATGGTAGTGAAAGCCCTGGTCTTGAAACTCATGTCCACGTTCACCCGAGACGGTCTGTGATGCACGCCGGCTAACCCGAGCTTTGTCGCCTGGCTGATGCTCAGAGTCTTCGGATGGTTCTCGACGCGAAGCGAGTTCTTACGAACGGTGTTCAAAATGTATAAATATGAAAAAGACATGGCGATGAAAGGGATGAAGAATATGGAGGATAAAGCGAAAATGATGTAGAGCTTGTTCCAGATGGTCAAGGGATACTCGACTCGACACTGAGGGTAACCCTCTGCGAAGGTGTCGGATATCAGTGGAGGGAAAGCCACCACCAGACTGCAGAACCACGAGAAGGCGATCAGCAACTTCGCTTTGTACGGGTTTAATTTGTCCTTCCTCCTCACTATGATGAAGTACCGATCTACGGATATCGACGCCAGAATCAAAATGGCTTCCATCATGAAGAGAATGTACAGGAACGCTGTCAACTTGCAGAGGTACTCCCCGAAGATCCACAGTCCCTTAATCAGCGTGACCAGCGCGAAGGGCATGCAAGTGACCGAGACCATTATGTCGGCGAAGGCTAGATTGGCGAGGAGGAGATTGATGGCCGACCGCATGGCCGGCTTGCGATAGACGATCAAACACACGATGCTGTTACCGAACGTGCTGATGACGATCATCGCGACCATGAGCGAGGCCAGTAGGATGACGGCAACGTTGCTGAGGTCGGGCAAACTCTCGGGTGGAGGAGGAGGCGATGAAGATATCTCGGTCGGCAAGGGCATCGTCCGAGAACTCGTATTCCGACCGGCCGAAGATGCCAACCACGTGACGGTAGTTGTTTTCACAATCGACGAAAGCAAGGGAGTCGGCGAAGGGGTAAGGACATTTTCGGGAATGACGATTAATGGCGAGCAACCGACCAACTGGAAAAGAAATGGCGACAATCGTGCGAAGAGGTGTCTTCCTAAAGACATGTTTCAGGTATGAAATCCTGAAGCAAACTTCTTTCTCACATTGGCATCAAAAGAGTTGGGAAAGATTTGGGTATATCCTGAACATCCTTGCAATAAAATTTCTTGAATCCAACCGTCAAGAGTCTCGGAGGAAGTCTATTGCACACTGAAATGGCGAGGAATTTTGAGATTCTTTCCCTCGCTGAATCCTTTTCGCAAGATTAACAATTTCACGCAGGAATCCTGTGTCTATTTAAGGACCAGATCCAATTAGAAAAAATAACATTGAGGAGTTTCCCTCATGAGAAACCCAGCCGATTTGCTTTGTTCCTCCTTATAGCAAGTTTCCTCATACTCTGCTCAAATCACCTCAGGGGATGAAAATGTCAACAAAGAAGTTAATCAGATATTTTGAATGTTCATATTTATCTGTTTACAAGCTTTCAAACATCCTGTGGTTTCCGTAGCGACTGGTTCTTACAAGATATACGGATAACGAACCTCCGCTAACAGAGATGAAGAACACGCTTCTTAATGTTTCCCAAGCGGGTGAGAATGGTAAAATTGTTTACGTTTCATGATTTGCTATTTAATCAAAATTCTGCGCTCAGAGAAAATCAATGTCGTCCAAGGAGTCCGTACCACAATTGTAAACGACTGCATTCTTATCCCTAGAAACTCATATCCCAAAGTCGCAACGATTGGTTTTAACATCTATGCAATCTTTTTCAAATACCGAGGGCTGATAAGCTCGATATCCTTCCATGCATCTCAAATTGTTGAATAATACCCGAAGGTTGCATCTCAGAGGCCATTTTGTCGAAGATATAACCTCTCCTTTCGAGACACACAAAGAAGGAAACCAATCAATTTTGAAGTGTCATAGAATCGAGATAATAGACAGCTAAATATATATATGTATATGTATACATGTGTGTGTGTGTGTGTGTGTGTGTATGGCAAATGCCATACACAAGCACCGAGAAATGAAACTTAATTCAAATTCAATCGGGAAGTAGAACTCATGCTGGAAAAATAAAAAGTTGTTTAAAACCTTCTTTGCAGCGAAGATAAAAAAAAAGAAGGAGAAAACATCATAAAAGATCCATTATTTACTGTTTGTCTTGGTTCAATGTCTGCCTTCAGGTATGGACGTTTGCTGATTAAAGACTTCGGCAGGGTGTAATAATTTACGGTAGAAAATCCACAAGGGCTTTCTCAAGACCGGAGGAGAATCAGTTTTGTAGCTTTATCTGTGGTGAGAAGAAAAAAAACAAGAAGTAGGAAAACAGATAAATTGGCAATCTTGACCATGGATTTGACATATTTCCATACATGTTTATGAAAAGATTTCTCAAAGATTTCATCAAATGGTTTATAATAATCGCTGTTCTTCTACTGTAGTACATATCTGTTCCTGGTTTTATTCATTGTTCTTAATATTTCTTTTGCTATTCTTGTTTCAGCCTCTTTAAAGACCTACTTATTATTGGCTCCAATTACAGCACGCTATTGCTTGGAAAGTTTTAACAAGGACAAAATAGTACAACAAATTGCTTCTATTTTTCCTTTCTATTTGTTTCTCTTTTGTAAAACTTGTAAAACCAGTTTTATTAATTATATATATTTTATTATTATTTATTTTATGGTGTTTATTTAAAATCAGAAGACAATCTTAAATATATTTCTTGTGGGATATTATAGGTTACCTTTATTAGATTCATATTCAGTTATAAACTCATTTTTTTTTTTAAACAAATTAAGGAGTGTCAATTTTTGCTAGCATATATTGACAATTAACCACATGCTATTGTTACACTGCCATGAATGACCTCGCCAATTATTTTTCACATTTTATTGAATGACGGAATAATGGTCAAATTAATGGAAAAAAGCTTGAGGATTAAAAAATATGACCAAACACAAATTTATACAGTATATAAATGGAAAATCCATATATATATATTTATGCACATGACTTGTCAATAGGTTTGAGCATACTGTACTTGATATATTTAATGCTTTGAACAGTTCATTTGCATAAATGTAAAAATAACTGAACATTTTGCGTCCTTGAAATTTTCCAAAATAGGTTTGTAAAGTATTTCATCCAAAGAAGGTCATCTACTTAGGATTGTTTCATTTGTGACAATAGTTTTAAGTAAACATATTTCCTCAGGTTAGTTTGAACTTTTTAGATTTTGTTTTTTTGGGGGGTGGGGATGGGGGGGGTTAGAAACCTATTTGGAACACTGATTGGTGACTTGGTGACTATTCATGAAAGTGGGTGTGACTATGTAAAAATGAGTTCAATGTTAATAAAGTGCTGTAAATAAGTAATTAAGCAATGTACAGTATGTGTCTAATTAAGCATGATTATTTGTGTAGTTTTGGGCACTTGACAAGTCTGTATTTGTTTATTGTTTGTAAAATTGTTGATGTTTGTGTTTGCACAACCTTTAAATATACATGCCAAACTTTCAATATAGGAGAGAGAACACATGAGTACTCAACATATTGGTGAGCAATGTGTTTCATTGTTGTGACCCTTTTCTGTCTTTTTGGCTAAGATCATGTGTAGCATTATGCTCCCCTTCTAGCTGGGGTTGTGATACACAGCTGACGATGATCACACAGTCACAGTCTCAATGGGACTGGGGTCGACAGCGGACCAGTTCGGACCATTCATAACTGCACTGGTATCATGTACAGTTGAGTGACTTAGATATATTAGTTAGTTTCGCACAGCTGCTTGTAACTGTCTTGGGTTTTATCCTGAGCCTACCGATATTTAAGGCATTAATCCCATACTGTCCATATTGATGTACCTAGGTCTACCTACTGTTCTCCCTACACTAATATCGTTCCCAACTATTTTCTACATATCTGCAATTAAAAAATTGGTCGCTTGTACGCTTAGAACTACAGTACCTGCAAGGAAATATCAATTAAGGTAGTTATTACTTCTTTACTTGTACAGTACTAAGTAAATTTAAACACAATTAACTTACTTGATATGAGCAGTTTGTATACAGTAGGTTGCCTTCTACAGTATATTGCCCCTAAATTATCAGCCCACTCATTCAATTTCACTCCTGTTGGCTCCACTAGGCTCAGTAGCTATTCAATCATGTTTATGAGATGATATGTACTGTACTCCGGTACACTATATTATTTAGCAGCCAGGAAAAGGCTGCCTAGCGGAACAAAGAAATTCAACCTACAGTCAATTATAGTCCTGTACAGATTGGTGTACTCATTAGGTCCATAATCCTGTACAGTTTCTGAACTGTGAAGCCCTCTAAGTTGTACCTAGTTCTAACTTACTAAATTTAAACATGTATAATTAACTAACTTCGATAAGTGCTTCAGTTTGTAAAGGTTTCCTTTCTATTATTTTGCCTAGAGCTAAATTATCAGCCCACTCATTCAAATTCCCTCCTGTGGTCTCCACCAGGCTCACTGCTCATTCAATGATGTACTGTACTTACTGTATGAAAGGATATGTATTTTGTCCACTATATTATCCATACAAAAGCAATATAATTTCAACTGATGCAAATTACTGTCTTAAAGTATTAAAACTGAAACATTACCAAACTGTGTACAAGTACCATACTATTAAACATCACTACATCTGCTTGATTTTTTAACAGAGAATTTATAAAGAATTATACTATATATAGTGTGCACAACAAAGACCGAAAATCTCAAATCCGAAGGTATAGGCTTCCACATGCGGTACTGTTTAAGCCAACCTGTCAATCTGTTACTGTATGCAAGTCTCATACCGTTCTTTCGTGCTATTTATTCAGTTTCTAAATCCAACCGATCCTGTTTTCCTTCTGTTTTTCATTTCACTAAGCTCACTAACCGTAACTGAATATATATGTCTGCGTACTGCCAACAGTCATTTAAATGAGAATACATAACGGCACATTCATACTTCATAGTGAAAATCTGCACTCGACGTTACAATTGAGAGAAACTCAGACCAGGTTGCCGTGCACGATAAACAATAAATAGTTCTATTAATGAAGAAAAAATTGAAAACTATATTATATGACACCTTAAAAACACTTGACAAATCCTGTTGCAAACATTACCACATTTCAAAATATCTCTCTGAATTTTTTTTTTAAAAGTCAAAAGGTTTTTACCTGAGAGGGCATTTAAAACGATGAACTGGTTAGAGTATATATTTCTGTGTTTTCCTAGAGTTGATCTTTTCCATGTTAATACATAATGTACAACCGAGTCGCTAGCAACACAGAACCACTGTACTTTGTGCCGTTAACTGACAGGTTGCAGTAGACTTCAGGTCTTTACCAAAATGTCACGTTCCAATTATATTAACTTCCCAACCGTTTGCTCGTCTCTATGGGGAAAATGTGAACGGGAGACTTGTGGAGCTTTTCTTCTTCCAAACGCATAATTAAGGCTGTCAGTGGGGATTGAGTATGGCATCATAATACTACCACATATATATATATGGAAAAAGCGTGGGCTAATTAAAATCAATATGGAAGAAAAGTAAAGATATGAGTCTATGATTTGTTAAAATACGGCAGCTATCTCTGACGGAGAAGGGATTTTTTACAAAGGGAAAAGGAATCTGCAAAGTTGTCTGTTGTTGTTTTTATCTCTTTTTACCTTTTTTATTTAATTGTTTGATCTATGGTTTTTTGAGAGGGAAGGAAAATTTTACCTACACGTCACCTATGACTATGTGACGTACGTTGCAAAGGAATTGGCAAACGATTTGAATAATTTGGAATAAATAATTACTTCTAAATATGAGATGTGGTGTAGAAATTCAGGCTATTAACCGGTGCTGTGGCCGGGTGGATAAAGGCAGGTGGCATCTGAAACAATTAGGCTTAACAATCTGGGGTTTCCGACCAGGTCATAGTAAGGTGGGTTTTTCATCCCAAGAGCAATCTACAGTTTTCCCATCTGAAATGACTTTCTAAATTGAAAAGACTCCAAATTTGAGTTAAAAATGTTTGAATTGGAAGCCACCCGACGTGAAAGTTGTAATCCATAAGCCCTGGCGGGTTTCTCCAACATTTGTGGTCTCTGAAGCATCGTAAAACTTTACCGATGTGTATATTATTATTACTATTATTATTAGATGCTAGTAGATTTTTGCCATTTGCCAGTAAAAATTCAATTTTTAATTTTCAAATTAATTTTCTGCCAGTTGCCATTAAGAACATGAAAACATGCTTTTAAGTAAAGAACAAAACATGAAAACATGATAAGTCAGTGAGTGAGTTTGAAAGATTTCCACACCTGACATAAGTCCCACATTTAAATATTATTAAAATATTAAATATTATTATTAAAATATTATCCTTGGGCGGCTACATTAGGGCTGTACCAGAGACTGCATGCCGTGTGCTATTTATAATTCAGACAAATGCCTGTGAAAAGTTGGTTTTACCCTGTACATATGCTGTGGCACTGGCAAAAATGTGCTCAATTGGTTAAACTTGAATATCAACTGTAAAGTACTACCTAATAGCTGAGATAGGTAACAACAACAATCAAGTCAATAATAATAATCATCGTCATAATTTAAAGGCTATTAGAGGGCTAAGCAGCCACACGTGTGTGCGTGGAAGAAGCCGGTAAATGATACAGTATTAACACTTAATGTCTGACGACTAACCCATTTACAGTTAAACAGATATATTAGACATTTGTTAGCAATTAATGTCAGACCAAATGTCTCAGATTATCCAAAACCCATGGATTTCTCCAAACCCATGCACCCAGATGCTACAGTGTACAGTAGGTTCCATTGTGCCCTGTAATGCCAGTGTGGCCATTATCCACTTGACCATATAGCACTAGTTCAGCTATTTAGCAATATGCTGTATTTGGGAAATGTTCCAAATGAGGTCTGGACCCTTGTAATGGAAAAGTTACATAGTTTATACAGTGTTAGCTCATACAAAAGACAAGAGTTGAAGTGGAGTCACTGTAATCTACAGTAGCACTTGTACAGTATGTTTAAAGTACGAGCTAGGCTATGTACCTCTAACTATGAAAGAGTGTTAGGTCTCTTCTTTAGGGCTATTTACAAATTCAGGAATATTCCAGGGTAAGTATACAATCTGGGCATATTTCAGTACAAATGATACGTAATTAATAATTCTTATGCTAAATGCTACCGGGTGATATTATAGATAGATAATTGAGATGACGTATATCTTTCTGCAACGCCTCTTAACCTCAAAAATAGAGTTCCAAATGAATTGGAGATGTGATTAAATCCACACCAAAAACGGACGTCTAAGGGAGGGCATCAACCGGTGAGGTTTGGACATGAAGTGTGTACAGTGTTAAAAGGTTACCAGTTCATTCTAAGTATGGTAGAACGAGAGTGCTAAGGTTGTGGGGAGACAGGTAAGCGAGGAGCGAGAAGTAAATACTCTTTGTTCTCCCAAGTGCTGATGAATGGAGGCAGTTCAACCACAAAGAGTCTGGGTGAAAACTACAATCTCTCGTTCAATTAGGACTGTTTAACTTTTCTCTGGACGATTTGAGGAGTACCAACGCTTTATTGATGTTGACAATTTTTTGGGCAGTCAACGTTTTGACAGTTTAGGACACTTTGCGATTTTTTCCGACATATTTTTGACTTTTTTGAAAGCTGACATTTAGCCTAACCTTTGCATGGTAGCAGTGTAATTAGCAACCAGCTTCCTTAAAATAACTCAATTCACCTTGCTTCCCACGCACATTTACTTCCATTCAGTTAGAACTTCATTCACTTGATGTTATTAATTGTTAACATTCATCAGTAGCTAATTTCATTATATGTCAAAGGTCAATTCCAACCACCACTGGCATGATCACATATCTGTGATTTATCATCAAGTATATTGAGGTGATTTACCAAGTTATTTGTTCCCATTATTGTTGTAAGTTTACCTGAATTAATACTGGTCAAGTCCTTCTAATTCTTGCCTGTGATTCCACTCTGCTTTGGGCACTGACTTGATATCATAGATCCAAAAAGGCTTGAAAAAGCCAACAGACTTAGTTCTACATTTAAAGTCTCAATGTGTGTTTGCCAAATATTAATTTCTACCTTTCCAGCTACTGCCCTAAAAGCTCAGTGAAAATAACACCGTTCTATGCAACTTTCATATCAATATTCATTATTTTTATTGAGTTATCTGTCGTTAAACATTTTGAGCTGAATAAAATTCCCAAGATTTATTAACAAGTCCATAGATTCCACAAACTTCAATCAAAATTTGCAGGCCCCGTCCAACAGATCATGCGCCAATCAAATCTCTCTGTTTTGTTTACAACCGTTAGGCACTTAGGTACAGTACCATCATTTTCGTGGCTAGCCTGTGTTAGGTTTCTTCTCTTGAATAGTATAATTCTTTTAGTCTTACCGATGGAGCTTGCAAAATTGTGTTATTTCTTTCCATTGCAAGGAATAAACAGGTGTTTCAGGAGTTTCCTCTGTGGAATTGGGTAAAAAAAGAGGACCGTACAAGTATATATAGGTTACATTTGTGTAATGAATCAGAACAACAAGACAGGTACTGTACATTTAAAAAAAAAAAAAAAAAACATCTCAACAAGTTTTAGCATGAATGATAAAAGTATCATGAACAAGTACTGATGGCCTTCAAAATTATTAAACTTGAGTTCAAACCCTACGGTGTACGTAAGTTCAGCACTTGAGAATTATATTTTCTTTCATTTTCGGTGGATGTTTACAAACACGATTGATTAGAAAATCAGGGAATTTAAATAATTTATCTGCTAATTGCAGTAATACATACATATGATATACAGTAAACATATAAATAGCAGCTATGTACAGTTACTGCAGTAAACAGTTTAAAGTTGATTTCATAGAAGCCTGCATGTACTATATATTCAATATTCACAATATATTTATACAGTACAGTAACCATAAATTTACAATATATCTATACAGTAACCATAAATTTTTTAACTACAATAACACAATTTTCTCTGAACAATAAATGACATGCTGGAGTTTCAGACAACTGTCTAGATTCCCAATATAAGCTCCTGTACTACCATTATTTCCATAAATATTATTTACTTAAATACATCTCACTATAGTATAAAGACATACTATAAGTAGCAATAAAACCTTCAGAGAATAATTCTAACTGTACATTTCACTAGTAGGAATCAAACTGAGATTTGTACAGTACAGTACAGTACAAGCACACACAGTAGACAATGTATTATCCTCGACGTGCATCTCTTTATGTCCAAACTGAATTGTCACCATGACATCAAGAAGAAAATTATGTGTTCTGATTGGAAATTAGTGGCTGATTGTCATACTGCATTTTGCCATGACCTTTCAGACTTATTGTATTAAATGCCAGTACATATTATATAGTCAAGCATAGTTGAAAGCAAATTAAAGAGCTAAATTATCTTTCTTCTCATGTAGCTGAGTTTTATCAGAATATTAGGCTATATAGATGTATAATTCTGAAGGTAGTACATGTATTAATTTAGGAGACGTTAGTGCAAATTTGGTCAAGTTTGACGTCCCCAATACCATGAGATGAATAAAATATACATTGTGATTAATACATGTTTAATACAGGATGAAGTTTGACAGTCTGATATATCCTAAGTACTGTACATGACAGTAGCAAGTACAGTACTAGGCTTATGACGGTTTGGCCATTTTGTCATTTTATGATATGTATGTTTACAGAACAGTACATGTATGCATATTAGCCAAACCGATGTTTTAGGATTTACTTCTTTCTTTTTTTAACATTGACCATATATGACTTCAGATATCGCAAAGGCGTTTTAAATTCCTTACCAATGTATACACCTACCACATTTAAAGTTCATCCTTGATATGGGTTAGGAGTGACAACCTTTTAGTTATCAGTACTTCTACCAATAACTTTCATTTGTTCCTACACTATGATAATGTCCATGACTGCAGACTAACCCTCCAAAATATTGCAGGATGCCAGTTAAGTACCATTTTTGCCAAAATTACCAATGATGCATTTGTAAGTGTATCTCATCCCCGGTATTAAACATCACCTGTAGGGATGAGGCGACACATCAAGGGACTCATTGCTAGCTCACTTCAAGTGGAGCTTACATACTGTTTCTATCACAATAGTTCCCAATATACAGTATCTTAAAATGTACATTTCCATGAAAGGATTAATATTGTACTTATGCCAAGTCATATGGGTACTTGCATTAATAATGACTTGAGTCCAGTGTGCAGATTTGGCTAAGACCTTATTATATGTTCAAGGGCGGCGGAAGCACTTTTAATCTGGGGGGGCACCGACATCAAAGGGCACTTTGCAGAAATTCGATTGGACTGATGCAGCCTGATATTTAGTACCCTTTATAACTCTTATTGTATTATCTTATTTGCATATACACATCACTCCATCCACGCCCCCCCCCACCCTAGAGGAAAAAATGCATACTAGCACTGCAATATCCAATGTGCAAATTGGGAAACAAGGAACAAGTTTTCTTTGAAGACAGAATGAGGTGAAATCATGCTAGTTGCTAATGTAGAAATCTTCTGAATTAGAGTTTATTTCTTGTTAATATCTTAACAAATTTGTCTCCATTCGAAATAGCTATGAGTTTGACCCACAGAAATTCATTAAAAGTCAGGGGCGTAGCCAGGATTTGCAAAGTTGTATAGGCACGACTATCTGAGCGGAGCGCCACCATCGGTTGGCGCGGAGCATACAAGAAAATTTTGGTTTTACAATGCCCTCAGATGGCCGGAAACGGCCCTTCCCGAGTGTTCATTCTGGTTTCCTGACCTCTTGCTAACTTGAGACACCTCAATTTTTATGTAGAAAAAGGGCACATTTTTAACCTGAGGAAAAGTGGGGGGGCACGTGCCCCCTGTGCCCCCCCCTGGTTCCGCCAACCTTGTATATGTTCGTGATTATCTTAAATCTCTCTCTCTCTCTCATCAATTGACTTGAAGAAAGTACGTAGAACCTCATGGCTAAAACCGGATTTTAGCCAGAAAGCAATAGGCATAGGGACCAGTACCAACCAAGGGATGGATAGTTCGGTTGGTGAAGCAAACTATATTATAACCATGAGTTCATGCTTCTGCTCAGGACTGCTCAAGCCAAAAATGTCTTTGCTTAAATAGATTCAAGTTTGCCTACCATTCAACTTCTCAGTCGATACCTGCCATGAAATTTACTCAAATCATTAATTAATTTATACATGTAGAAATTTGGATTGCTTATAAATACAATATAGCTACTGCATGCGTGTTCACAATAACAGTGTGCTTTTCTAGAGTGGCCTGACATCAGGCATTTACAATCACTAGCAATGGGGATCTTCAACGTTTCTACCGGGCATGCTGTTTTTAGGCCTATTGATCAGTCCTAATTGAGGGCGTGATGTACTGTACTGTCTGCATATCATAAAACATGATCTCCAAAGATTTTATAACTAAATTTATGAGCTAGTTGTGAAAATATGTTTCAAAATATCACGTCTTCAATAATTACTGTATATCAAACATGATCTAGTAGGAATTGCAGATCTATATAAGTGTATATTTTGGAAACTTGGATACAATGTTTACTGATGCTCAAAGCTTAAAGTTAGTACGCAATGTGCAAACGTGATTGAGAAAATGTCAAAGAAGCTTTCTGATTGGTTGATGATCACAACCTGTGTAAAGTTGCGAACAAAAAAACAACAAAAAAGTGGGCAACATTTCATTGTACTAGCTAGTAGTGTTGAGTGGTGTACTAGTGTTCTAATGATGAGTGGTAAAATCCATATAAGTTAGCTCGAATATGTCACACAATATTTGGGAAGCTGCAGGTATAGTTTGCCCAGAAGTGTCCGTCAGAATTTCCTCAAAGGAATTCTCAGTGATTTCAGAGATTGCAGCTTGTTTCTGTTTCTGTTAAATACGAGACCGTTAAAAACCTCTCACTGGTATCACAACGAGGATGTTGGTACGCAGCGTTAGTAAAAATGCGTAGGCAATCTAGTTTAAAACACCTCAAGACCAGGGCTCTCCTTAACGGCCAAGCATTGCGTATTCCAGTCTTTTATAGTCCTAGAATAGAAACTATACTGTAAAGCACAATGATTATGTGGAATTTGAATATAGCGGCCACGTCTCCCTGGTTTCAAGAAGGGATTAGTCTAGTTTGGGACTCCAACTAGGCCATTAATATTTTGATAAAAAAGCATGAGTCTGGCCCTTTACCTTCTTTCTATTAGGGTTTCCCATTTCAAAGTCTTTAAGATCTCAGTGGCGCTGGGTTAATTGCGTACCGAAATCACAAGTTACAAAACGTGCTGCTTTCCTTTGAATTTTTTTTCTATTTTTATCTTTGTCTGAGACCATACTGTATAAGGGTCCCAAATCTGAGCTGCATATTCAAGAGTAGAGCGACACATATCTAGGCCAACTCACGTAATTCTGTTGGGCAAGAGCGCCAAGGGTCCTGCAGGTCCTAGAGCATACAGTATATCTTATCAATATGTGTAGAGAAAGATAAATTGTCAATAAACAGGATACCAAGATAAGGTTGCACAGTGACGCAGTCCAATATTTGATTGTATATGGAGTAAAAAACACAGATTTTGCCCTGCTACGCTTTATAGACATCATGAAGCATTTAAAGGGATTGGATTTCATGTCCCAAAGCGTAGCCCAGGATTCAAAAGCAATCAGATCTTTCTGGAGGATGAGATGAATCGTCAAATGAGTGAATAGGCCTATACAGCAAAGCATCATCCGCAAAACCGCAACGCAAAACGAAGTTGAGATTTAATGTGATGAGTAATGTCGTTTATATTGCATAAGAACAGAACTGGGCCAAGATCGACAGGTGCCTTGTGGGACACCTGAGAGAACAGGAGCGGATGTTGATGATATTCCATGGATAACCACACTTTGGGTCCTGTACGTGTGACAAGAAGCTATTGATCTAACAGGAGAGATCTCCCCGAATTCCAACATGGCCGATTTTGGCCAGCAATTTACGATGAGAGACTACATCAAATGCCTGTCAAGTTTCACATAACTAGAAATGACCAATATGACGTCCGGTGCCCTCTGTTGATCTAGCGAACTGTTCCCCATCAGGAATGATATCATGCCTGGTGCACAGTACGCATGGGTGACTTTCTTATAAAGACTTTTTCAACTGTTTGTTAACAATTAGATGCAAAATCTTCCAAAAATGTATTGGGCATACTGTTTAATAGTCCAAAGCCATGGTCTTACTTAGAATAGTCTTGAAACAGTACACATCTCACACAGTGGTGGAGGTATAGTGTTAAGCTGGTGGTACATCACTGAAGGAATGTGAAAAATGACTCTAATTTACTGTGAAACATATTGCAGGCGTATACCTAGACTTACATCATCAGCATATAGACACATATATGGGAGAGGCAAGCAACCACTTGAAGTACAAAAGCCCTTAGCACTTAGTACAGGCTACCGAATGTCAAAATGAGTTTACTGTGGTCCAAGCTTGGCCGGAAGTTGGGTACCTAGCCTAACCATTGTCGACGAGACTAAATTGTGCCCCTGGCTGTTAGGCCAAAATGTAGAATAACGAAGTATGTAATATTTGGGTGCTTCAGAAGTTAACGAAGATCAGAACTTACCGAAAAAGAACTAGTCTAGATGTGAGGCCTGAATGCAGTTGAAGACTCACTGCCCTGGTCTTTCCTCCAGGAAACTGTTCTCTCTCGCCGCATACAGCTGTTTACTAAATTAGTTTCCTAAACACACATTATAACGTTACTAGTATATGTACTAACACTGTAACTTGTAAGTGCGTACAGCAGCAGACAGCTGCCGATCGTAAACACAACAGAAGTGTGCGACACGGAGAAAGGAAGATGCAGCGAAGATGACGTAATATTGTCTCAGAATAGCTTACTGTAGATGGGCAGTAAATATGATCTTGGATTGTGGTAGTGGTTTGACCACGGAGGAAATGCGATAACCTCGAGAAAGGACAAACTAAAACGAATGACAGCGAATGACCGAATGACAATTGACTTTGTACAGGGTTAATTATCATTCGCGAATGACAGCGAATGACACCGAATGACAACGAATGACAGTGATGAGAAGAGATAGAATGATTAAAGGAGTGGAGTAAATGCGCTTATTGGTTTTCTGCGCAGAAATGAGTTAAGGAAAATCGCATGTTACGTGGTACGTTGCAGGGTTTTGGTGTAATTTACGGATAGAAACCACAGGGAAAGTTTTTGCGCCCCCCCCCCTTTCCCCACTTCCTTACGCCACTGTTACAGAGTAGCTCCATAACTGGTGCAATGTTTCTCCTTTTCCAGTCCCTTTTGCACACCCCCCCCCCTAGAAAATGAAAAAAAAAATCATAGAAATGTCCAATATAAGGGCTCTTCCTGAAATTTTTAGCCGTTTAAAGATTATAGTATTGTTAGTTTCTAACAATTTATATCGGAAAAATGACGTTAAATTTACTTTTTAAAATCAGACTTACAATTTCGCTTACTATAGGCCTAAGGTGCGTTTGTATCTTGTCCGTACTTTACTAGATCTGTAAAGCACGCACTTCGCGTCCACGAAGTCTGAACTGTGATATCCGGTTGAAGCAAATGTCTGTGCTGTCATTCACTGTCATTCGTTTTAGTCAACGCAATTTTTTATTGTGTACATCATAATTATTGTCATTCGTTATGTGTAACGCAATTGTCATTCATTTTAGTAACACCCCTGGAGAAGGGAAAGGGTGGAAAGGATCAATAGTTCTGTAACAATTACCTTTTTTTAATTGTTCACTCAGGAATATGCTGTGGCGTCGCCAAGTGATGGAGTTGGTGAACACTTCCCTTCTTGTTGGTAGCACCTGGTCTCCCCAATCCTCCCCACTCCCCCCCCCCCCAACAGAAACGAAATTTGTCATATCCCAAATAATACTTTGCTGCTCCCTGAAAAGAGTAAAACTTATTGCAAGTAGAAGGAAACAAAAACACAATTTCACATGAAGATAAAACTGAGAACGCCAAAAGGTATCCAGAGATATCATTATCTTTCTCGATCTCAACGCCTAAAGTTAGTTTGTTTTCCGCCTATAGTAGCAACTACCGATAGACGTGGCATGATTAATTACATGGGGGAATTTACAACGATACAGCATAATTAACGGATAAACCCTAAGTTATAGTCCTGAATCTGAATGGGCTAAGTCGGCAAAAATCTTACTAGAGGACATAAACGCCAACCGAGCGCTACAAAGTATGAGTATTAGATCAGGGAGCTGCTCCCTGATTAGATAACACAACAAGAGTTGGTAAGCTTGTCTTTGCATGAATAGTTCCTCTCATGATGGTTCCTCTCATGATCACTCAAGTGATTTATAGACCTCTATAGACCTCGTGCTAATCTAGACCGCTGATTTACGTTACGCCTATACCCACGTATTCCTATTGTATTGTTCAATCATGCAAATAAAACTTACTCTGAAATTATAACTGAATTATGCAAGAGCATAGCTTCATATCACTTTGGGGACATAAACAGGAGCAGAAAAGAAAACACCCTTACGCATATGGCAAGCCATGTGGGACAAACACTGCATAATATATCCGCGTATTAATTGGAATTTATACGCGTATTAATTGGAATATACACGCGTTTATATTATTAGCCAATCATATGGCTTAAATATACCCGCATATTAATTCGAATATATATACACGTATTAATTCGAATATATACACGTATTAATTCGAATATATACACGTATAAATTCGAATATATACATTATACACATATTAATTCGAATATATACACGTATTAAATAAAATACATATGGGGATTAAATCCAATATATGCACGGATTAATTAGAATATACACGAAAAAACATTTCCGCTCTTGCTGTGTACATATACCAACGATATATGTTTTGGCAGGCTCGCGAGATCGCTTCAAAAAGCGAAACTTTACACATGTAGGCTACAACACTTGTATATTCGAATTAATACGCGTATATGTTCGAATTAATACGCGGATATATTATGCAGTGTTTGTCCCACATGGCTTGCCATATACGCACGTAGATATTGCATGACGCACCCATGTACACAGTTGTACTTTAGTGTCGGCAAAAATAACATAGGAAGAAAAAGACCATCTCAAAGTTTCATCGAATGAAACGGAATAACCCCCTCTATTTTGTCTTCTTGTGTACAAATTGCAGATATGAAATAAATTGCTTTAATTGTTTGTAATACTTCAGTAAAACAGAAAAACAGACTATATTTACGATACGTGAAACTAGAGCAAATTCAAGCCGAGGTTGATGTTTCAAGAGATGCTCATGAAAACATGCAACTCGGGTGAAGTGACATTTTTCCCTTCAAATTCTATCCATTGGATCATACTTTTGTAAATTACTCCGGTGTATTCAGTAACGCAGAAATTGACTACAAGTCTACGAAGTGTTTCGAACATTAAAAGTACCATACTATTCTTTTCTTTCTGATTATACTTAAATTAATGATTATTTATTCTTTTGATGATCGGATATATCCAATCTTAAAGAGGAGCAACGGCGGATACGTTTGACAAGTGATATGCTATCCACACGTATGCTAGCAGGCTTGCAGAATTCATGTTTATGCATGTCAACCGATATAACCAGTATAGGAATAATTCGAATATACCGGTGCTGTGGCCGAGTGGATAAAGGCGGTGGCATTTTAAGCAATGTGGGTTGGCAATCGGGATGTTCCGGGTTCGAACCCAGCCGGGTCATAGCAAGGTGGGTTTTCATCCAAGAGCAATCTACGGTTTTCCCATCTGAAATGTTACTTTCTAAATTGAAAATATTCCAAAATTTAGTTTAATGATGTTGAGTTGGAAGCCACAAGACGTGTAAATTGTAATCCATAAGCCCTTGCGGGTTTCTCCCACAATTGTGGTCGCTTAAGCGTCATAAAATATAAATGCTGATTATTATTATTATATGGTGATATTTAATAAATGTCGGTGTATATTCAAATTAATGCAGGCATACTTTCGAATTAATGTCGAAGTATGTTAACTTTTCATATCCTCTGTGGTTCTGTTATTATGAATAGCAGAAATGTTTATTCACACAGAGAAAGAAGACTTCTGCCGGACTATTCATACTATCCTTTGTTGGCATACTCCTCTTAAAATCTATATCAGGAAAAGTGCCAAACTGCATTAGAAGAAGATCTTTGTTTTTATATGTTATCAATCTGGATCTGGTTTTTTGTGGCTTGCATGTTGAAGGGCATGAATGGAAGTACATGTGGTGCAAAAATTGGCTCAATGGAGGCAAATTTAGACCCTTCCAGGAGCAGCGAACGAAATTTGTTGTTTACTATTGAGTGAAGAGGTTTGTTTACAAGTGACGAAAACTTCATGCTCTGATAGCAAAACATCTGCAGTCATGATACGGAAAATTGATGGTGCCATGAAAGGCCAACTTGTCAGCTATCCGGTGATGGGCAGCGTTTAGCTAGTGAGAACTTCTATCTAGACTTAGAGACCCCATTGCTTTTTTGATTGTGTGTGTAAGTAGTCAATGGGGCTTTTAATGAGCGCATGCTACCCTATAAGTGTGGGTTAAGACAGTGTATTATATTCTAGACACCGCAATAACTATCAATCCGTTTCGCCCACGTGACTTGCGTACTTTTGACACCAGCCTAGATAAGGGAGTCAGGTTTTGATAAATAACGAAATAACATTGCATCAGAACACGTCTGCAATATAAAGGAATACAAATCAGAGGTATTTCCACCACTAATTTCCTTGTTATAATCAAACAACAAATTTGTCAAAGTTTAGTTTCCTATTAATTTCCACATGGTGGTGGCGAGGGGGTGGAAATTGTCATTGGTGAAGTGGGCGCTGAAATCTCGATTAATATCTTCTGATTAACTTCTTAACATCAATGCCATAAAATGACTGAAAGAGTGTTAAGGATAGTCATTTTCTTAGAAATTGAAATAGGTAAACTGTTTACTACAATAAAGAAGAAGCACATTCATTTCATAGACCCAATATTTATTGATGTCGCAAATTGATATTTTTTTTATTTGTAAACAACCAGATTAATAAAAGGAAGCTTTTTTTTCGGGCATAGATAAAGCAAATTGTACAGATTAATACGAACAAAGAATTAAGTTTTCCCGCATTGTGACACCAGGAAGTATGATACCAATAATACTCAATTTTATCTCATTTTTAATCTATGAGAAGGTATAGCAGCGAGCTGTCTGAAGTCTTTTAGGCCCCCGACCTAGGATCCTCCACGCGGACTGAGGCACAACCCACCAACCCAGCCCCCACCCCCCGCCTCCCATTATTCAGATTCAAGGCTCATAATGCATGAAAGCTAGCTTTGATATATGAACTCGATGTTAAAAAATAATAAGCTCAGCATACTGTAGACAAATTTGTCAATGTCTGGAAAAAATATCGCTTTGATTGAAAAAATTTCGTGATCCACTGATAGGTTAACGCCTCATAGTTTGAGGACTGTCCAGTTACAGAGGGAATATTGCCATCTTAGCTTGATCTTCTTATATAAAACAAACTAAGAAAAGTCCATAAATGGATAAGATACGTATTCATATTAAGAAGAAATAAATGACAATACCTAGCGAGCCGGTATTTATTTGATTTGTGACGATTACAGATAGGACGCTTTTGTTGCATGAGATTCAGATGACGAAGAAACAAAAGGAACAAAGATGAATAAAGGAAGAGTTTGAGACCAGCACAATTAGCATGCATGCAGTTTTTCTTGCAACAATATCTTTTTATGTTTTGTACCTTCTGTTAAATCTCAGGACAATAAACCCCCCAAAAAACTAAAAAGAAAGGCATGAATAAATATCTGAAATATATAAACGAATATTTTTGCTGTAATTCAGATTACCACCATGAGTTCTCTTTATTCCGAAATTTAAAATCCATTTCAGTCGATATTACAGGTAAGATATGGTATGGTACCTCGGATACAACACCATTTGCCTCCTCACAAAACCCTCACTGAGCAGGACGTAGAGTGTATGATAAAGTTAGTCCACCCCCCTCCCCCCTCATGCCACTCTTTTATCACAGGTAGCCACTTTCTTTGCAAGCTAACATTTAAAGTTGGTGCAAGTCGGTTCCAAGCAGATCATTAGATAGGTAAAGTTCATAGAAACATTTACATATTGACTAAAGTAAATCTATATATAGAAACATGACATCATCCAGAAAGAGTATGAATTATAACGAAGATCATCATGGAGTTTTCACACGCAGAAACAGACATACTCCGTTGACGTCAGTTTCTTGCCTATGTCCTTTTGTTTTTCAGTCCTAACGTCAATATTTTCTGCAAAATGGTCGAATAAACCGAACAGGTTGCAACTTACCTATCATGTTGCAACTTATTTTCAACATGTTGCAATGTAAATAGAGGTATCGTATACATGCACTGTCCATGACTTACTTCTCTCAGTGAAGCATACACCAACAGGTATGGTTGACAAAATCGTATGTTGTGCACAGTTAGGCTGGTATAACAACAAGTTACCTTTAAAGGTAACTGAATTTACCACATTACAATGTCAGTTAAGAAATTAACATTTAGTGAAGCTGACTTACTTTCGTAGGTAACGAAAGGTACTTAATACACTATTTAAACCATAGTATAAACTGCAATGAAAATCTACAATACACCATTACCTTGATTTGCTTTGTAGGTAACTTAGGGTAATCTTGGATGTTTGTAGCAATGCTATGAACGCCTGATTTAAGACTAACAACAGGACAGAGCAGAATGATCTAACAATGCAGACTTCTATTAATAATGTAGATACCTATGATTTGAGGCCATACCAGAAGAGTAACTAAACTTAAGATTATTAAAATATAGTCTTACCGAGATATCACATCTGTTTTTTGTTTTGTTTTTTATGTTATTGTTTTCTTTGTTATGATCTATTGTTGTTTAATTTTATTAATAATTTACCCCCCAATGATTTTGCATTTTTATATTTTTTTTTTACGAAAGTGTGTACCTTAAATAAAGAGAAAACATCAAACTTTCAAAAGTCTATGCCCTTCCAATCTCTAATAACCTTTGTGGAAAAAATACGAAAAAACTAAATATTACGTAGATTATGGAGGAAATAATTTTTAATCTTGTACCCTGTTTGTCATTTTATCACAGGTAGCCACTTTCTTTGCAAGCTAACATTTAAAGTTGGTGCAAGTCGGTTCCAAGCAGATCATTAGATAGGTAAAGTTCATAGAAACATTTACATATTGACTAAAGTAAATCTATATATAGAAACATGACATCATCCAGAAAGAGTATGAATTATAACGAAGATCATCATGGAGTTTTCACACGCAGAAACAGACATACTCCGTTGACGTCAGTTTCTTGCCTATGTCCTTTTGTTTTTCAGTCCTAACGTCAATATTTTCTGCAAAATGGTCGAATAAACCGAACAGGTTGCAACTTACCTATCATGTTGCAACTTATTTTCAACATGTTGCAATGTAAATAGAGGTATCGTATACATGCACTGTCCATGACTTACTTCTCTCAGTGAAGCATACACCAACAGGTATGGTTGACAAAATCGTATGTTGTGCACAGTTAGGCTGGTATAACAACAAGTTACCTTTAAAGGTAACTGAATTTACCACATTACAATGTCAGTTAAGAAATTAACATTTAGTGAAGCTGACTTACTTTCGTAGGTAACGAAAGGTACTTAATACACTATTTAAACCATAGTATAAACTGCAATGAAAATCTACAATACACCATTACCTTGATTTGCTTTGTAGGTAACTTAGGGTAATCTTGGATGTTTGTAGCAATGCTATGAACGCCTGATTTAAGACTAACAACAGGACAGAGCAGAATGATCTAACAATGCAGACTTCTATTAATAATGTAGATACCTATGATTTGAGGCCATACCAGAAGAGTAACTAAACTTAAGATTATTAAAATATAGTCTTACCGAGATATCACATCTGTTTTTTGTTTTGTTTTTTATGTTATTGTTTTCTTTGTTATGATCTATTGTTGTTTAATTTTATTAATAATTTACCCCCCAATGATTTTGCATTTTTATATTTTTTTTTTACGAAAGTGTGTACCTTAAATAAAGAGAAAACATCAAACTTTCAAAAGTCTATGCCCTTCCAATCTCTAATAACCTTTGTGGAAAAAATACGAAAAAACTAAATATTACGTAGATTATGGAGGATATAATTTTTAATCTTGTACCCTGTTTGTCATTAGCAACCCGATAAAAATATAAAATCACATTTACTTAGACATTCAAAACAGACAAAAATCTATAATTAACAAACCAATATAGAAGTAAAAATGATGAATAGTTGGTTATTATATTAATGACAAATGTCTCTAGTTTTCTTTATTATATTTTTTTTTTGGCTCTTGTGGAATTGTCACCATGACAATACAAAAACATTTTTTTAAATGAGTAACAGGAGGCATTTGCTTGAATGAGCCCACTGACAACACTGTTTTTTTGCAGTGATATTCTCTTTACACGGAGACACTTTCACACAATAATGGAAGCTATTAGGTATAACGAAGCCAATATTCCTTCTTCTATCAAGATCCTTATAATATTGTTTTATAAACAGCATAGATAAAGTGTTTACAAACCCAAAACACACAAACTTTACATTTGACTTTACCAAAGACAAACAAATGATTGTTTGGGAGTGGAAGTTTGGTGGGAACATCAGGAGGATAAGGATGCCGGGGGGGGGGGGGGGATGAGATATAAAGTATACACCTTCTTTGGAATGGTGATTGAAAGATATATTTTCCATGGCGAGCATTGAATGAAATAAAACCTGAGGGAATGAAATTTAATGAGATAACCTCTTATCGACTAGTCTGACCAATTTTGGGGAAGAACAAATGTAAACTATAGTTTTACATAAAATCAAAGAATTCAATTTGATAAGCTGATATTTACAGATGTCTCTCTTCGTTGAAATAAATCCTCCGAAGAAATCTGACAGACCTCTTGACAAAATCGAAATGTTGACCACACATTCCTAAACAACTAATTATTGTCCACACTTTGATGATCACAAATGAGAACATTTAACATTGAAATTAAAGTAAAAAAAAGAAGTATATTGCGTATAAAGTACCATAAATAGGCAAAAAAAAAATTGGGTTACACATTTGCTTTGGTGTGACTTTCAATGGCATTGACCGTGGTACATGGAAAAGACATGAAATATTAACTGACCCATTTGCGCATATGAAAAATGAAAAAAGTTTTTAAGTCACAGATAATATGTAGAATGTTTTAATTTTATTGCTTTATTAATCAAATTTTAGTACATTTATTACATTATAAACAGCCTCAGTAGTTCCTGTCCAAATCTGGTTCGATTTGTTCTCACCATTCAAAAGATGGAAACCGCAAAAAAAAAAAATCAAAACCAAAAACACATAATATACAAGTGATCCAAGGTGTTCTTATCATCACATCTACAGAAAGGTTTATAAAAATGGAATGCAGATTATTCATGGAGTAGCCCCCCCTCCCTCCCACATCACCACCCTTTACTAGGGTGCATCTCATGTGGTTAGATTATGATGTTCAGTAGATTAACCAATTCGATAAATTCGGTTGCAAAAAAAAAAGATAATAGTAATCCCTGCAAGGATCATTTAATTAATAATATGGGCATAGTTCACAAAACAGCATATATATACAAATGTTTACAAATTGTTAAAATGTTTATTATAATAAGTAGTTAGTATTATTGCCATGGCAATAAGTTTGAAAAAATCAAAGATTGTTAGACTTAAGTCAATTCCTTTAATTCCTTCAAGAAAAACTAGATCCATAACAAAGTAAGACAACAAGTTGACTCCATTATCTTCTTTTTTACATAATTTAACAACACAAAATAGGTATAAATTTGATCTTTGCTTTTGTGTTGTTCTTTGTGCATCTATATAATTAAGTGCTGTTTATTGTTGATGTTTCCTTTCCCTGTTTTCCTTGTTTAAGTCTTTTGTTCATAGGGACCTTACATAAGCTAGTTATAGCTTCTTTGGACTTCCCTCCACCCATTGTTTTTTTTTTCATTTACATTCATCATTTATTTAGTTTAACGTTGCATAGAAGGTACACTTTGTCTCACATTTTTGTATAACTAACCAAACCTACTATGTTATTAACATATAAAGCGACCACTGTTGAATTTAAGGCCACCACCCCCCCACAAAAAAGAAGTTTTTGTTGGATTTGCTTTTATAATTGGATATAAACCACAATGTAATGTTCGTTTTCTTAACCGTGTTAAACTCACACAACAGCTAACACAATAGCATTCCATTTTGTTAACTATTACAATACAGGGGGGGGGGGGAGAGAGCGGATTACACATTCTAATTCACACACTTTGTTTTGAATAATTAAACACCCTAGTTCTTTTAAAATTTACAATGTTTTAATAACTCAAGAATTTTCCTTCTATAACTCACCAATCTATGTACAACTTCCCCATATTTTAAAAATTTATTATTTTATATCCTCTTAATACCAATCCATGTACAACTTAAAAACCGATTTATTTACAACAATATTAACTGAAAGATGCCAATAATATAAAATTGCTAACATACGATTTAGTATGCCTTTTCGGGTAGGAACGTTACAAAAACAGTTAGTCGTGTACGATCACTACCCTCTAGATCCAGTTTTGTTACTCCAACATACTATAAGCCATCGCTGGTGAATAACACCGGGTCACAAGAATATTAGTTCTTGCTGGCTGAAAACCCGATATCAAGCAATGAATTTTCTACGTTGAATATGTCAATTGGCTAACCACTTTTCCCAATGTGCTAGCTACACCGGAGCAAATATAATAAATAAAAGATTAGCCTTTGTTTCACAGTGCCGCAATGTTCTCATTTTGTAATGATAAATAGAAAAATACACAAATCCTCAACGACAGAAACAGAAACCACCGCAACTTTCAACACTGAAGTGTTCCTTGGACCTTAAAAGATCTTCACTATTGGTTACAAAATTTTTCAATCCGGTTACAACTGCTACCAATATTCAAAGGTATCTTCCTGAAAAGTTCTGACCTTCAATTTTTTTTTACATCAAACACTGAGGAGATTAGAATTTTGAGAATGAAATGTGTCGGGCAGGTGAGGTCCTTTTAAGGTGATGGGTAAAAAGTTAAATTACAAACATGTGTGGCCATTATCAAACTTTCTAGCATATTCTGTGGGCAATACTGACGACCTTTACATCCGACTTACTTACTGACTTACTGTAACATCGCCTTTAAACATCTGTGGATAGGCTTTAAAACCCAAACCACAGTAACTAACATCCGTTTACTTTAATGAAACATGATATACCCTCAAATTGCTGTATCTAATTAACTAATTAATAAAAACAAAAGACAATTTGTAAGTTCTGCCATGAAAGAGATCCCCGTAACTGACAGCAGATATAGGGCAATGATGCAGCTTTAATAAATAACTGTACATTAAAAAAAAACGACATAACGCCTGTCCACGTATCAAGCCACTGCCTCTACCATCTTGACCGGTCGAACTCCATTCTTGGAAGGAGACATGGTGGCTGGTATCACCACCCCTCCAGGTCCTGGTAGAGAGGTGTAACCCATCAGGTCCAGATCCACTTCCCTGGCTGCCTGACGGCCTTCGTTTATCGCATGGACCACCAACGATTGCCCTCTGTGACAATCTGACGATATAAGTACGAGAAGGGAGAAGAAACGGATGAGATTTGGTGTCGCACAGTGAAAGGGACATGGAGACTTGCATTTAAGATGTTGATGCTGTTTTCAGTATTTTGATGTCACATTATAAGTGTAATTTATGTATTTATATATATATATATATATGTATATATATATATATATATATATATATATATATATATATATATATATATATAGATATATATATATAGATATATATATATATATAGATATATATATAAATATATGTATATGTTGATACTAGATGAGACTAGTGGAACACTAGTAGTTGTAACTCGGAGTTTCACGCTTTATAGCGATCTTCAGACAACTCAATGGACATAGAGCACTCTGCACCAAGATAGACGCCAACCTACTCTACCTACGCTCCTGACCAGTCAGTCGAGCACTCTCGCCTATCTGCAATAGACGGAACAATGGAACAGCCGAACCAAGTCAGCTTTAACTACTCCATGAAGAATATACCTATACCAACTGCCAACACCTACGAGAGTTGTCTGAAGATCGCTATAAAGCGTGAAACTCCGAGTTACAACTACTAGTGTTCCACTAGTCTCATCTAGTATCAACATATATTCCGCTCTGTCCAATGGACATAGAGCACTCTGCGCCAAGATAGACGCCAACCTACTCTAAATATATGTATATATATATATATATATATATATATATATATATATTATATATATATATATATATTTATACAAACATACATACATTTATACATAAAAACATACATAAAAACATACATTAAGAAAAAGCAAATTTCTCTTGAAATGCATTTCCTGCTGTTCTCCAGGATGTATGGTCTTTGGGGGAGTGGGATCTTGTAAATTGCCTACGTAGAGTGCTAATGATACACTTGTTACCAGTTTGTATGAGGATTGCATCTTGGTGAACTCTAGTTATACCTCATGAGTAGAAAGTATTTCTTAGATATTGATATGGCCCATCCATCTCCACTTATGATGATTTATCTGGCCATGGGTCAATCTAATCAAAAGTTTGTGCATCTCATTAAACAGAAATAATTAAAAATATCATCTAAGACGAGGAATAACGGATGAATAACTCCTGGCTGTAATTCAAATTTATCCATCACCAGTCAACCCCCCCCCCCCCCACCTGTCAATCCCCCTCCCCAACCCTCCCCGAAATCCATCATTTCATTACTTTCAACACAAACCATATTCAATCTCTCATCCTCTTAAATAACAAGTACAAGATGAAGATGTGAGCTCACCTCCTGCAGCAAACACCTTTGGCAAGCTTGTCCTATATTTGCCTTTCGGTGATTGGATATTGGATCTGGGGTCCTTGTCCAAGCCTAGCTGTTCAACCACTGCCTGTTCTGGTCCCAGGAATCCCATCGCTAAGAGAACCAAGTCTGCTTTGAAGATCTTCTCAGAGTCTGGTACTTTCTGCATCTTCCAGCGGCCTGCCTCGTCCTTCTCCCAACTGACCTTGCAGGTTCGGATGCCGGTGACGTTACCCTGGCCGTCGTCAAGGAATTCCTGTTGCCGGGGAGGAGAGACAATTACTTAGTTACATGATGGGGAGGAGGAGGCTTTTTTCGTATCTTCACAAAATATTGCTCCTTCTTTTTAATTAAGTTTGACAATATCTTTGAAACTAACAAAGTGGAAGGAATAGTCAATAATTTTAAAACTGCAAGCAACTAAATGAAACTACCTGGGGAATTTCAAAAACGTTACAAATACAAAGAAATGATTGTTGAATGAAGGAAAGAGCTATTTCAAATGGAGATCTTCAGACCTTGGTCGTGGCTTTTCTCACTTATCCATTGTTTTTTGGTTTTTATTTTTGGGGGGTGGTGTTGGTAGGGTGTGTGTGTTGGTATATATCAGAGGCCACAGTGCTTTACACATGGGGTTAACCAGGGGTCATCACCCATTACGTTTTGCTTTGGGCCAATAGTGTTAATGAAGGCCATAGTTATAAAATATAGTATCAGAAGAAATAAATTTAATAAAAAATGATATCTTAATCACTGACCTCACTCATGATTTCAAAAAGACGTGGGTCTTGTCCATGTTTGATTTTGACCTCCTCGTGGCCATAATCCACTCGAAGAATCCTGGGCCATGTGGGCCACGGGTTGTCGTTGGCCCTTGTTGGAGGAGGCTCTGTCAGGATTTCAAAGGAGGTGATGCTGTTGGCATCCTGCCAAGAAATCAAAACATATCAATCTGGTTACTGCCGTTTATGATGCACTTGCCAGTAAACGTTGATGGGGACAAGGACACAGGATTATGGAAGATATATCCCCAACCTAACAATTACAGTAAGGTAGGAGAGGGGGGGGGTGGGGGTCCAAGGGGGTAATAAAACAGGCAATTATGTCCAGACTATCAGAGGACAAGAAGGGCATATGACACAGGTAATTAATAGACCCAGCTGTCCCCTCCAATATTTTGATGGATGTGGGGGTGCAGCTGGGGGGGGGGGAGTTTTTCATAACCTTGGTGGAATGCTCAACCCTTTCCACTAATATCCTCTCAACATAACAAACAAGCTCCCCTTTGCCTATCTGAATATAATGGGATAAATTTTACAAATATTGTGCTAGTGCGGTTGATGTTTTGCTGGAGTACAATTAGCAGACAAGATAGAAATTTGAGGAGTTGTTCTCTAGGGCACAAACTTTCGGAATCCTCTGTAATGTGGCAGCCCTTAATGATCGAGGGACCTCTTCGTCATCGAGTCCAGATTGACTAGACACCGACTGACTACCATTGTACTTACCATCCTGAGGGATGTTCCGATACAGTCGCACCCGGTGTCCCCTCCACCGATCACCACCACGTCTTTCCCCTTGGCGTCGATGTATTTATTCAGGTTCCCCATCTGATTCTTTTGCCAACCTTCCAGAAACTGCATGGCAAAATAGATCCCTTCCAAGCTACGTCCTGTGAATGAATGAATCAATGAATGAAAGAATGAATGAATGAATGAGAAAAAGAAAGGTACTTGTTAGTCATTCTAGCGGACGTCAAACCTGAAAAGACAAGTTCGTTCTCAAGCGGGGGGGGGGGGGGGGACCTCAATTGCCACTCCTGGTGAAGTAGCAGGTCCTTTAAACAGTTTTGCTATAGGACCTAGTCATGGATCATCATCACTGACCTGGTATTGGCAGGTTTCTGGGTGTGGTAGCCCCTGTACACATCACCACAGCATCGTTCTTTTCCAGCAGGTGACGAGCATCGATGTCTCTGCCAATGGTTGTGTTGGTGATGAACGTAACTCCTTCATCTTCCATCAATTTCACTCGTCTCTGTACGGCCTAAAAACAGAAAAAAAATCAATGAGCAATGTAACCCTTTGAAAGATGATGTTGAACAGATTACGTTAAAATTCGAAACTGAGAGCAACAGCAGTTGCCAGCAGTCATTGCCAGCAGTCAAAGAGTTTCGCAACTGACTGTTTGCCAGAGTCTTATTTAGCCAAAACAATTGGAACAAGGCCTGAGTGGCAAGTGCATAGGAGGGTAGGGGGGGGGGGGAGTGGTGAGGTGGGGAGATGTGGAGGGACCATTATTTGTTCAGCAAACAAATTTTTGGTCTACATACTCATTTTCAAGAAGGCTAGCAGAACTAGTGACCTAGCAAGTTACATCTAGGCTATGTAGACTTTGCAGACTAGACTTTGCACATTAAACTATCATATTGTTACATTCCCAATTAAGATCAATTGTTACAGTATAATCAATTAACAAAGTTGTACAAAACTCAGACATTCCTTACCGGTTTACTCATCTTCATGGTCGGGATGCCATACATAAGCAGGCCACCGACCCGGTCGTTCCTCTCGTAGACGGTCACGGTGTGGCCGGCCTTGTTGAGCTGGTCTGCGGCAGCGAGTCCAGAGGGTCCGCCCCCAACAACTGCTACCACCTTACCAGTTCTGAATTGGGGCGGCTGAGGTGTGATCCAGCCTTGCTCAAAGGCGTGGTCTATTATGGCGCACTCTATGTTCTTGATGGTAACTGCTGGGGCGTTGATGCCAAGCACACAAGCACCCTGTCAAAACACATTCAAACAATATAGAACATAGTAAGATGATAATAACTGGCAAATGACATTTGAATGGCCATGCCACTGAAAGATAAAGCCCAAGAAAATGCACTTTTTACTTTCTGATATTCAGGCTGAAGTCAATAACCTAACACTGTTAAATTAAACACACTCTCTTCTCTGTGCAAACGCGTGACAATCCTGGTGTTGCTGCATGTAAAATGAAGCGGCCACACAGAAATGAAAGCAAGAAAATCAATCAAATGAGGCACAGTATCGTAAATTTAAGCTGCAGCCACTGCAGCTGGGCTGAACGAGCATCAAACAATAGAGATTGTCTGTGTCGTGTGGAGCACAAAAGATTATGCAGCCCCCTCAGTCTGGCTGCATTTATTGCTGCAGCCCCCTCCGCCGCCTACATGACTTACCTCACAGGGTGCAGGACAGCATCTGCCGGTGAATTCTGGAAAGTTGTTTGTTGCCAAAAGGCGCTCCAGGGCTTCCTTCCACTGACCTTTGAAGACCAGGTCATTCCAGGAAGGAATGATATTACCCAGTGGGCAACCTGTATGTGACTGACAGAATGGTGTACCACAGTCCATACACCTAGAATAGGGGGATGGGGAAAAAAACAAACTTAGATATTTGAGATAAAAGGGAGAGGTTCAATGTCCTGAATGGGCTTCAGTTGGGAAATGAGTACAATAAAGGCATTAAAATGTGGAGGAAAGTATGGGTAGATAGCATTGGGTGGGTTGGTGTTAATAGGATGGAGGGGGGGGGAGGATGGAGAGAAAAGAAGAGAAAGCTTTAAAGCTTCTTTACATAAATAAATAATAATCTAATGCAGAGGGCTGCTTTTCAACAAATTTTCCCTCTTAGAAAACTGCCATCGTTTGCAATGGATAAGCCAAAAATGACTTTCTGACTATAAAACTCAGCATGTCGCACCAATCAATTGATTGCTCAGTTCGTTTTTGCAATTATTGGAAGGCCAATTTCATACCTTGCTGCTTGCATCTTGAGCTCCTTCTTGACCACTTGATGGTTATAGATTTCACCCCAGTCCTTGAGTCGTGTTTCCGCAGGACGATAGGGTTTCCTCTGGCGGTGGTACTTCATGAAACCTCTGCGATAAGAATAATGGTATATGACATTACAGCCTCGTTGTGTGTGTACAATAGCATGAGGTCGAGCACAGGTAGAAATTTCCCTTGTCTTGAGTACAATTATTGGGTACATACAACCGTGACTAAGAGTACCACATCTTGCTCTAGTGTCTGTACTAGGTTTACAACATGCTTTTGAGTACGAGTACAAACCCACTGGGTTGAGTACACAGTCAACTATGCCTGAAGACGAGTTCCAGTGATACCACTGATTCACCACAAATGTGCAACCTTCTCACATCTGGATAGTATTAGGATAAAACAACTGCTCAAAAATCTGGACCTAGTATTTGGAAAACATGGGTATGAATATTTATTTGTAGATATTTATTGTAATTACTAAATGACACGAACAGAAAAAAAAAGAAAAAAGAATGGCTGAATAACTGTTTCAAGGAGAAAACTTTGTGGATGAAACAGGTTTCAAACAAGCCAAACCACATCAGCAAGTAATGTGGCCTACCAACAGACCTATACAATCCATTCAGTTGGGCCCAAATATTAGCTTGTATAACAGCAAGTACTGTGGCCTACCAACAGACCTATACAGTCCCTTCAGCCACATCAGCAAGTACTGTGGCCAACCAACAGACCTATACAATCCCTTCAGTTGGGCCAAAATATTAGCTTGTATAACAGCAAATACTGTGGCCTACCAACAGACCTATACAGTCCCTTCAGCCACATCAGCAATTAATGTGGCCTACCAACAGACCTATACAATCCCTTCAGTTGGGACCAAATCATAGCTTGCATATCACATCAGCAAAGACTAACTCAGCTAATGTCAACATTCCATTATCCCAAGTTAGTCCACATGTTCATCAAGTTGAACAAACAAGACTACACAAATAAAGGCAACCTTGCATGACTGATACTATAATAACAAACCTCTCCGATAGCAAAGTGCAGATGTTACGTGCAACTCTGCCATGCTCATCTTAATTCATTCGCAGAGTTGATGACTGAAATCTAATATCAAACTAGCTGACCTATTTTGGAGCCAGTTCAGGCTGTTTTATCATTTGTTTATGTTTGCTGAGCATGTTTACATTTTCATCAACACCTAATCAATGGATAAACTAATCTTCATCGATACTCAATCAATTGATAACTTCATATCAAACAAAACAAAATGCAAGTAATAGTAATTTAGTGTTTACATTTTGCGTCGCAATTTTGAAGGCCCTGAATTTTGCTTCACTCATATAAAATAACTGTAAACACCGGTTTGGTTCCTTATTGGTCTTTTGCACATGTATAAACAAGTTGGTCATCTTGCAACTGCATTTTGCAATTCCTTATGTGGATAAAAGTTATTCCCTAGAACAAATTTGGTTGTAAAAGAAAAATTGAGAGAGAGAGAGAGAGAGTTATCCACACATACCGTGTTTTGTCTAGAGCTTTGTCGATTATCTTTTGTTCCAACTCAGTGTCCGGGATGGTAGATTCTATGTCCTGAACCACTGGCTCTTTCTTCGACTTCTTCGATGCTGGGGAGGTTGGCCCGTTGGTGGTATGTCCCCCTATCACGCCGTTGGTGAGAGGTTTTTTAGCCGCCCTCTTTTGTGTCTCCTTGACCATTTCTTCATCTCGCAGAGTCCTCAGGGCACGGCGATACTCGTTAGGGAACACCTTAATGGAATATTTACAAAGTAAACTTTCATCACTACACATGTATTTTTTTTTTTTAATTTGAAAACCAAATATATTTCATATTACCCAGTATGTAAGTTTTACTACACTGTACTTGACAATTTCATTCAGCTAGATAATGAATCAGTGACCGTAAATAATTCAGTACTACTGTAACCTCTATTGTAATGTGGATTTAATCTACAGTAAGGACAAGCACAAAGCAACCTACCAATGTATTGTTTCCTTACACTTATATGGATGTCTTTATTTTGTAACTGATATTAAATGCACCCAAAGAGGCACAAATTGATCTGGCCATGGAATAATACTCATGTGCACAAGGTCTACATAACTCAAGATCTATCTAGGAAAAGAACTCTATAAACATCATGACTCCCTGCTTTGATACACGCAACAACAAAATGTCTAGCATAACAGAGAAAAACATGATTCTTAATCATAACGACCAGCTACACATGCAACTGAACACTTATTATGCATATGACTTGCATAATAATGAGTAAGAGAATCTTTTAAAGTACGACGGTATTACAGTAGTATTAATACGCAGTACTTGCAACTTTCATTCCAAAATTAATGATTTGTTCCAGGAGAACTCTCATTTCAAAAGAGATTCTAAAGCCTTCATAATGTCTGCTGCAGTTGTGCCTGTGTGGTGCATTCATTGTCCATACATAATTGTGACTAGAATATTATTTGATGACGTGAATTGTCTTGTTCAAGTCTTGTTTTCATCCACAAAGTATTCGTTAATTACCATATTTGACCATAAAAAACTCTAAATATGAGAATTTTTTCTTTACAAAAGGCACAATTTTGATCTATCTCATAATCGACAAATAATCATGAAGGACATGATTGACCTTTCTTCTCCCCCCCATCCCCCATCCATCTCCCCTTGTCCCCCCCCCCCATTATCACTCCTCTTCTCATAGTTCTCTTTCACCCTTTTTTTCTCCACACCTGTCTTTGTCCTTCTCCAGTTCATTCCCTATCCCCTTCCCTTAATCCTCCCTTTGTCCCTCCACTGTTTATCTCCTACCTCTCCTCTACCCCTGTTGGTTTCTTTCTTTCTTCTCTCCATCCCTTGTCTACTAATACCCTTACATCTATCTCTTTGTGTTCACCATGCTCATTAACCTGTCTGTATTCTGTGTGTGTTTTTGTCCCTTCTGTTACTGTTACTTGTCATTTAGCCTTTGAAGAAGATCCTGCTAGGATCGAAAAGACAGGCCAACTAACTTTTACACATTCTCTTACACAGGCTCTCTAGTGGATAAGCAGTTTGCTAACAGTTTTATTTTATTTTAGAATATCATTTCCATTAGACATAAACATGAAATTTATATCTCACCTTGACAAAGTACTTGACATGGTCCTGCCAGTTGGTAAGGATAGCCTGCGCTACTTCTGATCCGGTGTAAGAGATGAACTCCTTGAGGTGTTCCTGGAGGAAGGAGACATCAATATCCTTGACCACCGGTTCTAAGGTTACCATCTCCTTGTTACAGAGACTCTCAAATTTCTCTGACCTTAAAAGAGAAATGAGTAAAGGTTCAAAATTGAATACGAAAAAAAAAAAATTAATCCATGGTTGGGTCACATGTGACATGCATCTACGTAATGTTTAGTATTAAGTAGCTTTTTATCTAGTAAATGTGTGTTATTATGGTCATGGTAAGCTATTCGGGGGTCGCATGACGCCAAAACTTTAATGGGTAAATTATTTATTACCCAATTAGAATACAAACCACCATAAAGACATATCAGGTATATTTCTTTGCGCTTGTTTGTGCTTGTTTGTTCGAAAGGTGTGAAAACTGTGTGTTCAATTTACATATGCACACTGGCTTCAAATAGCCTACCAATTAATTACAGCTGAATAAAGATAAATAACCACACAAGACACACTATTGTGACAACTTTTTGTGACATAGGCAGTCCCGCCAATGTTAACTAATAACCACACAAGACATCATATTGTGTGACCTACTTGTTACATACATAGACAATCCTGCATACATAAACTAATAACACACAAAACATTTTATTGTGCAACCTACTTGTTGAATACATATGCGATCCCACCAGACATGCCAGCTGCAAAGTTTCTTCCCGTGGGCCCAAGAACGATCACCACTCCACCGGTCATGTACTCACAGCCGTGATCGCCGATGCCCTCGGCGATGGCCACGGCACCGGAATTCCGCACGCAGAATCTCTCTGCAGCCGTGCCTCGGAAGTAAGCTTTGCCGCTGGTGGCGCCGTACAGACATACGTTACCCACGATGATATTCTCATGAGATTTGTAGTCATCTGGTAGATCTTTGGGAGGGTAAATTACAACAGTGCCACCTGAGAGACCCTGTAATAAAAGAGATATTCATAGTTATGACTACAAAATCACTCTACGGTAAATCGTTTTGATGGTAAAGGCATTTTTCTTTGAACAACTGATCCTCGATATTTATTCATATTTAGTAAGCATCCCCCTACTTTCACCAGTCACTGTTCCCCATCGTTGTATAAAACTACACCCCCACCCCTTCCTGCCAAAACTGGGAGGGGGGTTTCATGGGGGTATTGTAACGTCAAGGAACTTTCCCTGAAGTCGATCTGTTACATATTTATGTAAGAAGTGATATCAAGAGTGACAAACTTACTTTGCCCACGTAATCATTAGAATCTCCTTCCAGTTCAACATGAATACCACGAGACAGGAACGCACAGAAGCTCTGTCCTCCGTGACCTTTGACCTCAATGCTGATGCTATTATCAGGGAGGCCTTCGTCGCCATATTTCCTGTGGGAGCAAATGATAATTTTCTTGTTTTGAAACACCTGGGAAAAAGTCTCATTGAAAAAGTGAATCGATGTATAATAAATGCTACTTTTCAGCACAGGATAAATTTCGTCGAGCATGACAAAATGTGAACTAACGACGAAATTAGCTGTTTGGGTTTCAAACCCGATTTTGAAAAATGTGGCCAAAACTATCAGTTTTATTGTAAATAAATTTGCTAGGGGTAAAACATTGACACTCTTCTCATTTTTCATCAAATGAACTAGTGACATCTAATCAATTCATTTTATTCCAAAACTTTCCTGTCCAATTTCTATTTCTACTATTATTCAGTATAAATTTGTCATCCATGGAAAAAAAAACCTGGCAATTTGCTAAATTGTTTTATACCTTTGTATCATTGTAGTGAACAGCTTCTCTAAGATACAAATATGAAAAAAGAAAAGTTTCATTGAAAGGAAGATTATCTTGGTGCAAAAGATATTAAGCTTCCTCCTTCAAGCTAACCGACCTTTGCACCTCCCCCACCCCCCTTCCCACACACACACTTTTAATAAAATACAGTAGAAATCCGCTGAGGTCTCCCTTAAGAGAGAAGGCAGTTAGAAATATGGTAGATTAGTCCAAAGCAAGACTATTTCACAGAACTCACTTGGCAACTTCGAAGCTTAGAGTCGTTGCGAACGCACGGGTGGTGTTCCCAGCCTGGACTTTAATCTGACAGCTATCGCTGGTTCCATTGATGACACTTTGAGCTTCGGCAATGAGATGGTTATCCTGCAAAATGAGATATCAAAAAGTATAATTCTTTTCCTTGAAACTCTTCAAAAAGGCATCACTCAAGGAAAAATATAAATCATAATCTCCAGTTTCTTTGAAGAGCAATTATTAAGAAATGTGACAATGTTTGCAGAAGCAACAAACTGTCTTATTTATTCACTCTTCTCCAGCTGGGAAATTTCCTTCCAAAAGTTAAACTAATATTCAGTTTTACATCTGAACAATGTAAGACTCAAAACAGTGGCAAACCTTCTACAGAAGGAAGATTGTAAGGAGTGTTCAGTTTAAGGTTTAAACTTCCAAAAATGTCCTACATGGAGAGAAAAGATTCTTGTAACTTTTTCTCTTCTCTTACCAATCTTTGCTCTAATTCAAAGTCCTGTTTGATACTACCCCCGATAATGTTCACCCCAGGGCGCATGTCCAGAGCGTTCAAGAGAACCTTCTCGAAGTTGAGCATTTTCCCTTTCTGCGAGTTCAGACTCTCTCCTGCCTTGAGCATATCTGACCGACCAATCATATCCTGAAATTTAAATGACAAATATTCCTTCAGTTTAAAAAAAGTTAATAATACTTAACAAGATTACTGCGCAAGATTTCTGCTGACTTGCAAAAGTAAGAACCAATTCAGAATACCACCAGCACAATACCGGTAGTTTAGGTACAGTTACATGTACAGAAATGGATAACTATGATGAGAGGAATTAAAATGCAAATCTTACGCTGTATACTTAGGGACACTGAGCAGTCATGTACAGTATGGAGAAAGTGTTTGCACAAACTTGATCACAGTTCATACTTTGACTTCTTCAAACAAGCAGAAGCTGGCTCTTTGAGACATATCTTGACCATTTAGCATTATATTTGGTCATTTTTGTGTCACAGTGTTAAGGTGGGTAGGAGGGTGGGGGTGGGCGGGATCGGATATCATGTGACAACTACATTATTCGAATGTCTGCTTTACCTGGAATGTCCGGAACCCAAGTTTAGCCATGTAGCTTCTAATTTCTTCTGCCAACATGAAGAAAAAGTTGACAACATGTTCGGGTTGGCCTTCAAATTTCTTTCTCAGTTCAGGATCCTTGTAAGAAATAAAAAAAAAAAATGATCATAATTAAAAGTTAATTAGTATTAATAAGAATCTGCCAACGTCAGTCTTCAAAAAACAAAAAAGAATGTTAATTTTTTGCTGTTCTAGATGAATTATGCAGAAAGGTACTTTGAAACATAACAGCTGGTAGCTGACCTTTCCAACACCTGGAATGTGACCCCTTTGCAAGTGTTCTGTGACTCCTGTAGGGCACAGCTGTAAAAAACTTTCTTTGTTGGGGACACATGTTTGGGTTGCGACCAATGGTTCGGGAAGTGTGGCCCTGTGGAACTGATAGCTATTCTGAGTAGCCTAGGCTTGAACCTAACAGGTCAATGTTAACCTTTGTTGCTTCAAATTACAGTGTCTTTGATCATTTGACTGTAGCAGTGGTATGACGAATGATACATTAGTCAGCCAGTTGGGACAATTTCCTAATGCTAATACCTCTCTAAACTGTGCTCCAATATCATACTTCAAAGCACTGGCATTGGCAGTGCAAACAGTTCCTAACTTTGATCCGATAGAAACATGATATTCATACTGCTCGTACTGACAATACGAGTGCTCTGAAGCAGGATATGACACTACAGTATAGAAAAAAATTTCCCAACTAGGTGCATTAGTGTCAATGGTCTCGCATATGCATTTAAGTGGGTATTACTTACTTGAGTTGCCACTCCCACTGGACATGTGTTCAAGTGGCATTTCCTCATCATTGTACAGCCCATGGCGATCAATGGCGCAGTGGAGAAGGCAAATTCATCTGCTCCAAGCATTGCTGCAATCACCACATCTCGTCCTGAAAAAAAAATATGAAAAAAAAAAGATGCAAAATGTTATCAACAAACGTAAATATAAAACTAAGCCACACTTGAAAAGAAAAACGAAAAGAAAATTCAAACATTCTGATTAATTTGTGCAAGAAAATGGTGGAAAACTTGTAAGTTCTGAGCGTGTTCTCTACCCTCTGTATTCATTTTGGAAGTTGATTTTAAATCAACTCAAGATAACATTATTATTATTATATTTTTTTTAATACTATTTTATTAAGCATTATTGTATTTATGACTTCTTAAATTTTCCTACTTTTTATATTATTATATGTCTTATCAGAGGGCCTCGTGGAAGATTAGCTATTGCTAAACGAGCTACCCTCTTAAAATAAAGTTGAAATAAAAAAAAAATAAATATATTAATGATGTCACTCTTTCTTCTACTCACCAGTTCTCAGCTGACCATCTGTCTGTAGTGTGACCCTTGACCTCAAGTCATTGATGACCAGGGTTTGATGGGTTTCCGCGATACCAAGTTCCCAGGGTAGTCCAGCGTGTTTGATGCCTGTCCAAGTACTAGCTCCTGTTCCACCATCGTGGCCTGAGATGGTGATGTGTTCTGCTTTTCCCTAATGAGATACAAAGGTCATTGGAAATGAGAAATGAGTAAAATTTTCTTTTTTCACAAATGAGTTTTCTCAGAATGTCTTGTTTCTAACAATGCATTTTCTACATTTTTATAACAAATTTGCACAAGAAAAAAACATGCAAAAGGCAATCATCAAGAGAGTAAACTAGGTTAGGGACTAAATCAGTATATTATTGGTTACCTTGGCAACTCCAGCAGCGATGACACCAACTCCCACTTCTGACACCAGTTTCACACTAATTCTTGCTTTGGGATTGGCACACTTCAAGTTGTAAATCAGCTCGGCCAAATCTTCAATGGAGTAGATGTCGTGGTGCGGTGGAGGTGAAATAAGGCCCACCCATGGAACTGAGTGGCGAGTGAAAGCAATGTCTTTTGTCACCTGGTGATGAAAACAAACACTTAGATGAAAGTAGACAGTGTATACAGAATGAAGAGTACCGCGTGTCGGAAAATGTAACTCATAATGTTTGCCAAAGCAGATTTTCATTAATAATGAATCTTGTATATGAATATCAACACTTGATTACTTCAAGCAATTTTTGTGTTTTTACAATCTATCAAACTAGAAGTATCTTTTTCTGGTCACTCGTTTTCCAAACCGTTGTTTTAAGAAGACAAGAATTTCACTTTCAAACATTCTCTTGGTTGATACAAGTGAGCAGGAATTTAGTAAGTATAATATATAGACTGCAAATCTAAGTTCTACACTTCTGCACCAATTAACCCAAAGGATATTAAAGTTCTCTGATATTTTCAAATGGACATAATTAATTTACTTCCTAACCTTTCTATTATTCATGAAGTAGTGATTCTAACTTCAAGCCCAAGCCCAAGCACTCTTCCAACTCTCTACTTATTTAATTCACAGGCACCCACATCTGCTGGACATCCCTCATTCCTTCTACTAACTGACCCCACCTTTCTTTCCCTCCCCTGGACATTTCCACAATCTCACATTATCTTGACCATCAATATCCATTCCTGCCAATGTTTACCCCACCCCCAAATACCATTCACTTAAACATTTGTGGAAAAAATGCCTGTTTTCCCCTGATACCTCCATTGTGAGTTTGAAAGGTTTCCTCCCACTCCCACACCCCCTTTGCTACAGTTCACAGTAAGTAACCTGCCCTAGTTCCCATCACTGCTAACCTTGTACCCTGGTAATTCCCCTCCTTCACCAGGCTTGGCACCCTGTGCCATTTTAATCTGTAGTTCATCTGCATTTGCTAGATATGCACTGGTCACTCCAAACCTTCCAGAGGCTACCTGCTTGATGGCCGACCTAGCAGAGTTCTGGCGGTCAGTGGTCAAATAACGATCGGCATCTTCACCCCCTTCACCAGTGTTACTCTTTGCTCCGATCCTGTACAAGCCAAAGAGAGAAAGACGGGTCTTTAGTGGAGGATCAAAAACTTTTAAAGGTTTATGATAAAACATCAAAACACTGCAACATCCAGAGAAAAACGTTTTAGAAGCTTAAAATATACATTTTCAATACATTGAACGACTGGAGAGGTTTTTATAGGGTTACTGTCGGAGAAGCAAGCATGGCCACCCATTGGCATTCACTGAATCAGAAGCCGAGAAATCATGTTCCCATAGTAACCCATGTGATTGGTCCGTATCTTCCAAATGTAACATGGTCTAATAATAAGACAAATTATGATCTGTTTGCAGACCAATAAATGGCTGATTTGTGTCATGAATTGATTTTATGAGTGTGACACCAAAAACTGGAAGTGAAATATTTTTTGTTGTCTAACCATCTTCATTTATATAGTGTGTTAAATCTTCAAACATGATAATTACTAGAGCACCAATGGTGCAGAAGCTCATACCTTTTCGAGCTTTACAAATGTAGGGCCCACAAAACTTTATGGCCCACCAAATTTCAGGTCATTTTTCAGATTCCACCAATTTTGGGCCCATGAGGGATAACCCCCCCCCCCCCTCCGTTAGCAAAATCCTGGCCACACCACTGGCTATAATTCCTATTTTCCCCCTTTAAATCCTATTTTACCCACTCTCTCAAACAATACCACTGACCTACCCTATTAAACTTTCTCCCCTCTACCTGAGCAGACCTGAAACACTCCTTGCCAAAATTTTGGCTGGCTGCCTACATACCTCAGGCTCAAAGACTTCTAAGAATCGGCAAGTGCTGATTGGCTAAAGGGCTCTCATGCTTACAGTTCAACAGTTAATAACAACTCCCAGTCCTGCTTTAATTCCACTTACAGCCTCTGCAGAGCTTAACCACAAATGTAAACAAACACTGCAGAGACTGGGAGACAAATTAAAGGAGCTTTGGCAAAAGGTGAAGGCTCAGATTTTTTTTAAACAATGGGGATTAATTGTAATTAATTAACTTTTGACGAAAAATGATTAGGCATCACCTTATTCATACACAATCCAACAATCATCAGTTCAACTTTGAATATGATCCATCAAAATCTTGAGGAGATTGAGATATTTGAAAATATTACAAAGAATGACCCCCGATGACCCCCTAAATGACATTTGACCTCAATTTTCCGAACACCCCTCGTAACTCTCATCCCGAGGAACGTTGTGACCAAGTTTCATTATAACTGGCCATACACTGTACGAATAGGAGCAATTTGAAAATATAGGGCTGCGGCCCGGGCCACCAAAGACCCCTAGTTGATCTTTGATCTCAAATTCATGAACACCCTGAAGGTAAAACTTCCATAGTACTATCGTGACAAACCCTCAACATTGTACCATGGAATCTGTAGGAGAAGAAGCATTTTGCGTATTTCCACAAAATGGCCCATTACGGCCCCAAATTTGACCCCAAATTTCGGACCATCTCTGATGGCCCAATACCCAATGGTCCTTGTGTCCAAGTTTCATGAAATTCCATCAAACACTGTGCGAGTGGGAGCGGTTTTACCAATTGTTGACGGATAGAGTGATAGAATGATAGAGTGATAGACGCCGCACTGTAACAATAGCTCACACCAGCATGCTGGTATGAGCTAAACATGAGCATTAGTATAGTGCGCATAAAAACAAACAGCTATACAATAGCAATAGTATTGAATTATGATACAATATGCATTGCGTGTCTTAGTACCATCCAAACTCTTAGCAGGTGTTTTTCAACTTAAAGATCAGTAATACTTCTGTTTCCATGCCAACCCCGTAGCTGTCGTTATCCATCATCAACCTCATTTGTTACCATAGTCATTGAAATTGAAACCAAACACAACACAGAAACACACCCTAAGCTGCTATTAGCTAATTGCAATCAAAATCCTCCGGAAAAATCAACAAAAATAGATGCGACTTTGACAGCAGTAGATAGTTCAAATATTGACAACACGTAGAGTTAAACTAAATTAAATCCAACCATTTATGGTTAACTATCGGAAAAATTTAAGTTCCAACATAATCAATAATAACAATAATAAATTGCTAAAGCAGGTGTTCAGGCCATCTGCAGACTGACTAACAATTGATATATACATTTCTCCAACTGCTATTGAAAATGTACTTAACTATAACATAATATATAATAACTATTCACATTGTACAATACACTTGTCTACTACTGACGATGATGACGACGACGACGTAATAATCAGCCTACAAGGCAGTTTTTTTATGGGGCTATGACAAATTGATATCCTACTGACCGGTTCATAGCTCTAGCAAGAGTAGAATGTGCCTCGATCGATAAGCTTCCAAAGCTCATGGCTCCAGTCACAAAACGCTTCACTATATTTGCTGCTGCTTCCACTTCACTGATATCCAAAGGCTGGTCAGTAAACTTGAAGTCCAATTGACCTCTCAAGGTACATGCTTTAACCTGTAACCATAGAAACAAATGGAAGAGAATAACACTTTACAAGCATGCAAAGGAACACAAGATAAGAAATTACACATTTTTTTTTACACATTCATTACTGCAGTGCTTCCAGAAGCAGAAAACAGAGGTCTAATAAAAGTGGAGCTTTAGCGAGTAGGACCCCTAAGAAAGACCAAAATGAACAACAAAAATGAATAAACACATGTAAAAGAACAATAAAATGAGCTTCAAATCTGGGGAGGACATACAGCAAGATGCAAACCTGGACATAGACATACAATTTCAGTGGAAGATTTAAATTTGTTTAAATTTGTTTCAACATCAGTGGTTGACTGCAGTACTTTAAAAGCCATTTTAGATAACTTGGTGTAAGAAAACACCAACATATTTTGTCATTGTATGAGCACATTTCTTGAGGGAACTGTCATTTATTCCAGCAACGATTATTTGTTGGGTGCAACCAATAGGGAATAGCAAACAGCGTGTTTCACTCACCGATTCCTGTTGATTGGCTGAATATTTCTCGTATGCCGATTTATTCTTGTTTCTAGTCGCATCTTGGAGGAATGCGATACTCTGCGGGTCGTTCACATGTTTCTCACCCCCGTCCCTCCAATGGTATGCTCCTGTTTCTCCCTGACCTCCGATGTGAATGTCTTTACTACGGTAAGCTTTTCCATGTCTTTCGATGGTCTGGTGTAAAAAACAATTATGAATAATTTTTTTAATTATGAAATCATAAATTCCTTTAGACCGTTTCTGCTGATGATGCATATTCCTACGGGGCAAAAAATTGTTTTCAATAAAGTAGACCAAATCCAAAGTGAAAATTTTTTTTTTAAAACCTGCAGTTTTATTATTACAATATTCCACATACTGAAAACAAACCAATTTGTTTCTAGTTGTCATAATGTTGTTACACACAAAGAGAAAGAAGGGATGAAATCGTCAAAAAAGTTATCAAATTTGAAGTTAAAAAAAGAGAAATTAATCAACCATTTTCTAAGACAAGAAGACATGTATGTTCAGTAGACTGTAAAAATGTCAACATTCTCCACTTCATATCCTCTCAAGTTTGAGATAAAACATCACCAAATTATTTAAAGTGACAAAGTTTGCAGACATCAAATGTGGTTTTACCAACTGGAAATTAGAACACATTTTCTTACTTGGCAACCTTTTTTCCTTATTTTAAAAACTGAACTACTTGGCTAATGATGGATGACACTAAGTCAAGAACCGTAAACTCTTAGAATCAGAGAGCAGCAATTGGTGCTCAGTAAACAATTTCACCAAATCAACTGATCAAAGATTCCAATCGATCAAACTAAGACACATTTTTATAAGCATTTTCTTCACAGAGTGAAGGTTATCGTCAAGTGAGTCAATACTAATTCCATTCCTAAGCATTTTTCAAACTCTATTACACTACTTTTTCTTCTTATGAAAATGCAACATGCAAATTTAAATGTAACTAATAGTAATGGTTATATGTTTACACTTTTGAAGTGACTTCTCTGCATTATAAATTCCTACCCCCACCCCTCCCATCCCCACCACCTTCCCATTCTTCTATGTAATGGGCTTACCTCTTCTGCCAAAACTTTGAAATCCACACCATTCAATCTGGATGCGCAGCCAACGAAGCATTTATCTACTACTTCCTTGCTAAGACCCACTGCTTCAAAGATTTGAGCCCCCTGAGAAGGAGAAATACGCATACATGCAAAGTATTGTTATAAAATGTCTGTTAAACATGAAAAGTCCTCAAACAATACAGATTAAAAAATAGGTCTAATCCTAACAATTCAGAAGAAAATGATTTATTCCGTAGAAATTGATAGCTAAAATCTGAACTTCAAAAATCTTGCACTTCCAATGTCGTTAATATATCATGAAGAAAAATTATAAACCAAATTTGTAGGACTACCCTTATGTTATTTGAATATCATAACACATTTTGAAACACAGACCTTGCAGGTATCATTGAATATTCTCACAGGTCACATACTGCTCACAACCTTCACCTCCCACCCCCTCCCCCCTACCACCTCCCCAAACCCCAGGTTGCCTTTCCATGGCACTTAATTCTCTTCTCACATTTACCTTGTAGCTGTGAAGGGTTGAAATACCCATCTTGGCCATGACCTTGGAGATGCCCTTGTTGGCTGCTTGGATCACTCGTTGCTGAATCTCGTCCTCGGAGACATCGATACCGAGGAGGTTCTGCTCGTTCATGTTGATCAGACTCTCGTAGAGAAGGTACGGACATACCGCGTCCGCGCCGAATCCGACCAGGACGCAGAAGTGGTGCATTTCTCTGGCCTCCCCAGTCTCCAAGATCAGACCAACTCGTAAGCGCTGACGTGTCTTGATGAGATGGTGATGGACAGCTCCGATGGACATAAGTGAGCTGAGAGGGTAAACAGAGAGGTACAGATCATAACTACTCGAACCCCCCTAAAATATGCTAGAAGTTCAAATTATGGTCAGTCATGTACCAATATTAACCAGTTTTTGCCAAAATCTTTACAAGTATATTTCCTTTCTTAAATATGCTGTTGCAATAAAAATATCTATCCAACAAGCTTCCATCCGATGAAGACCACATTTGGAATTTTAGTTGTAAGCCTTCAGAATGGAAGATTTGGAAGCACAGGAAGTGGGCATTGACCTTAAATTCGGTCGATGGGGGGGGGGGGGGGAGGGGGTAGGTTGCTATTTTTTTGCAGGATTGGAGTGCATATGCAGAAAGGAGAAATGTCAGAGAGGATTGAAGTAGATATGTGATTGTCTAGGAATAACATTTGGATGACTAGGTCCTCCGGAAGGGTATCATTGGAGACTAATAGCAATTTCCAGCGCGCTAAGATGTGGACACAAATAATGTGCTTTCAAGTTAAAGCATCACATATCAAAGCTTCGAAGCATGATCTCAAAATATGTAAACAAAAAATTGTAAAAGACCTGCCATCACACTTTGCGATTTCATCTTACGATCCCTTTTGTTCAATTCCGGTTCAACTACTGGAGCGCACGAACGTTTGAGACATTTGCGCATCCCCACCACATCAAATATCGGATCGTTAATTAGTCATACCTCACTGGGACCCTATCTTGGCCAGCCTGTCTGTCACTCAGGACCAAGAGCCGGTAGCCTTCTTCCACCCCTCGAGAGCAGTCAGCGCAGATCCTATCGATGGCCGGTATCAGACCGCCTGCTCCATCGGTCACAGGAAAGGTCATGTCAATGGTCTTTGTCTGTTGATAATAGTCCAACATTTATCAACATGATATCAAATATCATAATGTCAAGTTGAGGGTGGCTCAAGTTAGAGAGTATAATAATAATAATAACTGTTTTTTGTATAGCGCAGGTATCCAGAGCACAAGGCAATGTTCAAATGCACTCCCATATAAAGGGTCTAACTGTGATATTTCTCAAAAAGGATGGTTTTTAACTGTTTTTTGAGATCCGTCTGACTGGATGGAGAAATAGGTGCCTCTTGTTTGGCTATGAGATTGTTCCACAGTCGTGGGGCCATCACGGAGAAAGCTCGCCCACCACAGTTAGTTGAATGAAATGATGGCTCTGCAAGCAAATATTTATTTTGGGACCTCAGCCTTTTTTGAGAGTATACTAAACGTACAAATAATCTTGTAAATTTTAATCACATGAAAACGAAAATTTTGTTTCTTCTGTTCTAACTGACATGATTTCCTAGTACTCTGTGACATCCTAAACCAAACCGAAACAAGTTGATACATTTCCTTTTTTTATTATAGTATCATCACTTTTATGGCTAGAGAAAATATCATCATATTTATTTTGAAAACAAGAAGACACCGATTTATCGGTATGGGGGAGACAATCTGGCTATAATAACAACATAAAATGTTGATGTATACTTTGATCACATGACAATTTTGCTTGATTTGTTTTATCTGACACCATTTCCTTGTACTTTGTGAAAGTCTTAACTAATGCAAACAAGCCCATTTTGCTTTTACTGAATTTTATACATATATATAATTATATAATTATAGGTTTACAGTCTTGTTCAGGGCCAAGGCCCTCTCACCCGAATTAACAACTTAACCCTGGTCATTGGTAACTTGTCACTCCTACACACCAAAGTGTGCACAATTCAATCAATCTCTCCTGGGGCACCACAGTGCACCACAACCACGTGTCCCCCGGGGGACTTCCCATAGGGTGCAGCCACAAACCGGCGCACGCAACTATATTTACAAGTTACCTCCCAAGTCCCCATTCATACACATGGGTGAAGAGAGGCAATGGAGATAAAGAGCCTTGCCTAAGGACACAACGTAATGATCTGGCCAGGACTCGAACCTGTAATCCTTAGATCACAAGTCCACTGCCTTAACCACTTGACCACAACGCCCTCATTACATACAGCTACAAAACACATCTTCTAAGTTAGTTCAAACACATCTTCTTAGTTAGTTCAAAATCAACAAAACACCTTAAAAAATTCATAGCCTAGTTATGATACAATGAAAATAACCAAAATCAATGAGAACAAGAGCAGTTACGTTAGCATGTTATGTTAAGTTCAGAATGGTCACCAACCTTCCAACCCTTGTAATCTGTTGTTTTGATGACCTCCAGGTCATGAAGGGTCAGGATGGGAGTCTGGAGGAACAGACGCCGACACTGTTCCTCGCTCGGTTCTAGGATGTTAGCCTCTGGTCCAACTGGGCAAGCCTATGGAGAGAGAATGAATTTGATACTATCATAGCATAAATTTTTATCACATCACATTACGAAAGCTAGAAATTTAATATTTGTAATAACAATAAAAAAGATAATAGCCAATAGGAGAGCGTTTAAATGGAGTGCCAAGGAAAGCAAAAGATCGATATCAAACATAGGTAATGTAAAGAGTCGGCCATATACAAACTCATCAAAATTTCATGGTTTCCACTTTTCGATAATTCAGTGAATTCAGTTATTTCAGATGACTTATGATTTGGATAAAAGCATTGCTCTGATATTTAAAGGGTTCCGCAGTTTGCATTTGTAGGGCTTTGAAAACCGAAGAATATTTTGCGAGCGGTTTGCCCATCCGTGCGTCAAACTCACCAATGACATCACAATACTCTCTCGTATCGGATCAATAGGAGGATTGGTGACTTGAGCAAACAGCTGTTTGAAGTATTCAAACATCAACGGCGAATTCTTGGAGAGGCAAGCTAACGGGGCGTCGTTACCCATGGACCCAAGGGCTTCTTTCCTGCAAAGAAGAGGAACAGAGTAAGGTAAGCAAAAGAAATAATTTGATCATAGATTTATTCAATTTAATCATAGAGTGGTTAGTATATATCATAAGAATATAGCACTTAAATCCCAATAGATACTAACGTTGGTATTAATATATGCCTTATTCAAAAACAATTAATGTATCAGAGGGCAAAGCCCTACGATCCTTTGTCAGAGAGATAGTTAAGAACAATGCTCCCAAAGGTTTCTTTAAAAATATGAATGTATAAAAAAAGCAAAGTCCTCCCACCCCCCCAACCCCCAAGAAAAAAGCAGTAGAAGAGAGCAGCTTTAACCTGTAGCAAGTATTTTGGGGCAAAGATCTTGGTTACCCAACTCTTAAGAACTTGCAAGAAACTTCAACTGATGTTTTAATACTTCAAACATCAGCAAAATCATCCCAAATTATGCTCTAAAAGTTAAATATGACTCATGTTTATGCTTCAATATGCATCTTACTGCCATCATCCTCAAAGTACTGACCATTCTGATATAAAAAAAACTTCTCTTTGGAAGGAAAGAGCTACTTCTGCAAGTCTTATCAGAAACCAGAACATACATCAACAGAGAATTCAATTCCCTTCGCATCTGCCCCCCCCCCCACATCCCCATGACAACCGCATCTCCTTACTTGTTCTTGGCATAGGGTACGAGGAGGAGATTCAGATGCTCTAAGGAATACCCAAAGAGGGGAAGACGAAGGTCGGACTGAACGGATGGAATCTCTCCCTTGCCGTTCTTCATTTCATGAGAATTGCTCTGTGCCCGAGCATTGTAAAGATCCTGAAGATTGATGGCCTGGAAAAAAAGATTGAGAAGAAGATACAATAATATTCCATCCCTGACAGACTTGAGTAGAGCAGTTTTAGCTATGGTCTGCAATCTTGCCAGCCCCTCACCTCCCCCCCCCCCCAAAAAAAAAGGAAAAAGGAGATTTATGATATGTTCATGGCTACATGATGAGTTTTTTAGGTCTTTGTCAAATACTTTGAAGTCAATCAACATATTACTTGGTTCTCTTCCCTCTAATCTACCCCTTCCTTCCCACTCCATAAGTGGTGGTTAAATGTCACATTTGTCCTCCCCGCACCTGTCCTTCCCTTCCCATTCTTCTGCAATCTTGCGTACCTGTTCCTGAAGCCACTTTCCGACGGGCCGCTGGCGAGCAATCTGCAGTTTTAATTCCTCGTCTTTAGTCACCTCCCCAACGACAGTGTCCACGAGCAGCATCCGGCCGGGCTGTAGTCTCCCCTTCTGCAAAACATCCTGATGTGGTACGTCCAACACGCCTACCTCGCTGGCCATTATCATGTACCCTGAATTGGTGATGTAATATCGTGAGGGACGGAGGCCGTTACGGTCGAGGATGGCACCGACGTAGCGGCCATCGGAGAATGTGAGCAGGGCTGATGGGAAGGGGCAGAACAAATCAAGAATAATAAATAGTAAAGAATAGTCAAATGAAATAATGAAGAATAAAAAGAAATCTCTAGAATTGTTTGGCAAGCAAATCACAAACCAGTCAAATTTCCCCCTCCCTCCCCCCCCCCCCCCGAAAGAAAAATTGCCAACAATAGAAAATGATTTTGGAAAAGTTCATACGATTATATCTTCATTCAAGAATAGAAGATGTTCAACTCATACCAGCTTACAAAACTTGACTGAACTCCGGTGGATCATGTCAGTGGCATTTTCAACTATTTTAGTTTTCATATTTGCATTTTAATATAACAACAATTTTTTGACCATCAACTTCCTACTACAAATTCTGCCCCCTTTCAATCTTCTTTAAGAGTATTTGAAAGGAAATTACTGACTGATGACAGTTTGACAAAAGAGTAGAAAAGGGAAATTATGTGAGTCATACCAGGACCGTCCCAAGGTTCCATGGCAAACGCAGCCCATCGGTAGAAGTCCTTCTTTTCTGGTGTCATCAAGGGATCGTTCTGCCAGGCCTCGGGAACCATGGTCATTACAGCCTGAGAAACAAGGAGATAACGCATACCGTATTGAAAATTATTTATCCTCAGAGTATATTAACCAGCTCTGTCATCAAGCAGATCTATCCAGTTGTACTTCGAGCAATGAATAACTAACATTTGGAAGACAGTGGGTTCAAAATTGTTTAGGAAATAGCTTTCGTTCGGGAATAAATGCGCACCTCTTGCCACAGATGGTCTTGCAAATTGTACAAAACTGAACTGATAATGAAAAAAGAAAGACTGCTCACTGCCAAGATTGGCAAACGAGAAAGAGTTCGGTTGATACATGGACTTCCATTTTACAATTTGCAGTCTCTGGTTTTTTCTTTGTCTGTCAAGTAATAGAAATGGCTCTTTTATCCCCTCTCTTCTTCCTTATGATTCCTGTTGACCTTTGACCCCACTTACCTCGGGAAGTGACCTTCCGCCGGCAGTGATCAGAAACTCCAGGACGTTGTCCACCTTGGCGGAGTCGGGCATGTCGGCCTCCACGACCGGGTAAAGCAGTTTCAGTTTGTCTCCGTACTTTGAGCTCATCATCACTCCTTCCCGAGCCCTCATTAGGTTCTCGTTACCTCGTAGGGTGTTGATCTCACCGTTATGGGCGAGGTATCTGCCGAACAATTGAAATCAAACAAAAGGTCTGAAGTTGATCTTATACCAAATGTTCTGATCCTGGCTGGCTAGGTGAATACATACTTGTTAAAGTAAGACAAATAGAAAACAGGGGACTAAAGAGGCAAAAAAAGGGATATTTTGTTTTCCTTCTGATTAGGAAGGTGGACAGGTAGGGAGGAGGGGGGTGGGAGGGGAGAGTACGAGGGAAGGACAAGTGTTTTGACAATACTGGCTAAGTGGACACCGTTACACAATAGGTAGAACATCAAACTATCAAGCAATTGAAAGTTAGAGTAGCTCTAGCAATGCTTCATTGATAATGTCCATTGATAAATGACACTTTAAAACAGAAATCACTGTCAGAAAGTCAAATATTAAGACTTTCTTCATCCGAATATCCAATGCTAGAGCTTTAGCATTGTCAACTGAAAAGTTAACTCAAATTTTAAATGGTGATTTAATCCATGTGGAAAGAACAGACAAATGAGAACTATAAACTTGTTACCCTTTTCTTTAAAATAGGTTTTTGCAGTTTTATGTTTTTTAAATAATGCTTAATTAATTTAAAATTAATTAATTAAAAAATTAATCAATTAATGCTTAATCAACATTATTGTAAATCAAAAAAAAAAAATAATTAATTCATGCTAAATCAATGTATTTTTAACATGAGTAATATAGAAAGAGCTGTACAATGTGCAGTACCTGTGCGGATGGGCCCTCTCCCAGCTTGGAAATGTGTTGGTTGAAAAGCGACTGTGCACAAGGGCGATGTGAGTCTCATAGTCAGAGTCCTGTAGGTCTGTGTAATACTGCCACAGTTGTTTGGGAGTTAACTGGCCCTGAAAGATGAAAAAACAACAATTACATGAAACAAATAATATTCACTTCTTACATGTGTTACCATTTAAGGCTTCTACAATTCTTCCGTTCTCCTGACAAACATTTCTGACACTAATTGAGTGACCGTAGCTCAATGAATGATTCAGTTGTTCAGTTGTTTGGGAGTTAACTAGCCCTGGAAGATGAAAAACAACATGACACAAATAATACCGACTTCTTACAAGTGTAACCATTTAAGGCTTCTACAATTCTTCTGACATACATTTCTGACACTAATTGAGTGAACATAGCTTAATGAATGATTCACTTTTTACCAATATTTCCAAAAACTTTGTCAACAAGAAATTATGGAACTTGGAACACATGGCCCCTTATCTGCACCCCCCCCCTCCCCACACCTTGAGACAGGGTTTCTCTAGTTTCTATTGTTATAATTGTAGTGAATTGTCAACCATAGTCTAGTAGAGCATGATAAGTTATGCAAATTTAATTTGTAATAATGGAATGGAAAATTTCTTTCATGCACTACAGCACAGTATTTCATTTTGGCGGGCTTTTTTCAATTGATGAATGAAATATTTGTGCCTTTTGTGTGAATTGAACAATTGAAGAACAGCATGAGCCCTTTGCATGTCTACCAGGTCTCTCTATTCCAGATGAAAGGACTAGACAGGAAGCAAAACTTTCTGCTTGACTGCTTTCGAATACTCATATTGAAAGGTATATAAAAAAATTTACTGTATACACCTCTCCTGTCATCTATTCTTATATTTGAATACAATTACAAAACAGGTTATAACCACAAAAATTTACATGTACGTAGTAGTGTCAGAATTATCGCTTTACATGAAATTGTCTAAGAACCAGGAATCCAGTTGGCTTTGTGATTCCTTGCCATACAGTTTGCTAAAAAATTACGACACCGTTTGTCTCAAACGATTATCAGCCACGCGAACACTAGAAATGTTGACTGCAAATGACCTTTGATCTCAACTATATAGTTCAATAGAGTTCTTGTACTCTTGCAAGCTGGATCTGCATACCACGTACGAAGTTCAACAGAGATACACATTTGAGTTATTCTGTTTAACAAAGTTTTCAGACTTTGACCTCTGTTGACCTCAAATGACCATTGAACTTTACAGAAAACATGAGGGTTTTTGAACTCAATATGAATACTACTCTTGAACCCACAATAAGACAGATCCCAATACCAAGTATGAAGTTAATCCACCATGAACTTTTTGAGTTACGGTGTTTACAAACAAATGTCGCATACGCATGCGCTTGCACGCTCCCACATCCACGCATAGACTCCTTCAAATATGATGCGACTTACCTTGTAAACGACCGTTTCCAGGGACAAGCAAACAAGATAAAACCTGAGACCTTCATCTGGTATCGCTCTTGAAGTGAGCTTCCTGAGAAGATAAATCTGCCTCCTGAACACCTCCTGATCGGTGGAGTTACTAGTGATGAACACCTGTCGGATGCGGGGCTCCACCGTCTGGGCGACGCTACCCGGGACGGTTTTATCCACAGCCACATCTCGCCAACATAAAACCTGTGAAATTCCAAAGAAGGACACTACCATGCAGTTCAAACTTCTCAGTACAACATCCTACATGACTGAATCCCTGAACACTGTACTCCCGTTCTTACACTACCTTAAGTAAAACTTTCCAGTTGGTTTATGTTTAAAAGAAAAGGTAAAACAAGGCTTTTTCATGATCACAAAATAGTCTTGACAGGCAAATACAAGCTAATACAAGCTAAAGTTCTGGCAGGGTTAAGGTTTCTATCTGAGTCACATTTTGACTTCAGTTGACTCTCACCTAAACAACAGTGCTCTAGTCCTTCTTCCTACAGAAGCCAACAGTATCCATTATGTTGACAAACAGTACTGCACCCCTCATGGAGTATAATATTTACAAGCCAGATTGACCTCAGATAACCTTTGACCAGTAAGAAATGTATTGACCTCTTTGCTTGTCATAAGAATTAATAATCTACCTTGATAACATGAATACCGTTTGCCCAAGTTTATTGTCTAGAGACAAGGGAACTTCCCAGAGTTATATTTCCACATTTGACTCTTATCAGATCTCACATGACATTTTAACCTCCACCAAAAAGAAGGAAGAAAGAAAGTTGTTTCACTCATGGAAGCAATTGTATGTCAAGTATGATAGGTGATATGAGATGCATTAGTCCTGGTGTAGAGCTACTGTATGGGGAGAGGGAGGGGTGAGGGGGAGAGAGGAAGGGGAACACACACAAGAGAGATATGACATTGAATAGATACATCCCAATATACATTTATAGCTACAGTTCAATCAATCAATCACAATTGAAAGACCTACCTGGATCGGTGTACATTCAATCTTTGTATATTGAGAGGAACTATCAAGTCCGTTTATTTGCCAACTTACTTTTAACAGTAGGCTGCTGCCACATATCCAAGCAGAAGATTAAAGCCAAGCTTGGCATTGACATATTCATGAATACAATAGATAGATGAGATTATATTCTAGGTCAATGGATTTCCTGCACATCAGATCACCTGATTGAGCAATTGTTGGGTTTCAACTTTGAGCAACTTGACATATGAGGACAATGAAGTCATTCCTATGGTGGTATGACATGTGATCCACACCACAGCATACACATCTATTACAGTACAGGATCTACAAGCACATGAAAAATTGTTTCATCACACCGATAACCCTGTAACCCTGATATTAACAAGGCCTGTTTACCTTGAAAGTAATTTAAACAATGCTTTGGCAGAGTTCCAAAGTCTAACCAACAACAATTTCACTCTTTCAGGGAATGTAATATTTTCATGGTACTACCAGACAGTAGGCAAAGATGCACCATATGAACACAATGTCTCTAGGTTCAATGCAATGTAGCAACACAAGGGCGTAGGAACCGGGGGAGGGGGGGCTGGTGGGGCGGAAGAATCATTCCGCCCCCCGCTTCGCAAGTCAGAAAACCCCTTTTTCATTTCCAAATGAGAAAAAAAATCTCATTTGGAGCACCAAATTGCATCTAAGGCCAGGTGAAAATGCAAAATTATTTACAAAATGGAGTGGGTGTTGAAGTGTGCTATATTGCACCAAATTGCATCTGAGGCTACCTGGAAATGCAAAAAAAATCCCAACGGGGAGGGGGACACCCCCTCCCCTTAGACCCCTCCCCCAGGCTGGCCATCAGTCTTCAGCCCCCCACTCAAAAGTACCTTCCTACGCCACTGTAGCAACATCTCAAATGGATACGAAATAAGTTAGTACTTTGACCTATAGCACACGCAGAAACATAACAACAGCTCATTTAACAAGCAACCTAATGCAAATTTCATTTTGTCATACTCCAAATTTATTTTGGTAAGTTTGACATTAAAGAGCAATGTAAACATTCTTACTGTCATTTGCTTAAAAAAAACAAAAAAATTATGCAGTTAACTTTATCTTGTTTGTCAAAAGCCTGGGTCAAAGTCAAAAGATAAACATTTGTTGCTATTCGGTGGATGCAGTTGTTTATTAAAACCTATTTTTAATCAGGCAGGTATTAAAGCTGAGGCAGCCATGTTGATCCTAGTTGTACAGTAACAAAATAAACTTTAAACCCTGAAGTACAGTATCTTGTATCCAATATGATGCTTATGAGCTGAGGAATATTAATTGACTTAAAGGCACTGAAGACTGGCCCCAAACAGTTAACTTTCCGTTGCTTGCAAGTGAAGTTTTCTGCTTGTCGCTACAAAATGGTCGTCTGAACTGCAAATCAGGTTGTTCTAAAACATGTAGCAAAATATTTAACATTGAATGACCAATATGTACACTTTAGGAGAGATGTGTAGGTTTGGTGAATCGAACACCAGCTTTGGGCCAGTCAAACTCTCCATTCGGGTGGATCAGAGGCCTAACACTGTGTTTGTTTTGTTTCAGCATATCCATAGTGATGGACGGCAACATGAATTTAACGTAGGAACTATTTTATGGTACTCTTTTGTGACAATGCAATCAGAATGGATGCAACCATACTGAAAGATACAGTGCTCTTAAAAGTTTATTCATACATCACACAGACAGGGCATTTCCAAAGAAAAAAACATCAAACGGCCTTGTGATGTTTTGATTCGCCCAAACATTTCTATATTTGAGCAGTCTTATACTTTAATTGCAGGACTCTGATATGGACAACATTCTTTGATTCAATGCATGTGCCATTGGGAACAATAACACTTCTCCTTATTGGTAACAGGACCCCTTAAATACTTGTATTGGTGGAATGTTTGATATCTACTCAGTCTGTCACCAGTTTCAAAAGGTTTTCTCCATGGTTAATATTATAACTAGATTGTCAAAACTGTAATTTGCCTCCACTGGTTGACAGCTCTGTGTACAAAGTTTTGTTTGCCAAACAATGATACTGAATGTCAGTCAAAGCAAACATGACTATCAGCCAAGATAGGTGACAGGCAGTTGCTAAATTGGAGACTCCCTGGTACACGGCACGGCACGCAATATGTTAATGGGTATGGTAAATTTCACCAAATCTCTCTAGGTGACAAGTCACAGTGTTTACCACAGCAGTCACAGCACTGACAACTGTCACGCAATGCTGGGATATCGTCCAAATCAGCCGCGGAAGATATCACAGCAGACAATTGGGCTATCAATTAACTTAGTGACCAAATTTGGTGTAGCAGGTTAGAAGATTCTGAAAACTCTTGTCTATAATACTACTTGGTTCCCTGTGTACAAAAAACCTTCTATATATATACTGTAATTTTTCCTTATATATAGCAAAATTGTCCATTTTGCAGATCATTTTGCTGTGCAATACCAGATAAATTATTCACTGTTTAAAGATCAATTTTATTCTTATAATCTTCTTCAAGGCCTGGAGCATCCAAATTTACAATTGCGGTGAATCCCGCTGTCCCTCTCACCTTCATTCCGTGTTCTTCAGCAAACGCAGTGAATTTCGCTTCTGCTGTCTCAGATGTATCTTTATCCAGGAATAAGATGCCAGTAGCGTACTGTCCGAGAGGTGGCAATTCCACGTTCTGTGATCTGGAAGAGAAGACAAATAAGAGATTTCCTTTTTCGACTTGTTATTGATGACATAATGCAATTTTCAGTATAAATATATATATATATATATATATATATATATATATATATATATGAATAATATATCTATAGGTAAAGAAAGGAGAGGATATTGAAAACAATTGATCATTTAAAAAATACTTTTTTTCTCCGTACTGCTCATAATTTTGATTTTACAGCGAGAGAGATGTACAAAGAGTGTGGTGGACCAGCATGCAATGTAGCAAAATATAATAAGCAGTGAGTGCTACAAATTATCAAACCACCCATAAAACAAACCGCAGAAGCAAAACTCACAGAAGTGTGCTTCAGTAACGAGAAGACAGGTCAGTGAATAATTTAGTGTTCAAAGTTTGTGTAGCAATATTGAATGATCTGAATTTGGTCTCTTATCATAATATAGTGTGATTAGAATGTGACAAGATTGCTATACATCTGTGGACTTGTGTATCTATAGGAATTTGACAATTTTTGTCCAGCATTTTGCGATGCGATACTGGATAAATTACTCCCTGCGGGTACAGTAAGTGAGAAACAGTCGAACAACTGTATATCACTACATAATCACGCCATCCAATTTAACTAAGCACTACCCAGCTGTCTTTGACTGATCCATGATTCACAAGTCAAACACCGTCAAATGTCTTTGCATGTCTGCAACTACTGTGCAGTAAAACAAACCACTAAAGGATCTTACTGACTGTTGCAGGTACAGGGTACACTTCACATGGAGGCCACTACTCAGCCGGCTCTTATTGGTGATCTGCGGGCATGATGTAGTGTATGATTTACTGACCACCCCGAAATAGAGTACAAAAAACTATAGTACAGTACCTGCAGTGTAATATATATATTACACAGAGTCACAGACACATTATTAAATTTGATATACAATACCAGGGTCGGTTCTGTGGTTGGTAAAGAAATTTAGGTACATTATGTCTACATAGAAGATTGCTTTGAGCTATAACGAGAACTATTACTTCAAATTTTCTTTCTATCCTTTTAAAGTTTTGCAAAAAGCAGGATATGAGAATAAGAATACATGTTATATCAAACTTTCAAACAAGCCAAGGTTCATTGTCCATGCAATTATTGAAGTAATGGTAAATTGTTTCACATATTTTTACAATGAAGACTCCATGATATATATGATAAAGTATTAGTTTCTGCACCTTCAGCAGCAATAAAGCGCATTGGACAACTTTTGTTGGAGTCTGGGCCATATACTGTAAGACTAGTTACTATTACTATTATTATTGTTATTATTATCTCATTTTACACGGAGACATTGTTGTGTTTATTCATTATCATACTGCAGAGTGCAGACTACTCCTAAAGTCAAGCCATGGACTGGTACTCAGCACAGATGAGCTACTGTATGTACACAGAGTTATGTATGCCAACAGCTGTTCCTACTTATTTTAAGTCTGTCTAAATATGTACAGTGTATATTACCAATGTAAACAGATGGATGGGATTGTGTACCTCTCATGAAAGCAGCTCTGATTCATTTGCCAAACACAGAGGGGAAAAAATAAATATATACAGTATTATTAATCACACCATTGCAGATGAAAGTGCACCTGTCATGGCCAAGACTTCACAGATGTTGCTGAACACTGAAAATCCTTACTGCCAAATCAAAATAAACTGCATATGACTCAATTTGCAGCTTTTGTGTCTTTCACAAATATGGTCTACAGTAGAAAAATTGTGTGGTATACAGTATTACCATGAGAAATTGCAGAAACTTTGTAGATTTGCAGGCATTTTCCAATCTTATTTTACAATTTCCTATGGATTTTTCCCCCCAGACAAAACAGCACAGAATGATGAACTGGTACCTGTACTTTGTAGCCAGCTAACATATTTCTAAATGCCAAGCTACTGAACAGGCAAATTGGTACCACCATGCAGAGCTACTTTATTTAAGAGTTAGTCATCCAAGAACTAGATCCACTTTCAACCCTGTAGTCTCCTTACATCTAGACTTACATCTGTCATCTGTGACATTGTTACCTCATCTGAGACATATAGTACTGTATTACTATTTGAGCAAAATACACAATAAAGATGTAAATAGAGAGTTGAGGTGGGTGTCTTCAAACACTTCTTAGCATCAACTTTTTCTTTAAATGCTACACAAACTCAACAAAACGTACTATTGGGGCTACAAAAAGGGAACTTTCTCCCTCCAAAATGTAATGATAAGCATGTTGTAACAAGAGCCCAAATGGGCACTATGGTTCCCTGCTTAGTGGAATGTGAAAGTGTTGTTCATACTGTATGTCATATTTATGCCTGATATATGCTGCTATAAACCAACAACTGTATTCCTAGTTTGGATACAAACTGAGTTAAGGTTGTGGAGTTTATTGCAATTTTAAATTTTGGCCACTCCCCAAAAATTGGGCCCAATAAATATTTTGCACCCAAATGATCTCAAAATATTGGGCCCCACAAATTTGGGCCCAAAGAATGTGTCCCAAAATGCATTTGAGGCCTGGCCCAAAAATTGAGCGCAGAATTTATTGGGACCCAGATGGCCTACGGCTACATGTACCAGCTATTAACCAACAACTACTGTATCAAGTTTGGCTACAATCTGACTTAAAGCAGCATTTTGCGTCCTCGACTATGATATTTCTCAACCTCACTGACTCCACTATGCTCCACCATAACTAGCTTATCTATTTATATTTTACTTCAAATGGGTGGCATAAAAGTCAAAAATATTGCAACTTTCAAATTTGTTGTTCTCCAAGATATTTTCCGTTGGGAACCCAATAAACCTCGCCCATAATATGAATATTTAAACACTACGAACGTCATTGACAGATACGTAATATAACACCACGCTTGATTTGTGTACAGTCTATATGGCAGTTGTACCAGGGAGTTGCATAACAACTCCCAACGCAAAGTCTTGAATCTAATTTTAGCAATGGCTCATAACTAAACCTGCATCTCTGATTGGTTGAATTCAAACTAATGGGTTTGGGAACTGAATGCGATTTAATTTTGTATGTGGAATACTCGCCAATTAACGTTTTTGGCAGGGAAAAACTTGGCTAATATCTTAATTTGCTGTTTTGTGATTTGATGTATGTAAAAAACTTGATGGACATGTCAAAAAAGTAGAAAACGGCGACCAAACGCAAAATGCTCATGAATAAACATACTATTCACTGATTGGTGGAATTCAAACTAGTGGATTTGGAGATATGAAAACTTTGTCGAGGACACTTTTACTCGTTATCGATATAAATCGTTAATTACTCGCTAATTAACGTTCTTGGCAGGGTGAAACTTGGATGGTATCTTAGTTTGCTCTTTTATGATTGATACATGTAAAAAAATCGATGCACATGTTAAAAAGGTGGAAAAAAGCGACCCAACACAAAATGCTGCTTTAAGGTTGCAGAGTTAATGCAATGTAAAGATTTTTATGTTTGACCCGAAAATCTCATTAATATTCATAAGGTCAGCACCAAACACGATAGGGTACATCTACATAGCAAGTATCACAAATATCCATCACTCTGTTGTTGAGTTATTGCAGACCCAAGCAAGTGTCACACACGCACACACAACCTGACTGCATAGGTTCATTTGCTTCCAGCAAGGAATAAAAAAAGTTCTACAAACGCCATCACCATGCATATTCCATAGTGTGAAAAGTTTCAGTGTATTGATGCTAAGAATGTATAGACTGGTATTTAAACAGCAGAGTATCGTTAAGTTTTGACATCATCAAAACTGTATTAACATAAATAATGCCCTAAGGTCTTAATCATTCTAATCTACAGTATAATGTCACACATCATCTCTAGTTATCTTCTGTTTGGCAAATGTTTTCTGTTTCTATCTTTCAAAACTTAGGTTCAATAGGCTGTGAAGGAACGAGCCTATAAAGTAAACAACCCATTATCACAATTTACACAACAAATCCATTAGCTTTGTAAACACAGCATTTACTATAATTAATTGCCCTTCTGTGATACCACAAACTATTAAATTAACGACAAGGATCTTTCTTCAAAGAATAATTTTCTGCAAGAACTACTATCTCTGGAAGTTCATAGTCAATCAAACAAGTTTTGATCCTATGTGCAACACCGATGACAAATGCACCTCCCTTCTGGATCCTCCTTTTGGATCCCCTCCTTCTAACCTTTCCTCTCTTCAAGGAAGCAAAAATGCAGCAAACCCAAATCTATATACTTTACTATACAACCTCTGTCTCACTGGCTTACTTAATTAGCTTATAAACAGCCTAACAGGCCTGTCATGGAGGGTCTGTGGGCTACAGCCCAAGGGGTCCTGCAATCACTGTAGGGAGGAGCCTAGTGGAAAATATTGAGGGGTGCCTGGAGAGACACGCCCGATATTCGTGTTTTCTCATTTTCATAATATAAATCAAGAAACTTGAAGGGTGCAAGGAGGGCTGTCCCAGTGGGCTGAACTGGTTTTGCACCGTCTACAGGCTGCTGCCAATACTGTGTCTACTTGAGCAAACCAACGATACCTTAGAAGACGAGCGTAGAGTTTATGGGGGATCCCAGTCAGAATACCAGCCCCGTCTCCGGAGGTCTCATCACAGCCACAAGCTCCTCTGTGCTTCATCCTCCGTAGCATAGTCTCTGCATCTTTGATAATCTGTTAGAAACAAATTGACATAGTAGGTGTTAAAAGATGATTGACTGTAAGGAGGGGGGGTTCAGAATTTTGCAATATGAAAGCAACAAAACTTATACTGTGAGTCTATGATTATATACAACAAACATCTTTCTTCGACAAAATTGGAAACCATACTTTGCTCTACTTCGTGCTTCGATGCTTTTGGGTAAAGTGAGAACCATCAAAATGGGTCGCCTTGAGATCATCGCATTCAAATTTGATGTACAGTACTGTAAGTACAGTACTGTGAACTGCACAACTTTAACATTTAAGATGAAATGTGGAGGGGAGGGGTACTGTAGGTGGAGGAAGAGGGAGTGGAAGAGGGAGTGGAAGAGAAGGAGGGGGGGGCTAAGATCATACAGCAGATGCACACTGCCAACCAGGCTTTGTGTTACATACATTAGTACAGTACAGTGACTGCACAAATAGTGTATCAACAAGTACAGTACCAATTAAGTTCCATTTACCAATTTCTTATTATAAAATAAGCTTTCTTGATTTACTGTGAATGTGATTATTTTCACATGCCGTTACTACCATACTGTACTGGCATACTCCCTAGTAGTTCACTGTATGCATTACAGAAGGTTATCGCTTTGAAAAGAGACACTTTGCATACCTCTGAGGTACGCACATACTGTATCTCTACACACACCCAGGTACTAACAGACCTGTCCTTATACATATTGTTACTGCTTGTGAGTAATCCAGAACATTATAATTATTGAATGCTGTTCATAAATTAAACATAATAGTGTGAAAAGGTTACCAGTAATGACTCTAGATAGGCACAGTAAAACAAGAATGAAGAGGCTGTGAGGAGACAGGTAAGCGAGGAACCAAGTAAATCTGCTCGTCAGGAATCCTATCCAGAACAATATCTCACTAAATTGCATGCTGTTCAATAATAACTCAAAAAGTTTACTGGAGCAAGTAGTTTGCATACATATGTGTAGTTAATCAACATCTTATTGTGTTTAGGGACTCAGGGTCAACAAGGAGGATTACATGTATGTAGTTTGCAACTTTGCATATATATATATATAGTTAATCAACATCTTATCTGTCTGTGTTTAGGGACTCAGGGTCAACATACATGTTAAGGGGGATTAAATGGGCCACTTAACAAGATATAAATCGATGTGGTTTTAAAGGTTAATATCTGTCTGTCTTGATGGGTATAAGTGTCACCTGTTCGGATGTTGCACGACCATGGACATAACAGTAAGTTTACTGTACATCTAAATAACTGGCAAGTAATTATAGCAGTACAATCACCATTCTATCATATTTACTGTCAAGGTAATTAAAAACAAACTGCTTTCAGGAAGAGAGTTAATTGTTGTCATGCAGTCACTTTTGCCATCCTGCAGTACTACAGTAGCAATCTTCATATTTGATGAAGTCTACTGAGTTACCTTTGCATGCCCTTGTGTAGTGAATTGAATATTCAGGAGGACATTTGGCCCACAAACTATCATAAGAGCTCCCAAATGACCCGCAACTGATGGGTTAGACTTGCAAGTGATGTCACAAACTTGCAAGTGATGTAGCAAACAAGCCGACCTGCCCAGATACTAGACAAAATCCCACATCTGGCGGCTGAGTTGTGTGTCACCTCATGAAAGATGCAATTCAAATTGTTAACACTCAATGCGACTACTGTACAGTACATTTGCTTTACAAAGTTAGCATAAAAATTATCTGTACCTGTATAGATAAAAAATAAATTAAGTTAGAAAGGCCTGACGTTTCAATTCTAGCAGGATGTTCTTTAAAGACCAGGTAAGTGGGGGGGGGTTGGGAAGTACGGGCTCACTGGGGGTTGGCTTGCATTCCATCTATAACAAGTTTGACAAACCCAACTTTCTTGTTCAGTGAGCACTGTAATCCAAAACTTCTCAACATCTACAGTAGTCGACATACTCCACCACAGAATTATGTTTTTACAGTAGCCAATTGGTTTCTGTTGTTCCACAATAAAACATATTATATAGCATAATTTAACCCCAAAACATCCTCTATGATATCCAACTACAGCAATTACTCCTCACCAGTAGAGCTTCTGGAATTGAAATCACTGTACTACATTATCTATATGGTATACAGAGAGCAAAGGATTAACTACAGTACATGACCATCAATCATCCTGCACATACTGTATACTGTACATATGACATTCACACGACTTTCAGAACAACATGCATAGGATTATGCAACTTCTGAATCAGATTCTCTGGATAACGAATTAAGACTGCCACGTGTGTTCGAAATTAATTATATGATGTGGTGTGTACTTCTTTAACATACAGTACTGCAGTCATACCCATGTTCCACTGCATGCTCCCAAATTAATGACCTCAAATACTATTTAAAGGAGCAGCTTACATCATGTTTGCAGTGTGTCTAGCTTCTACTGTACCCACAATCACGCATGCTTGTACTGTACAGAGAATTTTTACAGATGGTGTAACGTTTAATGAAGTTTGAACACACATTTTCGGGATGTCATGTTCAAATGATCTTGTGAAAATTTGGTATGTATCCTACATGTACTGCAGGAGGAGTTAAGGGGAGAGGGGGAGAGCTGGAAAGTGGGGTGGGCTTCAATCCTTCATATTAATGGTCTATAATGTACATAATTAGTATTATCAGTCTAGCAAATTGTTTAACTTCAATGACAGTAATTAGTAGGTGGAAAAGTTGGTTACATGAATGGAAGATTAACACCACAGAAGTTGACTTATTATTTAAGGACATCTTATTCAATGACATTCAGATGACACTCAGGACTCTGAAACAGGGACTTGCACGTAATCCTTATCTAAAGGTAAATAGATGTATCAGTAAGTATTAACTGTCACGACGTGACAGTACACATTTCTTAGTAAACATACTGTACAGTACCTGCTTCAATATGGTATCACAAAATTTAGGTTACATTCAGGAGTCTAGGGTACAATGAGATGGTAAATAGGACCCACCCCCTAGTGTAATACTGTACTAAAGATATAAATACTGTAGCTATTAATAAACCTGATGACTTTAAACCCACTTAGGAGTCTTTAATTATAGAACTGTCCAAACAATTACCTATACTTATACGTAAACTATTAAAACTTCAACTAAGGTTCGCAATGTTAGTGTTTTTTGGCTATTTAGTTTATTTTTATTTTCTTGTATTTCTATACTCTTATTGTTGCAAATGTGAAAATTAAATAAATATGTATTCAATTCAATGGGCCTTAATTCTGTTTAGGAGAAGAGGGTGGAGGAGGGAGGGAGGGGGGGAAGGAACAAAAGGATAGATATGGAGAGTGAAAAATCCCTCTCCAATGATTTGAAATCACAACTGTTTATTTTATTAAGACAGCAAACACATGTCACTTGTGAATCCTGGCAGAGGCACGTACTGTACTGTACAGTGGAGTACTATCACACAGAACAATATGGACAAACAGTTCAGTTATGTTTAGAGTGAAATAAAATTCTAATTTCCATGAAAGAATGAAAGAAAAACTAGGGAACAGTTAACAAGCCTAAGAAGAGAACTCTCTTTTGCACTATATATCCATTTAATAACTACATTAAACAACTAATGTAGTTTTCTTAAATCAACTTGCAAAGAACTGTTTTTACTACAAAAAGGATGAGCTACAGCCCTCATTTAAACCAAGACTGACATTGTAAGGAAATATTTACCAAACACAAAACTCTTTAACCATTGTAACTGTATATTAAGTAGATAACTCAAAAGTTAAGGCTACCAAATCAAGTTTCTGTCTAGATATAAAATTATATAAAATAAAGTTCTCTAATCAACTGTACATTTCAGTCGCAAGGATTAGGACAAACTGATAGTTCAAAAATGGCTTACAGAGGAGTTTATGAACCCATGTGGGGTTAAACTACAAGTTTGGAAATGTCACAGTCTAGTCATGCAAGAGGCATGCAATTGACATGTGTTGGAGTAATGCCAGGAATAAATGATACAAACAGTTTGACATCAATGAACTTTGACCATTAAACTGTACGTAGGCTATTGTTTTCTCCATTTACTGTCATAAAATTTGTATTTTATGGATGAGTAGAACACTATTTGAAGGTCATATATACTTATTATGTTTATTTTGGAATTTAATTGACCTATTGTTCAGACGTTATGCAGGTAAACATATAATTAAAAAGAGTGACAATGTTGCACAGAAAGGTTCTGTAAGACAGTCAACCTCTCCCAACCCCACACTCACCTCAGGGAAAATCATGCAGTCAGAGGACTAGAGGAGTGTTTTTTACATTCAGTAGGGAAAATTAGACCTACAATTTATAATGTAAATATGCCTCAGAGTGCATTATCTGATGTGTAAATGACTAATTTGGAGAGGCACAACCATATACAGTTATACACAACTGACCATGGTCAATACAGTACAGTTGGTGAGTCATACCTCAACAGTCTCACCCCTTCAGTGTGCTACCATACCAGAAACACTTGATACTTTTAATATATTTTTAATAACCAATTCACAGAGATATAGGCACTTTCGTCCAGTTTGTAAACCAGGCAGACAAATTGGTGAAAGTTGACCTTATCATCACCAAAACATCCAGCAGTTACAAGCAGCCATCAACAAACAATCTTAGCATTGCTGATCCGGTCATATGAAAAGGTCAGCTACAGTTCAACCTCAGAAGAATTAGAGCATTCTATTTTGGAATATTACTTTTCAATGCAGGGATATTGGAGTGGAGGGTGAAAGTGCTGTGTTTGTTCTATAATTTACTTCACAGTGAAGAATATTGGATAAAACTATAGACTGTATTATAGGCTGTACAACCTTTTGAATTTGGAGGGAGGGGGGGGGGTGGATGGAAGGAAGGAGTTTTATGACCGTCATAGCTTCCTTCAGAAGTTTTATGTTATCATTTATTTTTAATATAATGTTTTTGTTTTATTGTACAAAAAAACATCTTACAAGGTACTGTACTCCGGTCAACTTTTAACAGTGCAATTCCTTTCTATATTGGCACATAATGTACATCATATCCCTTTTTCTTATTATAATGGAATGGGCTGACACTGAATATTCATGAGGGGAGTATACTGTGTATTATAAGTACAGCAGGTCACCCTGGATGATATTAGTTACCACAGTAGTACAGTACCTGATGTGATTTCCCTCCTTTGATGTTCACGATGAAGCCAACTCCACATGCATCTTTCTCATACTGGGGGTCATACAGTCCTTGAGCAGGAGGGAGACCTGTCTTTGGGTTGACCTGCATGGTGTATCTGCGAAAAAAATCATAAAAAAATATATATATTTTTGTTTGCATGGATGGGTGTACAGTACTTACGTATTCCAAGATACAGTACTGTACTATCTTACAGATTTACAGTATATATTCTCTTCAGGTCTACAGACAAAACATAGCCTATATGATTATAATTAATTCCTAATAACACACATAATTAATTATTGTTGCAACAGTTAAATGCAGCAGATGAGCCTAATTAAATAATAAACCTAATTTAATTACTACTTGTTACTTTATATTAGACTTAACACAATATAGTTGTAATCTACACAGCGGATACTTGTATTGTACAGTACGTAATGTACTGTATGTCTTACAAGGCAAATGGTCAATAACCCATTGAAAGCTTTGACTTATAATGCCCAATGAGTTACAGTAGGATTAGTGATCAATAGGTCTTTTCATGTGATCCTTGGAAAGGAGGCCACTGACAATGGTATTTAATTACGAAGATGAACTGTCAACACAGGGCTTATTGACCGGTAACACATAAAGCTCTACGCTTTACTTTGCTACCCCTTCAAACTTCAGCTAGACTGATCATGTAAAAAGCAATCCTGATGTGTGGCCACAACAACATAACATATATATACATTGAACTTTTATTTTTGGCATTTCCAGTATATTTTCAATTTTGTCCCCTAGTAATAACTATAACGATGTAATGATTGGTCATTCTTGAAAGGAATGGCAACAAAATTAACCGTTCTGACAGTGTAGCCACAATTGCAGCACCATGCTTTGTCTATTTTTGGCATTTCTACTCATATTGAACTTCCCTACATGCATAAATTAATCGACGGTACAACTCCCTAGGCTATACCGTACACGGATGCTATAGTCAACCTCTTTTAAGGGTGTTCCTTCAAAGTTGCAGGGTATTCTACTATTCTGCAATTACTCCAATACTAGTACTAGTCTGCATTATCTTGGTTCTCGAGACTATAGAAGGAAGGAATGGCCTGCACAAAATGTAATGAACACCAAATTAAAGGGTGTAAGACTCGGGCACAAAGAGTCGTCTCATGTCGGTAATCTGAACTAGTTTCGAATGAGGTGTAACAGAAGTGTTAGACACCACCATCGATCCCAGAAAATACACACAAATACACACAGCTTGCTACCGTTGGTAATTAGACACTAGTGTACAGTCAATACATACAGCTACAGTCAATAACCACAACACAGTGTACATACCAGCATGGACATACCACAGTTCTAGCTACAAGGTATCATGTTTCAATACTACCTGCATTTTGAGTTTTGTACAGGTAGCAAGAAAACGTAATTTACAAGCAACGGGAAGTTAACTTTTTTCAGAGGGCGGCACACGGTTTGGGGCGAGTCTTCAATGCATTTTTAAGTTTCATAAGTACTGTACAGAGCATGAGTCTGACATTTCAAAAGATTTGAATGTTATCTCTCTTAGTTTCTTGGCTTTTGTTCTTTTCGTATGTTTTGTCTTTGAGCATCTTGTTTATTCCAGTCAAATTGTGTAAGACTTAAAATTTAACTTGTGGTAGGCCTAACTTCAGTTCAAATGATCAACATGCTCCAGCTTCCCAACCCCTTTTCCTTTTGATTATTATTAACCCCGAATTTATGTCTTTATAATGGTTTTAAGCCTAGGTTTAAGCATTCCATCTGCCCTGCCGTAGAATTGGGTAGATTTTGGGCCAAAGAAGTATCACTGTAAACTTGTGACTTTGCAGCGTCTGATTGATCCCCGCCGTATAAATAATAGCCTACTATTTGTACTAAGTTAGGTCTAGCTGGCTATATATATATCTATATATATATATATATATATATATATATATATATACATATATCTATATATATATATATATATATATATATACATATATATATATATATATATATATATATATATATAGTAAAACTAAAAGTGTGCTAACGCCCAATGATGCCGGTTACGAACCTGGAGGCTGGGGTAAAGTAAATAGGCCTAGCCTAGAGGGGCTACATACACGACATTAAAAGAAGTAACAAACGAAAACTCACGTAACAGTCACAGTTGCAAATTCAACTTCCAGGAGGTAGTAAGTTACGTGTCACAAAGTTTTGTGGGGAAGCTGGTCATAAATTTGCAAAAAGAGTATGTTCCGATCATAAATTACAAGCCGAAGCAGCGTACAGATGTGTATGCTATCACTGTAGCAGTAACACAACGGGAGTCAGTACAGATCACACAATCGCAGAACAAACGAATTGGGCATCCGACGAATGATGCAAACTTTGTATGGATATTTTCGACACTTTTAAGTTAGTAGCAGTCTATAAACTCTTTTGTGATGTAGAATTTGGTGTGATATAGTGTAAATAAATTTAGCAATCACATACGATGGCTGAAACCAGGGAACAGTAAATTTCCCTGGAAAGCGTTATGTAACAACCAAACCACCCGCTTTCAAACACTAACAGAAAAGTACTAAGTATGTATATTTTACTGTACTAGACTGTACACGCTGGTGTTATGAAAACACATTGCACGTGCGCGTGTAAACAAGTTCTCTGGCGGGAGAAGTGCTATGGTAGAACCCATAGGTCAAATTAGTCAAAACATTTTGAAGGTTAAGCTAGTTTTGCTTAGAGAAATAAATCTTTTTTAGCTATTAAATATTTTTTTAAATTAGATAAAAAATATCTTGGGTACACTCAATGAGGCACTTTGATAGAAACCTGCATTGTTATTCATTTATTTTGAATGATCTATTGTATAGTAGGTGAAAAGTTTTCATTCATAATTGGCCGTGGATCACGCACGCAGCTGGCGAGCTGTTAATCATGAACAGGGCTGCTTGTATCGGCGTGATCAATGTTTTGCTCTGGAAAATTTTTGCAAGGCAGTGCAGCGTGTGCAGTCTGTATGGGCGGCCATTACCGCAAAACAAAATATAAAAATAAATAAAAAATAAAAGAAAGTTTCTCCATCAAAAAGACATTTACTTCATTAAAAAAAAAAGGTTACGATTATGGACGGTGTTATCAGAGCCATATATTTAGATCTGGGTGTTATCAGAGCCGTATATAGCGACCTCTATTTTATGAGTTGAAGGCAAAGTAGTTATCCATATTACTGTACACTGGTTCTAGTTGGATCATGTATTAGTGTATTAAATCCCGCGTGGTGTGTCAATCTTTGGAAATCCATCGTCCTAGATAGACGTGTGGCCAACGATTCCGGTGAAGTTTTCATCGTCAGTCCGTTATGAGCTAGTAACTAATAGGAGTCATAAGAGAAGCCTTACTGATCTTATTGACAGTTTTAAATATACTTTCCACTCTCTATTATATGGTGGTAAAATAATTCCAGTTGAGGAACACATTCTGTCGAGTATCGTATCGGGGCCAGGCATTGTGAACGTATACCTTATAAGCTGTGTATAGCCGTGCAGTGCTGGTTGGAGGATGACACGCGCTGCTGACTAAGTGACATTGTGCCATATATAGCCTACCCGGCATGGGGATTACGCGGTCAGCTTAGCGACGACAGCGAGTTGACGATTCTGCCTTCGTGTGACAAATTAGCGAGCCTTTAATGGATAGATTAGCGAGTCTTTCACAGACAGATTAGCGAGCCGAACCTCGGAGACCGCCTGCGAGGGACCCTAGCATTCACATGCACAACATATGTAGATTAGATACCGTTTATGGCAAGCCATGTGGGACAAACACTGCATAATATATCAGCGTAATAATCGTAATTTATACGCGTATTAATTGGAATATATACGCGTATATATTATACAAATAATAAATGGTTATGAGTGCAATAGTGCAAATATTTCATGAGTTGAAAGATGGAATGTTCCATTCAACGAGGCGCAGCCGAGATGAATGGAACAAATTAAATCTTTCAACGAATGAAATATTTGCACTATTGCACGAATGGAAACCATTCATTATTTGTTTTATACAACACCTTCAAAATTTGGATATAATTGGATGTAAAATGCACTCATGCAACATATTGTTTTGAACAGACAAGTTTCTCTGCTCTCTTACCATTGATAAAAGTGCTATCAAAAAAGTATAACACATGGTTCTATTTCATAGAGTGCAATAGAGCGGATTTTGCATGCAATCGACGAGCAATTGACCAACCAAATGGCCGGAATATAATTAGGTGTTGTATAATATTAGCTAATCATATGGCCCAAATATATCCGCGTATTAATTCGAATATATACACGTATTAATTCGAATAAACACACGTATAAAATAGAATACATATGGGGATTAAATCCAATATATGCACGGAATAATTAGAATATACACGAAAACATATTTCCGCTCATGTTGTGTACATATAACATGCGCGTATCCAGGATTTTCTAACCCGGGGGGCGCGAATTACTATCTAAGCGGAGCGCCACCATCGGTTGGCGCGGAGCGTACAAGAAAATTTTTGGTTTTGATACCCCCCCAGATCACCGGAAATGGCACTTCTCGGGCTTGAAAATGAGCAACCAGATGTAGACTTTTGCCTGAGAACCAAGTATTTCCCAAAAGTTTTTTCCATTCATAACCTTTTTGAAGATTGTCACCAGTCACACATCATGTTCGACCTGATTGCATGTCCTATGGATCATTGCTTTTGTAGGTTATTCTACGTCACGGCCCACAATATCCGAAAGCCCGACTTTTCAAGGTTTTAAGCCATTACTTGTTGAGAATTTGAAAATTGACTTTTCTCGTGAATAAAATCACTTGAAAACATAGCCATAATGTTGCAGAAAATTCAATCTATAGACAACCAATATAGAAAAACCTCCTTGAACCCCTAACAGACAGGTCAAAATTGAACGAGTAGAGGAAAGTATGATGAAGAATGTTGGTGAGGAGATTTTGGAAAATTCTGACACAGTTAATTTATTGGTGTAGAAATATTGCAACCTCTTATAATGGCTTTTACAAAACTTGGTTGAAGGAACAGAAAAATAGGAGATATTTCCGATATGAGGTATATCGAAACCGAACACTTCACTCATAGGCGTAGGTCCCGTAGGAGGCGGGGGCTGCAGCCCCCCCCCCCCAATTGTTTTCCCATTTTTTGGGGGCACCTACTGAAAGAAAAATAAATAGCAATGAATAGCTTAAAATGATCTCCTTGGTAATTGAAATAAAGTTGTAAGCTTGGCCGACATTACTACTGTAAAAGAGAGTTTTGACATAAATGGATCTGTATGGTTTTTCTCCATCTACATAAGACATTTGGTTGTTTACATTAGCATCCGGCGGTATACTGTGCAACTTTGACGGACCGTGCGGTACACGATGCCATACAATGTAATGAGCGATCTTGCCTATATGATATTGGCATCGACATGTTGAATGCGCGCTTTGCGCGCGAAAAATTTTGGCTTTTTTTTCGGGCAAGTCATTACAGCCCCCAAATCCAATCTTGCTCCTACGCCTTTGACTACACACATTGACAGTTTTTGAGGCTGTACATCGTGGAACATGCATTTCAATGCTCATTGATATGATGTTATATCTGCTCTTTGCTTTACAAATTCGAACAGGCGTGTAGCGAGTAATTGCCAAGGGAGGGCGAAGCCTGTAGGCAAACTATCTAAGCGAAGCGCCACCATGAGTTGGCGCGAAGCGTACAAGAAAAATTTTGGCCGAAAATGCCTCCCAGATCGCTGGAAATGACACTTCCCAGGCCTTGTAAGTTGCATCTAAGCATTGTCTATTTTGAAATTACTAGCGATGTCATAAAGAAAATTTGCGTTATGTTCCCCGACGACTCGGTCGAGTTCAAGTACATTAGTGAGAGAGGAAAAACGGAAACGTCAAAAATGGAGTTGTCGGGGTAAGGGGTAGGGTGAGGCGCACACCCCCTCCGTAATCCTTGATCTGTCACTGGCTACCCTGTGTATATAATAGGGATCTTTCTCTTCCCGAGATCTTGGCTATCTTCTACTCCCTCCTTTTCTCCTTTTTCTCTCTTTTTTCTTTTTCTTTTCCCTTCCTTCCTCTCCTCCTTTTCTTTTTTCCCCTCCTTTTCCCTTTTTTCTTCTCTTTTTTTTCTCTCCTCTTTTCCTTACCCGGGGGGCGCGCGCCCCCAACGCCCCCCCCCTGGATACGCACCTGTATAACAACGATAAATGTTTTGGCGGGTTCGCGAGATCGCTTCATAAAGCGAAACTTTACACATGTACAACACATATATATATTCGAATTAATACGCGTATATATTCGAATTAATGCGCGGATATATTATACGGTGTTTGTCCCACATGGCTTGCCATAACCGTTGACTATGGCTTCGGACTTCATACGTTGGTTGTTGAAGGTTACAGCAACATTCCGGATCGGAAATTGCGTACCTTTAGCTTCATGCGAAAGCGGCGGGAGTATGGGAAGCCATTTTATTTTTTATTCAGTATTTAATGATATCAACAATTATTTAATGATATCAATAATTATTTAATGATATCATGAATTATTTCATGATATCTGAAATTGTTTTAATGATATGTACGTCATATTTGATGATATCATTAATTGGTGCAAGGAAATTATTGATATCATTATTTTATTTGATGATATCATAATTAAACTTTCTGATATCAAGAATTGAATCTGTGATATCTTAAAATAGATGAACTATTATAGATATCAGTAATTTAATTCAAGATATCATAAATTCAATTTCAGATATCTGTATTTAAATTAATGATATCAAAAAGTATGACGTACATATCACGAATTCGGCCATATTTAATGATATCATAAATTCCAATTATTGATATCATCAAATATGGCGTACATATCACGAATTCGGCCATATTTAATGATATCATTAATTCGAATTTTATATCATAAATTCCAATTAATGATATCATCAAATATGACGTACATATCACGAATTCGGCCATATTTAATGATATCATCAATTACGCCCTCAGTTTGAGCGCCTGGGATTATGTGGCGGGAAGTACAGTGCAGTGCGGTTAGTGCATTATATTCTGTCTAGAACTGGTTGAGCTTCAGTCCCCGCCATATTAAGAGCAGTTTTACGTATTGAGCCTACCGTATAACTAATGTAACAGGCGCGTATCCAGGATTTTCTTACCCGGGGGGCGCGAATTACTATCTAAGCGGAGCGCCACCATCGGTTGGCGCGCAGCGTACAAGAAAATTTCTGGTTTTGATACCCCCCAGATCACCGGAAATAGCACTTCTCGGGCTTGAAAATGACCAACCAGATGTACACTTTTGCCTGAGAACCAAGTGTTTCCCAAAAGTTTTTTCCATCCATAACCTTTTTGCAGATTGTCACCAGTCACACATCATGTTCGACCTCATTGCATGTCCTATGGATCATTGCTTTTGTAGGTGATTCTACGTCACGGCCCACAATATCCGAAAGCCCCACTTTTCAATGTTTTAAGCCCATTATTTGTTGAGAATTCACATTTCTCGTGAATAAAATCACTTGAAAACATACCCATAATGTTGCACAAAATTCAATCTATGGACAAGCAATATAGAAAAACCTCCTTGAACCCCTAACAGACAGGTCAAAGTTGCACGAGTAGAGGAAAGTATGATGAAGAATGTTGGTGAGGAAATTTTCGAAAATTCAGACAGAGTTAATTTATTGGTGTAGAAATATTGCAACCTGTTATAATGGCTATATATAAAACTTGGTTGAAGGAAATGAAAAATAGCAGATATTTCCGATATCAGGTATATCGAAACCGAACACTACACACATAGGCGTAGGTCCCGTAGGAGGCGGTGGCTGCAGCCCCCTCCCCCCACCCCCCACCCCCCACCCCCCCAAATTTTTTTCCCATTTTTTCGGGCACCTACTGAAAGAAAAATAAATAGCAATGAATAGCTTAAAAATGATCTCCTTGGTAATTAAAATAAAGTTGTAAGCTTGGCCGACATTACTACTGTAAAAGAGAGTTTTGACATAAATGGATCTGTATGATTTTTCTCCATCTACGTAAGACATTTGGTTGTTTACATAGCATCCAGCGGTATACTGTGCAACTTTCACGGACCGTGCGGTACACGATGCCATGCACTGTAATGACCGATGCTTGCTTATATGATATTGGCATTGATTTTGCAGCCCCCAAATCCAATTGGGCTCCTACGCCTTTAACTACACACATTGACAGTTTTTGAGGCTGTTCATCGTGGAACATGCATTTCAATGCTCACTGATATGATGTTATATCTGCTCTTTGCTTTACAAATTCGAACAGGCGTGTAGCGAGTAATTGCCAAGAGAGGGGCGAAGCCTGTAGGCAAACTATCTAAGCGAAGCGCCACCATGAGTTGGCGCGAAGCGTACAAGAAAAATTTTCGCCGAAAATGCCTCCCAGATCGCTGGAAATGACACTTCCCAGGCCTTGTAAGTTGCATCTAAGCATTGTCTATTTTGAAATTACTAGCGATGTCATAAAGAAAATTTGCTCGGGGGGGGGGGTCGCCCCCTTCCCGAAGTGCGTCATGTACCCCGACGACTCGGTCGAGTTCAAGACCAGCCACAGTTGGTTCCATATAGCACAATTGTACAATTGTTTAAGGCGTCCATACACACACACGCGTTATGATAGACCATATATAGTATTTATATAGATACATTAGTGAGAGAGGAAAATGGAAACGTCAAAAATGGAGTTGTCGGTGTAAGGGGTAGGGTGAGGCGCACACCCCCTCCGTAATCCTTGATCTGTCACTGGCTACCCTGTGTATATTATAGGGATCAGCGCTTTAACTATGACTGTTCCTCTTTCTCTTCCCGAGGTCTTGGCTATCTTCTACTCCCTCCTTTTTTCCTTTTTCTCTCTTTTTTCTTTTTCTTTCCCCTTCCTCACTGTAAAAAATGTCTGTGATATAACAGCTTTACACCGTTCATCTACTAAAATTAATCATGTTGTTAAAAAAAATTGTTGTCCATTTACAAAATGTATTGTAACAACATTTTCTGTATATGGGAACAAAATCTTCATAACAATACATCAACTGCTGTGTCGGAACAAAAGCATCAGGCTCGATCCAAGTTTTCATTATGCGGTCGAAGTGATCGCGAAAACGTTACACCGAATCTTGCATCATAAAACGAGAACCGTATTTTACATGTTGTTGGAATTTTAGAAAGTAGCATATACGTTTAGTCTTACGCAATCAATGAGTTTTTTCCGAAATAGTAAAGTTAACAACTGTGTCGCAAAGTTGTAGATGACCTTTGTACACTACTTACAGTTGAATGACGCTGGGCGCGCACCGATGGTCCGAAACCGCTGTAATTACGGTAAGTTATGATTTCAAAGCTTTTCAGTCCTTTTTAATCTAACATGAGTGCAACTATAGTGAATTGAGTCATATGAAACTGTTACTTTTTACGTAAGCATTTATTAAACGTTCGTTCGTTTGTTGGTTTGTTTGTTTTGAAATAAGCGGCAAAGCAAGAAGGCTAGGCCGAAAGCACAGCTCTCTGTCGGTCCATTGTGTACATACTAGCACAAGATGCTATGGCAGTTCTTTGTTTGGCGAGCATATACGATCGCTTACTTCTAGCATATCGTCGTAGCTGTTTTGACAGTCATACCAAACCTAAGCTTACATTCATTCTTTGGCGGTATCGTTTCTATTGGCTATGATATAACGCAGCCTAGACACAGGTCTCCAATCAGTGTCTATGCTTTACTATATAACATAGATTCTCTTAGGAAACTTCTTGATATCACTTTTACTGTTTAGTTTGAAGCCCCCCGATCGGCTTACACTAAATCTTGGGGGAGTCGTGCAGTCCCCTGTCCTGAATCTTGGGGGAGTCGTGCAGTCCCCTATGGCACGCCAAATGGTAAAATTCAGAAATGAACAATCTAGGCTAGGTTTATGGTTAACAAACTCTGGTCTATCACTAAAATAGATCATCGATCAATAAAATAGGTTTTTTTGTCTGATAAATCACGTTTTTCCAGTGATAAATCAGAATTTTACTAATACAACTTGTTTTGTTTTTCTCGCTGAATTTTGAAAACTAATTTTTGGTCGGTAAAACCACTTGTTATTCCTTGTTCAATTCTGAAGGATGCTACTGCATGCAATGGGGAAACCCTGTATGTACTATGTGCCTGTCATTTGATGCCTTGGCGTATAAACACGATATCACAAGAACCAAGATGTTTGAACTCGAAATTTAGTATTTATAGGTATGTTTGAGTGGGAGAGGGCTTATGTGGAAGTTGACTATACAAAAAATTCCTGAAGGAAATTTCTTTGTAAAGGGAAAATGTGAGTATTGCGGGCTAGAAAAAAATTACAGGCAAAGTCTACCTCCTAGCCCTCCTCCCCCCCCCCCCACCCATCCAGAACTGTGCCTGAGCTGCTAATTGCCCCTAGCCTACTTTAAGTATCATGATCAGTTGATGTATGCACTGTTGTATGCTATACTAACCTGGTCTTAGCATGAATGTGTTGATTGTGGGTGTTATGAATTATGCCAAACTGTAACCTACTTACAGTATTAACTGATAAGATTTGTCATCTGTCAATATATATGTAACCAAAAGTGTTTTATTGTTTTCCTTTCATAGGATAGGCTTCGGCTAAACCTGAGATGGAATAGTCAGGGGCACCGGATTTGTAATGTATTGTTGGAGAGCCTGACCCATTTCCGAAAGGTTTTAATTTCCATATGTTTTACTCTCTTGCAGATGGTTACTTGTTCATGTGGTGTTCACTCTGATACTGCAGCTAGAAAGGTGTGTCACTACCCGCTTCATCAAAATCAACCAAATTTTCAATTTACTTGTCCTGAAGAAAGTGCAACAGAATTTTTGTAAGTTATTCAGACTATAATAAGACTATGATTGGTCTCACATATCTATGCACTAGATCATCGGGTTTCACTTTTTTCGTGGTAAAGTGCGTCACGGTGACCACTGGACTCATCCAGAGTGCAAGAGTTTCACTTGCAGGCTACTCTTGCATAATTTCTGAAAGAAATTGCTTTTAAAATTATAATCCATGGATCTTTATACTCTAAGATATTCAAGGGCATAGGAATCGGGGGGCTGGGGGGCGCCAGCCCCCCCAGTGAAAAATATGGAGGGGCGGAAGTATCATTCTGCCCCCCCCCCCCCCCCACTTCGCAAGTCAGAAAACCCCTTTTTCATTTCCAAATGAGAAAAAAATCTCATTTGGAGCACCAAATTGCATCTAAGGCCAGGTGAAAATGCAAAATTATATACAAAATCGAGTGGGTGGGTTGAAGTGTGCTATATTGCACCAAATTGCATCTGAGGCCACCTTGAAATGGAAAAAAATTCCAAAGGGGAGGGGGACACCCCCTCCCCTTAGACCCCTCCCCCAGGCCGGCAATCAGTCTTCAGCCCCCCCACTCAAAAGTACCTTCCTACGCCACTGAAGATATTAATAAAAAATGCTTTTGTTTTTATGTAACAGGTTGCAATCCATTTCTTAGAAACAGAATGGCAATAACAGTTGATCGGGAACCTCTGCTGTATCCTACATCCATTATTGCTGCGTTGAAGATGTTGTTCATGAGCTACTATGTGTTCAACATATGCTATCCCACAGAGGTTCAAGCAACCATGGAATACATACAGAGGTACAGTTTAAACCTAGTTTCTTAACAGATTAACAAAGGAGGTGCATTCAAACTACAGTTCCTCCATCTTGTTGAGATCCTGCAAGAAGAACTGCAAAGTCATGTTCAGTTTGTTCAGTAATAGCTTTATGTCAGTGTCAATGCCAACAAATGTTGTGCAACATTAAATGTTTTCTTTAAACTACTAGTGCACCTGTCACGGCATGCAAATTACAACAGTTTATACATAATAAAACGGATAAAAACTTTTACTTATATACATATATATATATATATATATATATATATGTATATATATATATATATTATATATATATATATATATATTATATATATATATATATATATATTAATATATAAATTTTGTGTGAAGTTTTACTAATTTTGGGGATACTTTTACCAAAATTAAATAAATTTAGGTTTTAAGCACTGGGATGTTTTTGGTAAACAATGATAGATTGGACTCATGAAACTTTTTTCAAATTATTCCCTACAGAATACTGTTCGAGATTGATCCAGGGAGAGGGTCTAGGGCAAAGAAATCTTACAGATGGTGTATAAATCCGAAAGTAACTTCTCTTTATGAGTGGATGAAGGAAAGTAGAGAGTGAGATATGCAGTGAATGTGGCCAAAAGTATTAAGCTACACTCTTAAAACACCTGGGTCATATTCATGACCCAAACGCAGGGTCGATGGTCTTATAACCCAATTTGGGTTGTACCATACACTAAGCTGACCTAATGCTAAGTCCGAAACTGACTTTCAACAACGAGTCAAAATAATATTGCACTATGATTGGTCAACATTATAGGAATATGAGTGCATCATGTCAGATCAGCCAATTAACGAACACACATTGACCGTCTGATAATATTGGCCCTGCGCGCGCGCCATAGACAACTTGGCTGTAGGACAAGTTTGCTGACAGAGCGAACATGATCAGAAGCACAGATGGATTCGTTTGTGAAAGATAAATTAGAAGAATGGGGCTTGATGGAATGGGCTTATTCATTCCAAGGTATAGTATCATGTGCAAATATCATTTTTATATGTAATTAAATTTCAAGAAATGCTGACGTAGCATACGAAGACATAACGTAAGGCTAAGTCGGTGACTGAATTCGTAGTCGTACTAGCCTACGGCCTAACGCTAAGCCATAACATAGGCTAGGCCTAACGTAGGCAAGGCCTGTAAACATTACACTATCTGGTTAGGCTAAGTAGTTTCTTTAAAATATTGAGATAATGTATATATGTACGAAACCTCTACTAGGCTCTAGTATCCGGTATACAAATCCACAATCCTGATATGAATATTAGGCCCCTAATGGTTGAAATTGTAAAATATGGAGCTAATTTACAGAAAGTTCTGTCCAAGTTGTTAAACGGACCCGTTTAGCCTAGTCGCTGCCAGTTAGCCTACGTACAAAAAATGCAAAGTTTTCGATAGGCCTAAGAAGTAAGATGTCAATATATCCTATAGGGCCTAGGCCTATTACTACCGTTAGGATCGCCCGTGGATAGACCCATGGACTTGCACGGAGACCAAACATGATTCCATATTCTTACATTTGCCGAACTAAATATTTAAAATAAATATGACGATGCACAAAGTTCTGCATAAGTAAGCATTGTTGACGATGCATAATTAAGCATTGTTGTGCCAAGTTTGCTGAGTAAATATGATTAGGCCCCTAGGCTAGGCCTATTTGCGATCATGAGGATGACGGCTAGATTTGGACAGGCTAATGGGGTGTTTTTTTTTGTATACACAGGGCAGCTACTGTAGTGTGAAGCATTTAGCCTAACGTTAGGCCTAGGCCCTGCTGCGTATAGTGTTATAGGTCTAACGTTAGATATGGAACAAGCACCTGTGAAAAAGAGTTTTTACCAGAATTTTAGGGTTAGGCCTAAATAACAAAAATAGCTTAGTCCTAGTTAAATAGCTAATGTTACATCTGATTAAGCAGTAAGTGTACTAACATACTGTAGCTTATCTGACTTCCGAACAAAAGGCAAAGAAGACCAAAAAAGAGGCAGAACTTGGAATAAATTTACAACAATTTCATTTGAAAATTTCTTGGCAATGAAAATTTTGAATTATCATACAAAATAACATTTAGGCCTAGCCTAGAATGTTATAGGCCTATGCTAGGTCTATTTGGTCAAGATGTGAAAAAAACAGCCTGTTTTTGCATATATTATGGCTGAAAATAAGTAGGCCTAGCAGATCTTATTTGTTCATATCGCTTTTTGAGCACGTTGCTATACGGTAATATTGGAACGTATTGTTAGGTAGCCTAGGTTTATATGCATTATTCGGGCCCTGCAGTATTCGGGCACCTTATGATACCCTACGATAAATACTTGTATATAAATTCCACAAATTAAGTATGTACAGTTAAGCAGGGGGGGGGGGGGTGTTGTAACAAGTAAGTAGCACGGGGTGCCTGTAACTGTGCACTTTTCAGCTAAATTGCTTCAACATTCATTGAAAATATTCAGATTATGATGCCAGCACCAGACAACCTCAATCTATATAGGGCCTGGCATAATCGTCAGGGTTCGAAATATGTGGTAGTTCAGTAGGCTGTAGCAGAGTGTAGCCCTAGACAACCAAATATACGTTGGACTACCACAACTGTCAGAACACTTAGTAGCAGTAGTCCGATGGGCTACCAAAATTTCCCAATTTGAAAGCTTTTATCTGTGATAAGTTGTTTTCACCCACACTAACAATGTGTAAATCTTTTCCATAGCAATACTGTATATTGTATATATCATGAATCATCATTGTGTAAAAAATTATACAGGAAAAATTGTTCACAGTCCAAGTCTGGGCACAAAAAAATGCTTTCTGTGCAGACTTGTCACATATTTCATCCTTTTTCAGATTAATCTGGACTTTGAAGTTATCAAGCCAAAGTGTGGGGACAAATTGTTCCTGTTATGGACACCTGCACTCGCTAGGAACCTACTGCATTATGCTGACAAGCAAAATGGTTGGTCTTGACACCTGGGGATTGATCAAGACAGCAGTCAACTATCAGGTAACTATGTTGCAATAACTTAACCCAGGTAAAATGCATGTGAACTGTTTTCATGTGACACTGCCAGTGATGTGTCACTGGGCCCCGGTTGAGCTTCACCTCAGTCAGGGGAAATAATGAAAATGGTGTGTATTTGGAGGAGGGGGTCAGTCAGGGGATTAAGGTGGCCAGTCAGATAACAGAATAGTGTCAAGTATTATGCTTGATTGCCATGTGTCAGTACACAGTGTCTCAGGTCTGGCATGGGCACAACCCTGCACAGTCAACATAGATGACATCGGATTTGTTATAAGCTACAAATGTTTTCTATTCTCGCATCAGAATTCTGGTAATATTGTCTTGCTTCATCGACGAACATTCATTGGCCTGGCATCCACCCAACTTTGGATCACAATCAGAGATGCTGTTGAGAAATTGGTGGATTTGTAGAGCCGTCAGAGATCCTATCCACACTATATAATGCATAATGTTCCACTGAAAGCCTTTTTGTAACTGATATATCATCATATATTACCACAAATGTGTTAGCTTATAACACAGGCATAATCAGTGCCTCGTTGAGTGTTAAGTCTGTGAATCTTTCCCCAAGGTTCTTATTTTCCCTCTTTACAGATGATGAAGTATGCAACATTGCACTGCAGTGCATTCCATGCATTCTACTAATTGGGTCACAGAAGGTGAAGGGCAAAGGAAAACGGGCTACAATTGAAGATGCCCTAACTTCATTTGTGGATTTGCAAAAGGTGAGCTGAAAGCTAAATTTGAAGTAGAAAAATTCCTTTTATTAGATCATCGTCGGTTACAGGTTCATCTAGGAAAATTGACAGACGATACAATTATGGATGAAACAGGCAAAGAGCTTGCCTTCTGTTCTCGAGCAGTGTACATCGATTGGTGAGACAAGACATTCATCAATTACAATCCCACCCTGCTCCTAGAACCACCATTTTATGTTCCCATCTGAAAGACATGAACGATGCATTCAGCCACTTTCCCAAGGGGAATGGTGGAAGGGGACTATCAAAGCATCGGTCACTAATGCTCTGCAGCTGTGCCAATCAAATGCCCGAAGAACCTCACCAGCCCCAGAAATTGTGAAAACATTACCCACTAGCAAGTTCTCACACAGACCACTGCACCAGGTTGCATTGTACAAACCCTAAACCAAATTCATTACAAGTAGAGTTGTAACAATGATTCCTCATTCCAGTATACACATGATATATGAATACATATATGTATATAAATGTGAATGCAGAATATATTGAGTGTGCAGTGGAAGAGTGTACAATCTGATTCACACCGATCGGATAGGACATTGCGGTATTCCAGGCAGTATGCTGGGATAGTATAATTGTCTTGTTAACTTTTGAACACTGTGTTCATCCATAATCCATTGTCCAGGGTTCCTCGATGAGCCTCAAATTAACTTACAGAGGCCCGACAATTCTTTATATCTGAATTAGTAAAAAAAACTTGTTTTCAGTACAATGCATAAAATACCTGGCACCTCTACTACCCTCTATGAAATTGTGGCACTATTCATCACTGAAGTTGTGAATGCTTCAATGCTAAATATTGCACATCCTTAATCAAAACAAAGATTGCTTCTATCAATACCCCACCTTCTGGTGAGTACTACAATATATGATCCTTTCTATATGGAAGGCTTTTTTTGAATAAATCTAAGAAGTTTGCTTCCATAACCTTTTCTTTTTCATTTCAGATTGGAACCAATTTTCTACACTACCTTGAAGGGGTGAAACAAAAGCAACCATTCGTTCTAGCTATTGGAAGCAGCAGGGTTAGCCCGGAACAAACTTACATAATCATACAGAGAGAAGCCATTCCACAGGAGTCGCTGCTTAATGCCATTGATTTATGTTTAAAGTGTTTTCATGTTTTTGATATGGATTATCAGTGGCAATCATACAACACCCGGCAGTTCCTCCAGACTGTTGTATACGACATTGATGTACCTGGGAAAATGTCATTATCAGTTGTGTCATTGAAGACATATTTGAAAATCAAAATGAAGTAGGGCTGAAAATTTTCATACCTGGGTCCCATATATATGCTTCAACAAGAACTTTCAACAAAGTTGAAACAATAGTCGCACAGTGCAACACTAGAATTAACTTGGCAATCAATTCAACTGTCCATTACAATTCCTTTTTACATTACAGTTGAAAGAATTTGGACACAATTTTGTTCAATGCCGAGCAACCTTTATGATCATCTGAAGTTGCGTGATTTTAGTTGAAATCTCAACTGTTAGTTGAATCACGTTTATGGGACCAAGGCATACTTGCCTCATATACAAAGCAAAGATATGTTTGTATTCTAAGAAGAATTGGCAAAACGTTTTCAGCCTGTATGATCATATTTGTTTTCATCTCATAAATTCCAGTTCCAAAGTTGCAGCTCACAAATTGTTTTGCTGTCATGAAATTTTAGAAGGAAATTATATGGATTGTCCCAGTCCCAGTTATCTGCTCTAAATAAATTTCTTGGACTATTTTCAATTGAACGGCTCTTGGAATGCAGAAATCTGCCTATCCATTCTACACATATTTACATATACAATATTTACTTGTGCTGGGTTATGTACAACAGCAGTATAAATATTACACATAATATTTGGACTCATTACTTATAGGCTTGCCGCCGTTTAATGAAAGCCATGGATAAGTGTTAAAAGGGGGGGGGGGGGGAATCTTTCTTTACGAGGCCTAATTTAGTGAACATTTTCAAGCCTGACCATCCATCACCCCATCTTTTAAAAATTTGGCAACCATGTTTTGATTGTCATTTTCTTCTTTTGTTATTACATCTTAAGTAAGGCAAATACCTCCCCATGCGAGCTAGTCTATGCTTTAGCTGATAACTATCACTATGAAGACACACACATGTCTAGCTAGAAAGTGTTCGTTCATACATTCAGCAAATTTTATTTTATCCAAACAAGTCTAATAAAATGTTGAAATTGTTTATGTAAAAATTGCAATGGGGTAAAAAAAAATATTAAATCATTGGTAATGCTACAAACAATTCCTTCCTTTAGATCTTGTACTATGGTACCATGTTAATGAAACATTCAGTTTTGTTACAATTTTACATTTCAGTTCACTTTCTTTGAAGGAGTTATATCAATAAATTGCTCTGTCAAATGAAGCCTTTTGTATTTATGTATTTTTTCCTATAAGAGTCAAGCTGACCCAAATTTGGTTAATTTTCCATCATAACCCTTGCCTGGGTCAATATTTACCAATATTTCTGGGTCAAATTTTCAACCCATAAATTGGGTCACTTATTCTGACCTTATTTTCTGGGTCAGTTTGACCCAAATGTGTTAGGTTCCCTCCTGACTTTCATTTGGGTCAAAAAGTGACCCAATTTGGGTCAATTTTAACCCAAGTGTTTTTAGAGTGTACTTGGTTTAACTGCATTTAATTTTGTTTTGTTTAATGCCGTATACTTTTTGTTTTTTGTTTAATGATACCTCCATTTCAAAAGCACTGACTCTGTGAACTATTCTGCTATAAATCACTAAATTTTACAGATTCATGTTACAATGTAACTTAAAGTTGATTTTTAAAATACTTAATAAACAGTAAGGTAATCTGCTTGCTTCAGAAGTATTTTAACCAAACATTGTATATTCTGAAATACAAAATATGATTCTGTACAGAACAACCTCATAGCTTTTGCAGTACAAGTTGGATGTAACTATATAAAAATATTCAAATTTGAGCACTGTCAAGTAGATTTTCTGATTGTTCTATATATTGGAAAGGGTTCATTTTAGCAAAAAAATATCCCAGTGTGCCTGAGCATTTCAATGGAAGTTTCATCACTTTGACATTGACCATCAATCTAACTGTTTTCTTTTTTTCTTTCTATTGATTTGGGAGTTGTTCTGATAGCAGTAAAGCTTATATTATTTCCAAGAGTAGCAACTGTACTCATTCGAAACAAAGTATTTTTACTAGAAGAAATCCTTTTAAGTACTCTAAGCATATAAATAGTATTTGAGTTTCACACTGTTTATAGCTTTTTGTTTCAGGTTCAGTTTCAATGCAACTTAAGTGGTTTCCAGGTTCATGTTATTGTTTTGTTTCTTATTTCTTTAGTATGTCATAGAGTAGTATTTTTTAGTCGTTGCTCTTTCATTCTAGACACTATCTCTTTGTAAGAGTGCTAATTACAATGGACAGCAGTATCCTTGGTAGGTTCATAAGGTAAATTGACCCCCTGCTATTCAGCATTTATCAATCTTGCTTAAATAGTATTTTACCTTTGGAAGTCTAATATCATCAGGAAAGTCCAGATTAATATGCTGAGATAGTTTAGTAGTAGTATGATAATATCACTGTTTTTCAACGCACTGGTAGACAAATTCACACTTTATCCCTGTCTTGGAATGATATCTAAACTGTCCATGTTAGTGTAATATATTGTTACATTGTTGTTTGCAGTGCTAATTCCACATTTGCTGTATATGATGTTATCCTAAAAGTCTAAAACACCTGTCAAGATTGCATGTTGATAAATAAAGATATGTGTGTTTGGTAAATTTGACTCTCTCAATGTGTTCCTCTTGGTATAACGTTTATTTTTTCATCTAAATCTCTTTCATGTACAACAAATTCCTCTCCACATATGATTCGCCCAGGATCACAAATTACTTTACCCATATATAGCAGCTTCATTTGAATAAATAATTTTTACTTTCAACCACAACTTTTTACCGTGTATACAAACTGTTATTTGGTAAATTAACGGAAACATTCTGTCTAGAAACGAAAAAAGTTCGACCAATATACAAAGGGTATTTTGAATGTTACATCACTTTTTCCATGTTGCCACATAAAATTCTACCTGAATAAATAGAAATGAATCTGTTTCTACACAAACCGTAGTTGTGCATTTACAGTTACTGTTGTACACTGATGAAAAAACAGATGGAAACTAATTGACAGCTTTTCTTTTGTAAATATACAGAGAAATTTTTTACAGTGCTTCCTCTCCTCCTCTTCTTTTTCCCCCCTCCTTTTCCCTTTTTTCTTCTCTTTTTTTCTCTCCTCTTTTCCTTACCCGGGGGGCGCGCGCCCCCAACGCCCCCCCTGGATACGCACCTGTGTAATGTATACTGCACTGCACTAGACCCATACCAACTACCACCAGCTTAGTTCCATAAGGCCAGTGTATATATGGATGAGTTACTGAGACTACGCCGCCGTATAACCAGACATATCGCAGCCATATTTAATGATATCATTAAATATGGCCGAATTCTTGATATGTACGTCATAATTGTTGATATCATTAAATCGAATTAGTGATATGTACATATCACTAATTCGAATTACTGATATCATGAAATATGACGTCATATTTGATGATATCACTAATTCGAATTAATGATATGTACATATCACTAATTCGAATTAGTGATATCAGTAAATATGACGTCATATTTGTTGATATCATTAAATCGAATTAGTGATATGAACATATCACCAATTCGAATTAGTGATATGTACATATCACAATTACATTTAAAGATATCTTTAAATCATTTCTTGATATCACTAATTCATTTAATGATATCATTAAATGAATTATTGATATCAAGAAATGAACTGAATTAATGATATCATTAATTGATTTAATGATATCAACAATTCGAATTCTTGATATCAACCATTGATTTAATGATATCATCAAATAATTAAAGATATCATTAAATATTGAATAAAAAGTAAAACGGCTTGCCATACGGGAGTTGATAACTCTCGTTGATAACTCTCGTTGATCCCTAGGACGATGCAGATAGTTGAGAGGATTGTGGGTATGTTGATTATGAGAGCTTACATGTTGTTACGTTGAGTTTCAATTATAACCGGTATTAATTATATTTAATAGTTTCATCCAATCACTATGCATCTTCATATACCTGCAGACTGCCACTAAAAAATCATTATTGATATTGTCCAACATTAACTTAACATTAGCAATGCCTTAAAATTGTATGTACCGGAAGCCTTGGGCTACTTTCTAAACTAGCCTCTCCCTTTGTTCCAATTGCAGAATGTTTTATTCTTTGAGATATCTCTTAGTTATCCGAGGGGCAACGATTTATATGATGGTGATTCTAGAAAGTACTTTGAAAGCTATACTAACAACTTGAATTTGAATTTTTAATTACAAGTTTGAGCCAATAGGCTTACCTACAGTGATTTTTCGGCAAACTTCTTTTCAAGGCTATGGTTTATGAATATTGTCAGTATATTGTTTCTTTGAGATTACATTTCTGCATGCACGCAGTAATAAATAGAAATAGTGATACAAAACACACACAACCAAGATCAGAAGAGAGTTATTATTTCCCAACTGATTATGAGATAGGTAGAACAGGTCATGCGTGCATCATTAGTGGGAAAACGCCGTCATGCATGCAGTCTGAGTCAGATCAGTCTATATGTGTCGCTGATATACCACTGTGAGCGATAATGAGTGTTTACTCCGTGCTAGTATTTAAGGTAATAGAAATGAAGGCTATGATCAGTGTATCGATCCGGGAGATCGGAGGAGGGGAAGGGGCAGGATTATTACGACAACGGTCACGGTCTCCTCATTGCAACCGAACCCTATTCTACTGCAATCATGAACGCCTTCTTCATGTACCTCAACTGTAAGAAATTAGTCAAATCGATCGATACGGTACATTAATAAAGTGGAATATCATATATATTTTGGTATAATAGCACAACACATTTTATTGACCGGTAGGAGGCGACGGACGGGGGGGGGGGGGTGTTCAGCTGGAAGCAGCGGACAAATCACAAAGTTGGAGGAGACCAAAAAAAGAAGAAGAAATTCCAAATCCTAAATGACCTTTCTGCATCTTCATGCTCACCGTACGATAATAAGTAAGTACCGGTAAGTATGCAATGATCTTTCCGGCGACAGCGCTGACTTATATCTCAGTGTAGTACCTTTGGGGATATAGTCTATGTATTCCAGCTTCGTGGTCGTATACCAGGGAGCTGCGAGTGGCAGCACCCTGACCGTATCGCCTGCAATCGTATAATATGGTAGGCCATAAGGGAAACTATAACTGATTCAATGTCCTTACAAATTAAAATTATTACGGATAATTATTCTATTTAATACCGCCATTTATTTGCAGCCAATCACCATGTATGTTCATATGCCGATCTTAAATAGAATTGTTACCGGCATTAAATAGAATTATTACCGGCATTAAATAGAAATAATACCGGCATTAAATAGAATTAATACCGGCATTAAATAGACCAATCTCGTTAGCGAATTTTGCAGCGTGAAAGCAGCGCAATTATTACTGCTGTAGAAAGCAAAGTACAAAGCAATGGCACGCTTGACATTGCAAGAACAATTTCTGAAGATTTTCGTCGAGAAGCGAACGATAATTTTAGGTCGTTATTGACAAATGTTGACTCCCAATGTTGCAATGGGCATATAAAAAAAACTTGATAATTTTTACATCGCCACAGTTCTAATTCGGGGATTTTACATTATTCAGGAGCAGTGAATTTTTGAACCTCGCGCCGACTTAATCTTATATATTTTGAACAGTGGAAAACGATGAGCCCTTGTGACGTCATCGCGGCACTGCGTTTCCGGAGGGGGGGGGGGGGGCTGTAGGGACGCTATCATTAGCAAGCTATACACTGTAGCGAGGAAAGTTAAAATTTCAGAAAGTCAAATAGCGATTTAGATGGATGTTATGGTGGAGTTGCAAGTTGGCAATCTTTTTGAAGAATAAAACGTTCCAGAAATCCCCAACTCGGTTTTCTTCATAATATGTTGTTCAGATATCCAAGTTAATTAGAGTGAGATATTTTGTTTTCAAAGACGTACGCAAAGTCTTTACACACTCCTGTGTAATGTATCAAGACCAAGCTTAGAGTGTGATCGGATCAATTTCTGACCAATGTGCCGCACTGACATCACGTCCAAGGGCGGCGGAACAGGGGGGGGCACAGGGGGCACGTGCCCCCCACTTTTCCTCAGGTTAAAAATGTGCCCTTTTTCTACATAAAAATTGAGGTGTCTCAAGTAAGCAGCCAGGGAACCAGAATGAACACTCGGGAAGGGCCGTTTCCGGCCATCTGAGGGGTTTGTAAAACCACAAATTTTCTTGTACGCTCCGCGCCAACCGATGGTGGCGCTCCGCTCAGATAGTCGTGCATACAACTTTGCAAATCCTGGCTACGCCCCTGACTTTTAATGAATTTCTGTGGGTCAAACTCAAAGCTATTTCGAATGGAAAAAATTTGTTAAGATATTAACAAGAATAAACTCTAATTCGGAAGATTCCTACTTTAGCAACTAGCATGATTTCACCTCATTTTGTCTCAAAAGAAAACTTGTTCCTTGTTTCCCATTTTGCACATTGGATATTGCAGTGCTAGTATGCATATTTACCTTGAAGGGGGGGGGGGGACGTTGATGGAGTGATGTGTATACGCAAATGAGAGTTATAAAGGGTACTAAATATAAGGCTGCATCAGTCCAATCGAATTTCTGCAAAGTGCCCTTTGATGTCGGTGCCCCCCCCCCCCCCGCAGATTAAAAGTGCTTCCGCCGCCCTTGATCACGTCTCGACGTAGGTCAGTGTTAGATGACCGAAAGGACTGGATCCCATTTTTTACTAAATAATTACTTTAAGCACAAAACAGAGCAGCGGGAGAAGACTTAATGACGGTTTGGGATGTGGAAGTTTAATCCGGTCGGTCTGTTTCAATTTACCTAGACGAGCACGTGTAAACCATCGTAATATATCTCGCATTGTATAATACACTTATGTCATGTTCTTATTACATCATGGGACCTTATGTATATATACTTTAAGTCAATCTAAATGCAGGTTTTAATAATAATTTATTTGAACCATAGCAGCTCCTTCACCCCCCCCCCCCCCCGCCCACAAACTCCTGGATTGGCGCCAGATTTTAAGACACCTATACAGAACTTGCGGTGAAGGATAATAATAGGAAGAGGAATTCTAATAATAAAACTAACAATAATAAAAAGAAGAATAAGATTAATAATATGATGTCATAGATTGTATTTCCAGCCATTGTGACGAAGTTACCAACATTAAATTATAAACTATGCGTCCATTGTTTGAGTGCATGAATGTATATCCTAAACTAAATTAGACCGCATGAATCTAGCATGCACAGAACAACTTTACAAGTTGGTGGGGCTATGACAGTCAACTGACGGTTTCAGACCAACTGCTCAGATCCCACATGTATAGTATTGACTGACACACACAAATATCGAAGATTGTTATTTTAATACGTTTTTACCATCAAACGAATTTTTTATAATCTTGACCCAAATATTTTGTCTGGAGTGATGGCATGTCTACATCAAATCTGTGTTATATATCTCCGTCCCGTATATATGGCTACATTTAGTCTGTGGTACAGATGTATACCAGCGAATTTCAAGGGCGGATCCAGGATTTTGTAAGGTGGGGAGGGGGAGGTGTGACCGTAGGGTCATTGGATTCGACTCTCGTGTAGGGGGTGGAGGATCTGGGAGGTCATGTATTCACTTAATTAAGCAGTCTTTACGAATTACTTAATGGTTAAAAATGATAAGTACCTTGAAGCATCACATGGTTTGGCTGATTTGCCTAATCATTTAAGAGATTACTTGGTTCAGCTTGATCCAAAAAGTTATTGGCGAAAAGATTACCCCACACACTCCCCTAGCCACCTCAGCCCCGTAGTCCTCTACTTCTCTCTTCACCTCCTCATCCCGCTTCTTGTGGCTCTTCACCCCTCCTTTAGATACGAGCCATCTTGCTACTCCCCTTCCTCTTTCTTTTCTCTTCAGTTATCCTGTCTCCTATAAATTAAATTACAGAACGGCTAAAAAAAAAAATAGTATTGTTTTCTTGTTCTGTTTTATTGATTACTTAATTTGGGATTCACAGAATGCAGGCAATGGTCGTATACACACAAGTTGCTTGTAATTATTACAAGGTTCTCTGTAAACGTTATTCTAGCTTAGCATGGCTTCATCTATTGTGTTCGGTTCAGCATCCAATAAAATCTACACAATTGTTTTATTTGCCCTTCACTGCAGGAACAAATATCATTTCCCATCATTCGTGTGTACTCAACTAGTGGTATCAGATGATGTAATGCATTATTGCAAACTTTATCTCCTTGCTCAATTCACGTGGCAACCAATTAAACCCTGATTGCGCTCACTTATCAGCCGCATTTGTAGCACTGTGATGTGTGGAGCAGTTGTCAAAGATCCTGAACAATCACTATCTTATTCGGATCACGATCCAGTCTATTTTGTCAGTCCACAGAAGGAAAACAAAGATAATTTCCACGGCATTGCATTGCAGTCAACTCTTTAATAATATCAGAATATTTAGTCAGTTATCTCCAAGTTTCTCGCCTTGGCCGATCCACGGCGATTCAACCTGTATTGCACTCAGATATCAGCTGCATCGAACAATGCTAGTTCTGTTTTGGTGACAGATTTTCCTTACTCTAGAGATCAAACATGTTGCTAACCAACTCGAAATCATTTGTGAAACCTAAAGCCGGATCTCAAAAGAGATACTTTGAACAGACTTTTGATCATTGAAATCGTAGTGAGTTGGAAAATCTAGAACAGTGAAAAACTTCCAGCCTACACCGGGATTCGAAACTGGGCCTCCCACTCTATGTGTGGACACCCTAACCACTAGGCTATGGACGCTGATTGTATGTCCAGAGGCTCGAAACCGTTAACAAAGGTCGTTATTTTCACTGTTGGCGTTTGTCACCTGTATCGAACAATACTAGTTCTGTTTTGGTGACACATTTGCCTTACTCTAGAGATCAAACATTTTGCTAACCAACTCGAAATCATTTGTGATTCCTAAAGCCGGATCTCAAAAGAGATACTTTGAGCAGACTTTGTTAATGAAATGGAGGTAAACGACAAAGGCAAATGAATTTATATATATAATTGAAATCGTAGTGAGTTTCCCCAGATGCAAAGAACTGTTAGTACTCGTAAAGCCTCAATGGCTGAGATATATATTTCTGCTTCGCTATTTGAATATCCTAACATGGAAAGTACTTTTTACACAAATGGCACCCCATAATAGCAGTTAACGTAAAATTTTGAACTGATTATGAAAAGGGCATTGACCCAAATAAATTATGCTGCAGCTGATGTCAGTGGAAACGGATATCAACACCAGTTAAGTTCCAACCGAATACAACACTTCACATACTTGAAATAAGTAATCATCACATTTTAAATGTAAATTACTCATATGAATGGACGTTGTAATCCTAATGTGTAATTTAATACAACTTAGACTTGTATAACATTTGCGTTTAGGCCAGTACCAGGCAACGTAATTAATGTACAATCGCCAAGTAGCCTACAGGCTAAAGTAGGCTATGTTAATGAGTGTAGGCCTAATTTGAGGCCTAGCCTACGGTTGGAAAAGCAAGTTACGAAAATTTGCAAAGTAACCCGACCTTACGTAACCTGGTGTATCTTGACCTTGTAATTGTGCATGTTTCTAGCCCTACTGAAGGCCATCGGTTAGGCCTAAGTAAATGAGGCTAAAGTACTTGATGCCTGTGAAGATGATTTCTTATGATTACCATTACTAATACTAGGATTAAAGGTAGGCTAGCCTAGTCAGTATAGGCCCAAATTATACTAGCAGGCAATAATTGTTAGGAGCTTTCAAAAAGTACTTTCATGGAGGTCTTTACTCTCCATATTTTTCTGAGACATTGTTAAGGAACACACAAGATGACTGAATGTCCCAGTGAGGAAAAAACTTCCTTGAAGGTTTTCAATTAAACAGTTTAAGAAGTTTGACCATTTGGTGACCATATTTGAATATCTAGCATATTTGGGGCCATTACAGCATATCTTTAGCATGGAAATGTAAGTGTAGCCTACTGGAGTTGTATTTCTAGCCACTAAAGTTAGTGTGGACTTTCACCTATGTATAACCGTTTGCATGTTTTGCAATTTTGTTAATTCTTTGAAGTCACACACTGAAATAGAAAGAAGTATCCACTACGGCCCATGGTATTAAATCTGTAGAGTCCCTGAACCCTTCAAGTTAATTCAGAACATTTCTTACAGTAGGCCTACACAAGGGCTCTAATGTATCATTGCGGTGATGTTAGAAATATCGTAATGTGCTGATGAAACTGAATGTCAGGGGTTGGGAATAATGCTGGTTTCATGTTGGTTTTCAAGAGGCTCAGGCAAATTGTAATTGGTAGTCAGAGTCCCAGCCTTAAATGTTTCTAAAAGTTAAGAATGTCATTGATGAATTGTAAACAATTTTAATTTCATCAGTGATCAAGTGCTTCAAAACAAAAAGGGGAAAAAAGAATGTAATTTAGTAAAATAGCGATCGGAACGAGAGGGACAAAACCAAAAGCATTTACTACCAAGACCGGAAATTTGTAAAAAACATTAACATACTGTAGTTCTTCATTTTCAGTTACCATACATTTTTATTTGAAGTAATGAAAGGGAGGAAGAAATTCATCTCAGAGTGTTTAAGTTCAAAATTTGGTGAAATTCTTTTACTATTCCTGCCAGAGAAAGTTTTGATCAAAAACGTTTGTTAACCTAAGTTATATGTGTACACTGCACTGTACTGTATAGCCTAAGCAATCTTTCCTTGCTGTAAGTGCTTGCACACTTTCAATAAACAACAAAACTTTACCTTTGTACTCTTGGGCAGCTCATAAATAGACCACTCCAGTGTCAAATTTAGTGGAACGATCCCTAGAAAAATTTAACTGAACATTTCCATACTCCAAAGAATCAAGCATCATGTGACTGGTCCATGATTGCACAATGGAAATCACCATAACAATAAGGATTGATTAATAAAGTTTCTACGGACTTTCCAACTAATTTAAAATATAGTCGGGACCTCCTAGAGCACTAGCCTTAGTGCACAGCAATGAATGAACAGGTTGGCAAGGGGTGAACAAATTTCAGTGTAAACTTCTTACAGTAACTTCCATAAACACACGGCATAATTTCTGTGTGGGTGTCACACAGTACTAAAAACTTCCTAACTTTATTTTACCCCTTTTCCTTTCAGAATAAAGCTTTAATAAGCATCAAAGATGAGTGTAGACGAAATTTGCGAGAATACAAAGATGGGCAGAGAATTTGCCATCCTAGGGAACTATGAAACATCTATGGTGTATTATCAAGGAGTTCTTCAACAGATACAGAAATTGATGACGACAGTGCACGAACCAGAGAAGAAGCACCTCTGGCAGACAGTAAGTGGCATTGTACTATTTAGGAAGGTTGCAGTCGCAACAGGCTTACTGTACAGAACTAGTTGCATGACAGCTAAATGCAGCTGTTACGCAAGTTGGGTGTCACATATCAAAGGGTATATTGTATACCTTTTATGCATTTAAGAAAAATTAAATCCTATTATGAATTGTGTAGTTGTATATGCAAGTTGTGTCTGCTTGGGTAGAATATCAAAAATTAAATAATTTTCCCATATCCAGACAACCTCCTCTTCTGCTAATGTAAGGATAATGTATGCTTTCAATATATACTATATGGAATTAAAATAAAACAAAACTGCTTATCCACTAAAGAGCCTGTGTACGAGAATGTGTTACTTAAGTAAGTTGGCCTGACGTTTCTATCCAAGCAGGATCTTCTTCAAAGGCTTCCTCAGACCAACTTACTTTTACATATGGACTTGAGAATAGATCAGTTATTTATGCTATATTTCCTTTCCTGCCCTTAAAAAATGGTACTCTGCCAATCAACTTTGTAAAACTAAGAATCACCTCTTTTATTATGTGTGTTACTACCAATCGTGATAACATTAGTGAAATGTTGTGTGACAAGATGGTGAGACTAAAGTTATATGTTCTTTGTTATACTTGCAGGTCAGACAGGAACTGGCTCAAGAGTATGAACATGTCAAGGATATTAACTTGACATTGAACAGCTTCAAACAGCCAACCTCCAGTCCCCGGGGAAGCAGTGGTGACAACTACCAATCTCCATCTTATGATGATCCCAGAGACAAAGATGTTTGGCCTCCACCTACTCCCTTGGAACACAACAGGTTGAATTTCGTCATTATTTGCATCTTGTTTTATATTCTTTTTTATTAAAGTGAAATTATCAGACACAATAATAGCTGCTATGGTTGTTCCTTCATCCTATGCTCTATGCAGTGGGGTAGTGTGCGTGTGTGTGTTGGTGCGGGAGGAGGGGGGGGGGTAGTGGCATACTGTATGTGGTTGGTGTGGTGTTTATAGAAGAAATTGTCTCCCTTTGGTCAATAAGAAGTGCCTATGTACCCTTTTTCGGGATGTCAAAAAGGGCTCTTTCCCGTGGAACTGAAACTGCAAGTGGACCTTTTGTCGAATGTGTAAACTTTAAAAATGTGACTTCCATTGTATTCAATTTGATTGACTGTATTCCATTTTCTTTCTGTGTCAGACCATCGCCTGTCCAGCGACAGGCCCGCAAAGAACCTCCACGCCGCTCAGAACCAAGCCGTCCAGCCCAGCGCGTCTCATCAAGAGACCAGCGAGGTGGCCGTCCATCAAATTCAGATCGCAGAGGGGATCCCAAGAAAGGAAAAGACAAGGGCAAAGGGGGAGGAAAGGTAACAGATAACATCATTCCTTGTTGTCAAGGAGATGACAATGCAAATGAAGACACAAATTATTTGTTTGATTCTCATAACAAATTGCCATGGCTAACCATGTTTTGTTACTGTACTGAGGGCTAGCCTTATTTGTGTATAACATACTACGATTGTCAGATTTCAGCTTTCTTATCATCCCAAAGTTGTTACAGCAATATTACCTTCCTCACTCGCAATCAGATGAGCTTGATTGAAGCTAGTTTTTGTTTAGCTGCACATGTAACTGTCACCTATCCGATGTTTAAATAGCTTGATAAGAAGGAGGATGACGATGATGTCAAGCTTCAGTTTCATGAAATAGCTCTGATCTTTAAGAAAATGTTCACAACCTTCATGAAAGATTTTCAGAATAGCAAAGATGTTTGTACAACACATTTGGTACTGAAAAGTGATGGGTTTTTTTGGGCCCCATTTTGCTTTGAAACACCAGATAAATTGTTCCCTGCCTTTAGAAATGCAACAACATATTTGTATGTTCATACTACCCACCATATTTTTCTGCAGGGTTTATTTTTTACAAATTTGTCAGATGTTTTGCAAGCAATGAAATTTTGTTGGTTCTACGAGAGAACAACATCTGACTGCTAGTTCTGTCTGTACAAAATCCCATAATGGACTATATCGTAAACTAGGCTCCTAACTTTTATATATGACTCGGGGAATAATTGATCCGGTATCGCATTGCAAACAGCTATGCAAAATGGGCAACTTGCCAGTCAAGTGCAAAGATGTATAGCAGGTTTTGTACATGTAGAAAACATAGTAATTTACATGAGACAAAAATTCAAAGCCTTCAAGAAGGCTACACAATATTTACATACTTGATTATTCCCTGTGATTAGACTTTTGACTTTGGCCATTTTTGTTTTCAGGACAAGAAAGGTGATGGCGATGAGAAAAAATTTGATTCGGCAGGGTTTGACAAAGATTTGGTGGAGAACCTGGAACGAGACATCATTCAGAGGAATCCAAGCGTGCGATGGTGAGGTTGAGAATATATATTCCTTTGTCTATATTATTATTGAGGTCAGCAGTTTAGGGCAATTGAAGGTGGAATTACTCTAATCACTAATAAGATAGGGAGCTTTCCTTTGAACCGGTGCTGTGGCCTAGTGGATAAAGACTGGCATTTTGAAGCAATGAAGCTTAGCAATCGAGAGGTTCCTGGTTTGATACTCATCTGGGTCATAGTAAGGTGGGGTTATCATCCAAGAGCAATCTAAGGTTTGCCCATCTGAAATGACTTTCTAAATTGTAAAGATTCCAAATTTGAGTTAAAATGTCGAATTGGAAGTCCCCGACGTGTAAGTTGTAATCCATTAGCCCTTGCGGGTTTCTAACACATTTGTGGTCACTTAAGCGTCGTCAAAATAACTGCTTATTACTTATCTCTGCATCATTTTCTTGATTGGTTGTGTACTAGATCTTAAGCCCACCCCAGTCTGTCTTACTGTGGTGATCTAGTCATCATTAGTTGTTCAAGGCGTATAGCGAACTCTTGCACACTGAACGGGCCAATCGGCACACAGGTGAACAAATATTTTTCTGTTGAGCACCAGTACTCGTTTAGGTCACATGCAAATTATCTCCCCCCCCCTTTGGTTACAGTCGTCGAAGGTTGGCAATTGTAGTGGTAAACTGCTGCACACTGCATGACCATCGCCAAACGCCATTTGGTTCAATGCAGCATGTTGATTTTTCATATGCAATCGAAGTGGTTAACCACTGTACACTGCTATTAGCCCGCCACTTCTTGAAATAAAAACGAAAAACCTCCTGGGAGACTTGGGTAGAGAACATTGCTCAAGTCACTCGAGTGAATCTACTGGGTAATGTAATGTAGTAATGAAAGGCAACCACCTCTTTAAAAAATTAAGTTTTCCAATGGCTGGAGTTGTCCCAGTAGTCTATATTAAGTCAACAGTATTCCATTCAAAAACTTGTCCTCTCTGAATGGCAGGTGGAGGGTGGACTTGTTACCTTTCCAAGCTTTTCCATAACATTTCTTTTTATTCAACTAGGACTGACATCGCTGGCCTGCCAGAAGCCAAGAGACTTTTGGAAGAAGCAGTAGTACTGCCTATGTATATGCCTGACTTTTTCAAGGGCATCAGAAGACCTTGGAAGGTTAACATCATTTCATTTTTCTCCTCTTTTGAGCTGGGGTATAGAAGCCAGTATTTGCACTTTCATGAAATTATATGTGCACAGTTGCCTCAAAGGAGCTAGGGTACTATATATTTTGTTACGTTGGGGTGCTCCAGCTCAATTAGTTCAGGGCTTCGTTATTAAATAAGTAGAATTAACAGCAGATAAAGAGATACTTCAGACATAGATATAATTGTAGAATATAAGCTTTATTTATTATGAGATTATATTTTTGCTAGAGTGCAGATCCAGTATAGTGTATCTGAACTACACTCTCTGAAGTCTGGAATGCTAGTCCTTTCTCATACTAAAAAACTACAGTATCTAAGTCATTTCAACTTCCTGTGAAGTAGCAATAACCTCTCTGTGACATAAACTCTTGGTCACAGACTCTTTTACTTATTATTACTAAGGGAGTCTAAGGCACATAAAAGAGGGCTATGACTAAACACATTTGTATACACATGAGATGCAACAGGTTGTCATTTGAGGTTAAGCATCAATATTTCATGGAATTAAGACAAAGAGGGCTTCTTCGACTATGATGTGGGTGAATAAACTCCGGAACAGGAAGTAAAGTAGTTACTCTTAAGACCAAGAGGCATGGAAGCACATGTTTAAAGGAATATGATGGGCATATAGCTACATACTACATTACAATATATATATATAATATAACGTAAAAAAATCTATTCGTGATAATTTTGCAGGATTCCCAGTTTCCGAACATTTCAATCTTCATAGTCATTCTCTAAAAAACCTAAAATGTATTTTTATTGCCTCGAACTTCAAATCAACTACTGAACGTAAACGTAAAGAAATCGGTTGGATCTTTCGTATTAAGTCTCACATCACCGGCCTCAACAAAGACTTGGGACCCTTAACAACTATCAGTTCTACAAGCATATGTAATCCGTTCTTTGCTCCTTAATCCGCTTCCTGTAGAGTCATGGTTTATTTGGTTTTAATTCCATCATTGCAACGTACACTTATCTAGCATCATACTTTCATTGTGTTACATTTTGTACTTTTCATTCGACTGCCAAGTATTGCTGACAAAGGTTCCAGGGGGACCGAAAACTCCAATATATTTTCTAAAACTTACTCCTTATTTGTCAATTATGAGTCATATCTTATTTCTCTGGTTTCCTCTAATAATATATATATATATATATATATATATATATATATATATACATATATATACACACACATACATACAGCAGAGTTCATGGGTTCAGTCAAACATAAAAGTTACAACTTAACAGTTACCACACACACACACACATGTTTCTAGTTTTGGATGGGACATGTTGACAAAAATCTGTTGCCACATGAAGAATCAGCCTTTCACATATTGAACATATTGAACATCTAGGGCAAACAACCATGTGCATTTCACCTTTGATTGACAATGGGGACAATTTATGAAGAAACAACTTTTGGACTTGTTTGTTCATTGAATGCTTAAGCTATTAAGCTAAGTACCCAGCTGAATGCATTTCTCTGCACGAGAGTAGTTTTTAGTGTGCATTTAAGGTAAAGATGCACAAGTTGTATTTGTTTGTAATTGCCTGAATTTGTATTTTCTGTCATCTATTTACTCTTCAGGGTGTATTGATGGTCGGTCCTCCCGGTACTGGTAAGACCATGTTGGCTAAAGCAGTCGCCACTGAATGCGGAACCACGTTTTTCAATGTCAGCTCTGCGTCCCTTACTTCCAAATACCATGGAGAGTCAGAAAAGTTGGTCCGGATATTATTCGAGATGGTAAGCCAATGAAAATTTCGGAGTATTTATGGATTCTTAAAATGGGAATGTAGAGTATTAATCCCATTGTTGCAAATATACCGTCGGTTTTAATCGTTTATTTGAAGTTCTGGTTTGGATTGAAAGTGAGTCATGAAATAAGAAGCAAAACACTAATATGTCGCAATTATCGAAAGCATGTATGCGAAAAACTTGAGAAAACATCTCCAGTGTTAACTTGATATCAAGTATAGAATGTAAGTAGTAAAATTAAAAAATGTACTGTTGTTGTTTATGAGCCATGCAGTGCCCCACTCGAATCGTTGTGCTTACGTATGCAAAATTTCCAGCTGGCACGTAGAATGGGATGCAAATTTTTTATTACGCTCTTAAACAGTAACTTTTCATAGGTTTCAACCATAGATGGTCTGGATCTTTTGCATTTCCATTGCTTTTTCACAGTTTCTTTGCCTGGTTTGGATGGGGTCGGGACAGTTTTGGAAAGTGGCTAAAGGGGTAGAATTAATTTCAGTTCATTTCCACTTAATTACGCCACAGACTTATCCACATATGACAGACTTGCAAGAAATAATATTGTATATTACCTATAGCACAGATGTTAATGTGAACAGAACAGGGATCAACATGCAAACCCAGAAACTTCACTCAGTATTGTCAAGAAACAGTTTAAACATTTGTCTATAAATATTTTCAGTGGAATCTAATTTGATGACACTGAGACACAAGTATCATCTGCATTGTTTCCTTTTTTTGGCTTCTTTATCAGAGAGTAGAGATTGTTACTAGCTAAAAGGTTCAGGGTTGTTCCTAGGGCTAGTGATAACTATACCCTTTTACAGGCATGAGCTTTTTCCGCGAATTCGCGGAAAATCTGTGATTTCTTTTCTACCTCAGGGACAAAACTATTATCCTAACACACTGTAGCATATGCAAACTTGAGCCTATACCGCAATTTTTGCAAAGATCTTTTTTTACCCCAGGCTTATCCTTGCTTTTAGAAAATGAATGTGTCATCTCACATTGAGCTGTTTTAATGTCTCACTGATTTAATTTAAACGTGCTAAGTTAACTAATGTACTCATTCGTAGTCACACCTTCTTCTCTTATCACACTGGCAGGCTCGGTTTTATGCGCCAAGTACGATCTTCATCGACGAGATAGATTCAATCTGTAGTAAGAGAGGGGGCTCTTCGGAACATGAAGCAAGTCGTCGTATCAAGTCGGAGTTGCTGGTTCAAATGGACGGTAAGAGGCGTTGCTCTCAACGATTCACCAGGCTGATAAGATAAAGAAACCATTGCTAGATTTACTTGAATAGATGCTGCTATATCTACTCATCAGGTTTTTGTAGAAATGTGATTATGTGCTTGTGTTTGCATTGATGTGCTTGACCAGGAACTGTGATATCCACTGTGACGCCCACTGTGATATCCACTGTGACACCCACAACAACATGTACTGTGACACCCACGACGACATGTGTTGTGACACCCACAACAACATGTACTGTGACACCCACGACAACATGTACTGTGACACCCATGATGAATTCTGCTGTGAAAACCACTGTATTATTCATGATAACACCACTACTTGTGCTGTGACACGCACTATGATATCGACTGTGACACTATCCTCTTGTGACACCTACTATGAAATCCACTGTGGACACCCACTTAGATATCCATGATAATACCCATGTACTGTAACATGCATTGTGACACCAACTATGTTATCCACTGTGACACCAACAAATGCAATTGGAATTACCAAACGTCCTGTATTCTGGTCATTTAATGGTTTGCCTTAAATTTCCATCCTTGTGATACAAAGTTTAATGTTTTCTTCCTACCTGCTACAGGGGTATCGGAGGCTGTGAGTGACAATGCTGGAGAAGACGGCTCCCCTAAGAGCGTCATGGTCTTAGCGGCGACAAATTTCCCCTGGGACATCGACGAGGCCCTCAGGAGGCGTTTGGAGAAGAGAATATACATTCCATTACCAGAACGTTAGTATTTCAAACCCCTAGCAGTGTAAATGTAGGCTTGTTCGACTAGGATGTTGACATCGGGCACTGGCAAAGTTTGCTAACAAATGATGTCGAAGTGTTTTATGTAATTTAGTTTAGAGTCAACATTCAAGCGTGGGACATCTTAGAACTCTCAGACTGTAATAATGACACAAGCAAATCAGCTATGAAGTACAGGCAACAAAATTGGGCTATTAACTGGCTAAATGCCAGTGTGTTTTGCTGTTCGCCAGTAGAAGAAATAAAAAGGATGGAATTTTTCTGGCAGGAGGACATGAAGAGCATAAACACATCATGATTCCGTTACACAAACATACGTAAAACATGGTTTCTGTACCTAACAAAATGACCTATGTTATTGCTTATTATCATGCGAACGTTATTGTGCTTTCTCTCATAAGCCTATACAGTAGCTGATGCCTGTTGTAATTCAGGCAAAATGCTAGTGAATAGTTGGTTTTAACCAGTAGGACTTTTTAGCAATTTTTTAGTAAGTTGCTAAAATTGTGAAATCGTATGACTGGAAGGATATCTTTTGTTCTATTTGTAGCATGTTGGAATATCCATGAAAAACATATTATGAAAACATATCATGAAAACATATTTATTTTACTGCGAAGTAATGTTTGTATTTTTTGCTTGTGTTTAGGATTGGTGTTTGTTTTATTGTGTAGCTTTTATTTGTTTCTGTAAAGCGACGTGATCTTTTGTAGAGCGCTGTATCAAATACATAGTAATAATGATAATCATAATAACAGAGAGGAGAGTCTGTCCTTGGGCATGTCTGGGATTATTAAATTGAATGTATTTGTCATAATCAACTATAAGAATTGTCACTTTGTGAGTTGTACAACTGGGGTGTGAAAAAACACACAACAACTGATCGTTGTCTTTTAAAGCCATCCTACTTGTTACATCTTCTCAGTTATTAGCAGACATTTTTCAAGGAAAAAAAGAGTAGTATTTTAGAAAGATTTTAATGATTATACCTACACTTGTGAATATTTTAAATCATATATGTCAAAATAAAAATAATCTTACTCTGTGGTTTCTTTTCATGATGTTGATATAAATCTACTCGAAACATTTACTCCTGGTCTCTTCAGAGGAAGGTCGGGAGGCTCTTTTGAAGATAAACTTGAAGGAGGTGCCTTTTGCAGATGATGTGGATCTGTCAAGCATTGCCGAGAAACTGGAGGGATACTCTGGTGCCGATATAACTAACGTCTGCAGGTGGGTGAAATTAAGGTTGTTTTTTTAAAATTGACAAGGGAAGCTTGTAGCTGCAAAATCCATGAAGGTTTCCACACTCAGACTGTCTCAAAAATATAAAAAATCTGTAAATTTAAGCCCATGCTTACGTGTTTCCCCCCCCCCCCCCAATCTGGTGATTTTCGAGGGGCTGATGGTAAAACCAGAATCAGCCAATACCTACCCTTTGGTAATTGATAATGAAACTTCACAGTGACTGATATGATTGCAACTACTTACTTGCACTATGAAAGTTATTATAAAACAACATCACACACATTTATCAAAACTTATTGCAAACAAGTAACAGTGTGACAGGGAAGGGAAGTTAACTGTCTAATTCCCTCAGAAAACTTTTTTAATGTTTATTTTTTTTCTGGTGCTTTCCACAATCTGGCTTGCAATCCCCTAAAAGTTTTGGCGACCCATTTTTGGACTGCTGCCCATATTGTGGCTTTAGTGCAGCAATGTAATGCATATAAATGTCAATAACAAGCATTTCATTGAATTTTGTGGGACGCAAACATTGCTTTGCCACCCTCTACACAAACCTTGTTGACCCTTTCTGTTTTTTGCTCGCGACCAATCAAATTACGTCTATTATTTAAGCATTAGTAAGAAGGTTTATTACATATGTCGATCGTAAAAGTAGTAACCCACTTAAGATGCAATTAAATCTTTTTTCATCTGTGTCTTGTAAGGTGTCGGAATCAGGGAAAGTAGTTGCCCACTTAAGATGCAAATAAGTCAACAATGAATTTTTATTTTATAATTTTTCATCGTTTTTTTTTATATTTTTTTCATCTGTGTCTTTAAAGGGATGCTTCCATGTTGGCCATGAGGCGTTGGAATCAGGGAAAGTAGTTACACCCACTTAAGATGCAAGCATATCAATTTTTTTTTTTAAATTTTCCATCTGTTTTATAATTTTTTTTTCATCTGTGTCTTTTAAGGGATGCTTCCATGATGGCCATGAGGTGTCCGATTCAGGAAAAGTACAAAGAATTTTTATTTTATAATTTTTCATCTGTTTATTATTTTATTTTTCATCTGTGTCTTTTAAGGGATGCTTCCATGATGGCCATGAGGCGTAGGATTCAGGGTCTCCGTCCCGAGGAGATTCGAAACATTCCCGAATCAGAATTAAACCTTCCCACCACCATGGCAGATTTCATCGAGGCCTTAAAGAAAGTTTCGAAGTCAGTTGGCAAAGACGATCTCGAAAAGTACAAAAAGTGGATGGAGGAGTTTGGAGCAAACTAGAATTTGGCAAATTGTGATCTTCTTCTTCAAATGATTCTCTTTTGGCCTTGAAAACACTGATATCTACCCTTTTTTGGGTATTTGTGTTCATTTTCCTTTTTTTGAAAATAGATAAAAAAATTATGATTTATCATTGAAAACTTGAGTGTGATGCAGTGAACTTATCCATATATCCATAGGTAACTTTAAGGTGACCTTACCACTGCATAGTTGGGGGTGTCAAACTTCAAACGTTTTTTAATCTGTTTGATGGAACAGCCTGTACAACAACTTCACACAACACAACGGTAACAGCCACAGCAACAAAAAATATCGGTCATTAAAACATTCTACCTTGGGAAAGTGTTGGAGGGGGGGGGGGAAATATATTCGGCATTATTGTTATAATTTTTTTGATATTTATCACCTTCATAGGATCCTGAATTTTGGAAATAGTCATTACAGAATGTATCTGTTTCTTGTTTTTTTCTCATTTTGTCTCATTAAATGATTTCTCTGAATCTATTTTTTTGTTCATTTTGCGAGTTTCCCGTCATGCAAGGAGCTTCTTCTTTAGCCTCTCTTAAATGCTACACAAAGCCGACACATCCAAACGTCACTTACAGCTCCTCCTTATTCAGTTCAGAGTAGGTGTTCAAGGATCTGTGCCCTACAATATCGTGAGGAAAAATTACCTCCAATTTGCAGTGAACATTTCAGTTTTGGTGGTAAATTTTGTTTCCTCTAAGGATTCGAGTGATGTTCGTTGCTTTCGTACAACTGATTCCATTGTCATTATCCAATACCGATGACATACAGGGATTACTGTCATTTGTAACATGTCAGTAGTACTCTCAGAAGAAAATAATTTTCAAGTTTTCATTTACCATGATTTACTGCCAACCCAAAACATATTTCCTCACTGCAGCAGTCAGTAAATTGGACCGCTCGGGTTGTAAGTCCACCATTAACAGTATTAGAATCTCTCGATATCTACTCTTAGAAAACTTATTTAATTTGTACTTTTTGGTAAATAAGTTATAACTGTTCAGGTTATATCCAAGAATTTCTTTTTCATTGAAGAAGTTGAATTCAACACCTGAATATTGAAAATTGCATCTATTGTGCAATTAATGGATAATTAGAGGATAAGTCAAAAAGGTTTCCTGGGGTCAAAATATTCACTATTAGCTTGCGGAAATCATAAATGTTAAGATATGACAATTCTAACAACTTCAGACTATACTACCCAATTGTAGGTGGAAAGACCTTGGGCTCATGATACCCTCCCACCCCAGTCCTGTCTATTGTCAGTGTCATGTGATGAGTGTTCCTGACCATTAAACCCATTGAACAAAAGAGTTTGACCATACATTTCAATTTTGTATTTTTGAATAAACTTTCAAATGTCTTAAAAACATATTTTGTAATTCTCCTTATTTGCCTGTGTTGAAGTATTTAAATATCATTACCCTGATATAAGAATCAATCTGATTCTCCTTTATGACGTCATTGGCGTAACTGTTACAACTATTTATTTATTTGTTTTGCCACAAAAGTACAAAGTGGAGGGAAGTCTTCCATAATAATTAAAATATTAGTATTTACTACCGGTCTTATCGCGTATCTGATGTCATCCCTCTGTTGCCATATATCCACCAGTGTAGGGGAAGGGGCCGGCCGAACCTATAGGGTCCTTGTTGGGGACTTGAGTGTCCCTCCTGATCCTTTTTTTTCTACTAAACTAAACTAACCTCCCAGCATTGTGAAAAAAATAACCTCATAAGTTTGTTTCATTTATTTCTGCCATTATACAATGAAGTCAAAGGCGTAGGAACCGGGGGGCTGGGGGGCGCCAGCCCCCCAGTGAAAAATGTGGAGGGGCGGAAGTATCATTCCGCCCCCCCCCCCCCCCGCTTCGCAAGTCAGAAAACCCCTTTTTCATTTCCAAATGAGAAAAAAAAATCATTTGGAGCACCAAATTGCATCTAAGGCCAGGTGAAAATACAAAATTAAGTTTACAAAATGGAGTGGGTGTTGAAGTGTGCTATATTGCACCAAATTGCATCTGAGACTACCTGGAAATGGAAAAAAATTCAAAGGGGAGAGGGACACCCCTCCCCTTAGACCCATAGACGTACGAGGCGGGGCAGACTGCCCCCCTTAACTTCCAGAGGACAAGAAATTCGGGCAAAAGTCTGGAAAAATTCGGGCAGCCTAAGAGGAGAATTTTTTATATATATATATATATATATATATATATATATAAATATGCAGTAGCTTGCCCGGATCTTTTTCAAATTTTTGCCCGACAATTCCATGTTTACTTTATTTAGCATCATGATGCCCGAATATTTCCGTGTAACACCACCGTAAGCGCAGCTCATCTGGGCTACCACGATTTTTTTCTAACTAGTCAACTGTACACCTGGACATTTCCGACATGAGTGTATATAAGAAACATGTTCTTTTTCATGGATGGTAAGGGGGTGGGGGGGGGGCCTACAAGCCTAGAAGTACAGGTTTATCATATTCTTTGTTATATTTTATACTTTTTTTGTGAGACAAATTGCAGTCTCACCTGACACAGCGACATTATCCCGCCTACGTGTCGATTGTTGAACAATGTATGTTTTTCTGGAGGTAGCTGAGTACTGTGTTAAAATAATAAATACGGTAACTAAATAGGAGCTTAAAAAATAAACTGTCCTATTTTTCCCCTTCAAAGTGATGTTACCATTTTTCTTCTTCTAATTTACCAAATTTTTGGGGAAGTGTAAATTTCTAAAACGTGAGATTATAAAATAAAGAAGGTTTGATGCAACTTGCAAGGCCTCAGAAGTGCCATTTCCTGCAATTTGAGAGGCATTTTTTGCCAAAAATTTTCTTGTACGCTACGCGCCAACCGATGGTGGCGCTCCGCTTAGATAGTGTCACGGGAACTTTCGTGCACAAAAATTTCTGCCCCCAAACTGAAATGGTCCATACGCCTATGCTTAGACCCCTCCCCAGACCGGCCATCAGTCTTCAGCCCCCCCACTCAAAAGTACCTTCCTACGCCACTGAATGAAGTACATGTCTTAATACATAGTTATAGCAATGAGGCAATATGATCAGAAGTAAGATAACTTGTCGAGTCTGGTCCCTTACAAAGTAAAACAAGAAAAATACATTTTATATAGCATGATAAAGCAGAACGATACGAAATTATTCATTGAGTAGATAAAGTTTGAGATGTCTTTTATAAGATGAAATTGAATTGCTATTCCTAATGTTTTCACTTAGAGAATTTCAGAGGGCGAAACCAGAACATCTAACCAGAGTGCTCCTTTTTATGAGAGACAAGTGCCACTTTTGGTTATATAATGTACCCTGGTTCTTTGTGGTAGTAACAAACCTATTTTTACTTGTTCTTTTGTATTAACAAAACTATTGTTATTTCAGAAGTGCTCATTTAATTGTTGCAAACTTAACATTTGCCCTGCTGTTGTTAAATTATGAAACAGTTAAAATGTGCTCTTTTGCTAAAAGAAAAATTATGAAATCCACTCAGGGTGTAGGTTTTAGGTAACTTTGTATTCAGCCTCGTCAAAATATTGGTAGTCCAAAATTAGCACATTCTCGATACCGATGAGAGCAACAATATGCAAATAAAATAAGGAAAACAAGTGTTTCGATAAAATCAATTAGCCTTTAACGGTAACTGGTAAATCCGATGTGAACAGTTAAAGGAGTGAAAGACTCGCGCACATAGAAACGCCTGATGCCGGTAATTTGACCTAGTTTCGAATGAGGTGTAACATAAGTGTTAGACACCACCATCGATCCCAGAAAATACACAGCTTTACTACCGTCGGTAATTAGACACTAGTGTACAGTCAATACATACAGCTACGGTCAATACCCACAACACAGTGTACATAGCAGCGTGGACATCTCAGGTCCAGCTAAAGATAACAAGGTATCACGTTTCAGTACTGTCTGCATTTTGTAGCATCAAGAGGAAAACTTCACTTGCAAGCAATGGAAAGTTAATTTAAAGGGCGGCACGCGGTTTGGGACGAGGGCGAGTCTTCAATGCCTTTAAGTTTCCAGCTCTTGTGCCAGGCATGAAACTTCCCCCGTTAGTTCATCCAAAGACACTGATGGGAGGGGGGGGGGGGGGCTCTGCTGATATCAAGTTTTCGCCGCTGTCTCTTACTTCCTTGTCTTGTGCATCTCAAGCAAGATCCCATTCCAATATATTTATTCCATTATTATTCCATTCACTAGGGACCACCCCAACTTACACCCCCTATAAACCCCGCAAAGAGAGAGAATCAAGGAAAGAGACAAGTACCAACTTTGTTCATTATTATAAAGTTCAAATTTAATGACTGCTGTTCTTTGAGGGTTAACTATATTAATCCAAATATGACATCCCACCTCATTATCGTTGTGGTCACGATAACTAAGGTGGATATTGGTAATGTTTAACCACAAGCCATTCTAGGAGGCCTTTGATAGTCGGATAATAAAGAAAGCGACTGGAATGCTAACTCTAAAGTATTGACAATTTTCCACTTGCAAATTGAGGCGTCACTGATCCAAATTGATTGACCGATCAGCACATAAGCTTCAGTCCTAGGCTAGGGATTGACTGACAAAGCAAACCACTGTAATCTAGGCCATTAAAAATACATATATATATATAGAAATGAATTTCAGGTAGTGAGCAATTCGTGATTTCTGAATGCATAACTTTAGTGGGTGATGTTTATGGACAAGGTTATTTACCTGTTGCATTGTTCTGATGTGTACGACTTTATAATTTCGCTAAGAGTACTCCAGAATTCACTCTGAAACTTTGACGATGAAAATGGCTTTCATCAACACTATCCATTCTATAAAGTATGAAATAGAGAAGATAAAAAGAAGACTGCAGTCACCGTGGGCTTTGAACAAAAATTGTATGGTCTCGCTGCATTTACGATATTTTTGCTTTTTCAAAGTAAAGATGCATTTAAAACAACAATATACTTCATCCAACAAACACTTTCCTATCATTAACATTTTCTCAAATACACAACTTACTGAAAATCAATGTATTTTTTCATTACACAATGCGATTTTCTCAATGAGAAAATAAATGTCATTCAATCATACTTTACTCTAAAACTGCGACATAACTTGATAGTAAAATGAGGAAGGGAATTAGGTGGGTGAAGGGTTTAAGCTACGTGTAAACATAATGCACACGTTGAAGGGAATCCCGTAGGATTGTCAATAGAGAAAATGCCATCACTATACGGATGATTGGCGTGTTCTTCATGACAATCAAACGAATTGACTGCGACCTTAAAAGAATAAACAACGAAAAGAAAATTGATAAATAGCTGAAGGGCCTATATATCAAATACATCAACAAAAAAGTTCATTTTAAGTGCAAGATTTGTCAAAGAATACAATGAGTTTTTTTTTGTTAACATTCAGTGCGTAATTTTAATTTTTACGCTTAAGTCATTTTCGGAAAAATTTAGGTCAAACTCATTACACTAAAATACAAATAATAACATTTTTCAAAACTTCTACCGAGGAGCTGTCGAGAACGAACTGTCACCCTCGCCGGCTAGGAATGTATAAAACTATTAATTTGTTTACATTTTGTTTTGTGAATGAAATATTATTAAAGACATGATAACTAAATATTAGGTTATTTTAGATAAAACACAAACCATTCATTAGTAAAATGTTCTGTATAAATAGTTAAACGATTTATCATTGATAGTATACAAATAATAAATGGTTATGAGTGCAATAGTGCAAATATTTCATGAGTTGAAATTGCATCTTTCAACGAATGAAATATTTGCACTATTGCACGAATGGAAACCATTCATTATTTGTTTTATACAACAACTTCAAATTTGGATATAATTAGATGTAAAATGCACTCATGCAACAGATTGTTTTGTACAGACAGGTTTCTCTGCTCTCTTACCATTGAAAAAAAGTGCTATCAAAAAGTATAACCCATGGTTCTATTTCATAGAGTGCAATAGAGCGGATTTTGCATGCAATCGACGAGCAATTGACCAATCAAATGGCCGGAATATAATTATTTATTGTATAAAGTAGGAACCTACATTATGAAGGATATACGAGTCAGTGGTAGATGCACTCTGGGATACATCCGTGGAAATAACATCTTGTTCTTTAGACCTGAAACAAGTTAACGACCATCAGATAGTCTTGTTCAAAAGGTGAACATCTGCATAAATTGATACAGGTTACAAAATATGATTTAAGAAAATAATTTGTTTTTCTTGTGATGTTTTAAATAAAAAATGAAATCCAGCTTGCAAAACAACAATTGTTTCAATTGGAAAAACAATATATAAAGGGCTCTTCAAAGTATGGTTAAAAAGTTAAAATCGTTTTCAGCCAGGATTCGGTTAACATTTACGGATCGAGTTATCCAATGTTATAGCTTATACATGTCTCGGCTGCATACATGGTATGGTCAGTCGCCATGATGGCGAAACAACGGAATATTCCGTGCGGGTTGATTGCATTTATTTATAACGAAATACTGATCCACAGGCCGAGATGATACGGATGGGGTGTCGTTATATGGAAACGGGTGGAAAGTGCTGAACGCTTTATTCACTGATAATTCGGGGAATTTCAGGTCCCGCCAGTAGATTAAGGGCTCTCACTCCTGTTCTACTACATGCACAAACTTCTCTCCCCCCTGTGAGTGTAGAGAGTTGATAATGTTATACGTTATCATCGAATTGGTATCAAATTACTAAATATGATATTAAACAGAGTGACTGTGATTTTCTTGAAAGTGCAAGACTTGGGTGCGCCGATGCAGCGGAGCAATGGTTCTGATCCGGTAAACTGCCCCTGATAACTACTGGCGACTGTACAACCTTTGTTGGAGTTTTCAGTGAATGCAAAACTGCGATATGATGATAAATATTGCAACATAGTGAATAGTATAGAAAATTTTATGAATTTTATACGACTTCGAACAGTTTCCCCTCCCAGCAACCCTTTCCCAGTCCAATCCTTACCCGACCCCCCCCCCAATCCCCATACCCCCACAATTACCTATAGCTTCAGTTGAACAGGTTAACTTAACAGTTGAACTTAATCGTGCCTCTGCACATATCGTTTATCTTACTTGAGTCTGACAAGCAGATAAAAACTTCCATCGTTGAATCTTTGTGTACGCCGCGAGAAGAGCAAACACTTTGGCTCTAAAGTATGTATATCCACATGCAACGTTGCCAGGTGTACAGTCAGTATAGTACATCCAGTCAAACAAACCAGAGAGATCTTGGGCCTGCTTATTGTACAAATAAACTATTTTAATTGAGTCTGTACTGAACACATAGTAATCAGCGATCAAAGTCTGTAAAGACCATATAAACCTTTACTCTCTGTATATATATAAGTAGGACAATTAAAGCGCTTTATTTTTTAGTGAGATCCTGGATATTGGAAGCAGTGTACAGCTATAGCCTACAAGATGACATTTCAAATAAAAGGACAAATTTAATATCTTCGACTTTTTATGTTTTTCTTTCGAGCAACGTTGTAATTTAAAGAATTGTGTTGGTATACTACGGAAAATAAAAACTGTCATAAAATGAATATCTTTAGGAAAAGATGTTTCTCCGCAAAGGTAAGTAGGCTAACTGTTAGATAGAGGCTTTCATTTCTTACTAAGCAGTATCATGAAATTAATTTAGCAGCTATCGTAACAGCTATCGATTTGTGATAAAGTGCGTGTGTATACATATCTGTGGTATACATAAGTTCCCATTACATTAAAGATCCTCAGTATTGGCCCCAAATCTTCTACAAAATTCAAATACTGGTCATTTATGTTCAAAACTTCAACAAACAGTTTACTGCTATCGTCAGGGTATGCGTTCCTCTGTTAGACATTGGACTGACTAACTGAAAACTGCATCTACTGTAAGCCTGAGAATAATTTGGAGCGCCAGAATCTCCGGAAAAGAGTATTTTTGGAAGAAAAACTGATTGTAAATATTATAATGCTAAATTATGGGAATGGGTGGGGTGGGTGTATAAACTGATACCTTTTAAGTGGTTTATTTCATTTTCTTTTTCTATGAAAGGTCTGTACACTTCTTAGGCAATATATACTGTTTAATACATGCATGGGTATACATACTTACACATTAACATTTATTAACATTTATTACTATATTACCATTGTATTTAAGTAGTGCTATACAATGCCACATATTTATTATTTGCTCATTCATTTTCAAAGTTCAATAGGAATTTAACAGCCACCCTTAATAATTTCTGAAGCATGTTGACATGTTATTTCATTAAATTTTTTATTGACAGTTTATGTTGATCATTCTCCACCAACTGATCCACATAGGCCTATAAATCTAACAAATATAGCGGCCAAACTCCAATATCAAGCTTATAGCACTGTGGAAAAAATAAATTATTACTAAAACCTTGCATTTAAATGAACTTATATTCTACATAGGCCTATATATGTAACCATTCGACGTCAAACTTTTTTCGGGGGGGGGTGGGGGAGTGAGATGGTACCCCAGGGCCGCATCCCTCCTATATGAAGTCTTGGATCTACCCCTGACCCCACCTTAAGTAAAAAAAAACACAAAACAAAAAGTAAAGCTGCATGTAAAATCCACTCTCCTCCCGTGTTTCGATTACGGTCCATTCCCTATACCGCACTTCTCCAACAACAAACCAACACAACAAACGCAATGTTTCTGTTACATTATTGAATCCGCTATATTTTCGATTTAATCCACCCAATAACAGTATGCTGAATTTGTCCCACGTGACTTACCATGGAGGTTAAGTCAATCAAAGTCCACAATAAGACAATAAAAATAATGAGACTATACGTGTTATATCTTTGACTATTATATAAAGTTGTAACAATTATTAATAAACTATGTACTCGCAAAACTGAGCGTTAAACTCTATAATTTTGTTTGCACACGTTTTGCTGTATGATATACTAAACTGCCATATACATACGTTGAATTCCGACAAGCTTTTTTTTTCGCATTGCCAAGTTCCCATAATTCCCAGATGTGTGAATTATTCTCATTTATATTAGGCACGAATCTTGGAAATTTAACAAATCTCTTCGGATTGTTTATTATCTATTTGTAGGCTTACACAGCGTTAGCGCCTATGTTACGTGACAAAACAAACCACACTCACTCACTCACACACAAACACACACATATATATATATATATATATATATATATATATATATATATATATATATATATATATATATATGTATATATATATATATATATATATATATATATATATATATATATATATATCTATATATATATATATATATGTATATATATATATATATATATATATATATATATATATATATATATATATATATATATATAAATAAATAAGCCTGTGTATATGTAACAGCGCTTATATATTCGTGTTCCTTTCGATTTTGCTCACAATGTTATTTCAGCAGTGTAGCACTTTTTACGTAGGTTCTTTTTATTTCGCATTACTGCATGCTTGCATGGATCTATATTGCTAAGTCTGGAGCACGTTTCTGTTCTTGTATTTTTTTGGTCAGCAAATCGTATCGAACGTCGAACTTATCCATGCAGTAGCCTACAGATGCATTTTTGTTAAAGTGTTACGAAGTTGCGGTTCAAAATTATAGAAATTATATTACTGTTAAACATGAAAAGACTAAGTGTACAGCTTCATTAGATGTTACTTAATCGTTTCTTTCACTTAATCGATGTTTCTTCTCAATATTAATTAATTCTGACTCCAGTCATAATGATATGTTAATCTTTAGTTAATAAGACTACACGTGCGTTTGACTGGCAAGGCTCGAGACGATCTAGCCAGTCCAAAATGCGTTCGACTATGGTCAAAGATGTCATCAAAATGTAACATAATGCCAAACATGATCATCTCTCGGGGTCGGCCACATGACGTCATCCACGTCGCACATAAAAGTAATAGCAACTCATTCCATGAATTTATTGTCTGATAAAAAGTGGCAAATATGGTCCCTAGGGCCGGTATCGTACAGTGCACTATGAGAGAAAGTAAATGAATATACAAGGCGAATTTCTGGTAAACACCTTAGTAGGCATGCACGCGCACTATCACTGAAGACACCATTCGAGTGGGCTAGTCACCACGCAAGCCTAAAGATACGCGTAACATAAACTTGACTCGAATAACGACTCGGGGCCTGGGGCCTGTTTCTCGACTCGACTTACGCACACAGGACTTAGTGCTCTGCGGACTCGACTTGCACTAAGATGCCTCTAGTTAAAGTAAAGTACTGTTTTGATCTCGGTTTCACACAACTGTTCTTCACTAAGACGTGTCTAAAGATGCGTACATATTCCTTTTTGTTGACATGAACGGAGGCTATGACCTTTGACCGCGAAACGCTTTGACAGTTCATCGCACGCACGGTCTTGACAATTGCGAGAATGGGAAAGGTAAATACCTTATAAAACGCCACTATTTTGTCCAAAACTTTGGTAATATTAATATTTTGAAGTCAAATAGAAGGAGGGACTTCTCGTGCCGTTATCGAGACGTTAAGTTGTCTCCTTCGTTGTAATTAATAAGCTAAAGTGCAGACTGAATGGGACTAAATAGCCTAACCACATAACATTCAGCTCTTTAAGTTTAACCACAAGCATAGGCTAGCATAGGTGTTAGCTATTACTACTATTAGTCCTATAGCCTACTACTAATGCTTACGCTTATGTTTTCCGAGTCTGGAAACCGCTAAGGCTGATCGCGAGGAACCCACACTACAGTTCTCTTCAAGAACTAGGCTAGTATGGGCTAGTATTACAGTCGTCAGTTAGAACTTAAAATGTTTCAAGTTACTACTACTATCCTACGTAGGGTAAGTTATACTGCTATAACCTACAGGCTACAACTTTACAAAGCCAAAACTAGTCTATATACCTAGGGGCCTAGCCTAGGCTTAGCCTGCTTAGGTAGGTCATGGCGTCAGTGCCCAAGGGGCTGTGATGTAGGGGCCTGTTTCACTAAACTCGACTTTCGCACACAGAACTAAGTGCTATGCGGACTCGACTTAGATGAGTCTTAGTAAAGTACTGTTTGGATCTCGGCTCACAAAACTGTTTTTTTCACTAAGACGTGTCAGACTTAAGATATGCGTACATTTTATTTTTGCTGACAAGTGACATGAACGAGGCTGTAACCTTTGACAGTGAAACGTTTTAACAGCTCATCGCACGAACGGTCTTGACAATTGTGAGAATGGGAAAGCCTGGTAAATACCAAGTAAAATGCTTTTTATAACCACTATATTTGGACAAAACTTTGGTAATATTAATATTATGACGTCAAATAGAAGGAGAAACTTCTCGGGCCGTTATCGACAACATTATTTTTCTCGTACGTTTATACGTTCTCTTACACAGGCTCTTTAATGGATAAGCAGTATGCTAGTAGTTTTGTTTCATTCTTTTATTTTTCTTAAGAGACATATGTCTGTATGTATATTGTCAAAGTTATATAGGGAGTGCTCTACTCATTAAGCCATAATTTTTTTTAGAGCACTTCATTTCACAACTCTTTGTATTATTGTTACTTTATAATATGTGTGCTTATTATTATTATCACCTGAGTGTTGTGATAAAAACAATGAAATGAAATGTGATCTGTCATATATTAGTATCATGTAATATATATATAAGACTGCATGTTAAGTGGACTGTTAGTGATTAATTAAATTTTTGCGTATTCGCACTTTCAATCTATCCTTTACTTTGTGGTAAATATATAATATTTTCCCAGAGGGTTACCAGGAAACTATTGTGTTTGTATTCATTTTGATATACTTGTACTTATATCTTCGCAAAGGTGTAGTCGACTCATTACAGAAGTTGAACCCCTCTTCCATTGAATTAACTGTAACTTGTGGTTACATTACAAGCACATGCCAGTTCCTAAAGTATGTGTTACTAAATATCTCAATATTTTTTTTCCATATTGACTGAGGTAATTTTGAATAAAGACAAATAAACACAGCTTTTTGTAAGATGAAACTCAGTTAAATTTTATTGTAATCAATTTTTTTTTATGTTCAAAATTGTCAGTACTTTAACATTGTAAAGGTAGTTTACAGCCTGCTGGGAATCTGAGCAATCTGTGCCCTTATTGCTAATCCAGCGGCTCGAGCTGCCCCTGAGTAGATCTCTGTCTGTGGATCATCTGGAAGGTGCTGGTTCATCTCGTGTTCTGGTTCCTGCATATCTTGAGCCAAATTGAAGAGGACAGCACATGCATGTGTATGAATTGGAAAGGGGGGGGGGGGGTAGCGGGGCATCTGCCCCCACTTTTTCGAAAAATGTAAAAAGTGCCCCTTTCGAGAATGAAAAGTGCCCCTGCTGTTCCCTTTGGAATATAAATTAACTATTTCCATGATAACAAATTCGTCACACTACTCCCCCACTCCCCGGCCATAAATGATGACCGCGCCCGCTTATCAGGATGAAATAAGTCCCCAATTGTCTTCCTATACGCTCGATCCTTACAAAAATCCCAGTAAGTGGTCTGTGACGTCAGCACGGCAGATGTTCCTCTAATGCTGTACATTTCTTTTACAAATATCTTGTTGAATAACATTGGAAAGTCATTAATTTCCAATGTTTGCTTAGCTGTCATTAAAAATTGTATCCTGAAAAGTGGTATATCGTTGTTTACTTTCCGAGTGTACAGTTTGACAATTTTCTGAAAAATGCTGATATGGCAATTTCTTCTGAAGTTGGTAATTTGATAATATCCTGACCAATTTTAAAATTGCAAATGGTCGTATTAAAAAAAATAATAGACATTTTTTGCCAATTGAACAATTTTGTGAAAAATGTTGAAATGACAATTTATATAGCATCTCTTTATTTCAACAATTTTCTGGAAAAAATGTTAAATTGTTTTGACATTTTGTCTCAAATGTACAATTTGACAATTTTCTGAAAAATGTTGACATGCCAACTTATCACATCTCGTCATTTCAACAATTATTATTGTCTCAAAAATGTCAAACTTGTTTAGGGTAAGATATCCTTATCTTGATTGTACTATTAAGCTACCATACTTTCTTGGCAAGTTTCTTGTTGATTTAGTCTGGAAACCTGATAAATCTGGAATGTTTGCTAAGCTTTTAAGGATCTCTGTATTAAGAACTTCATCATGAAAAGTGCAACTACATGTTGTAGTCATATTAATTTTCTAGTCAGTTAAAAATTTCAAGGGAAAATAAAAACATTTCCAGCTGAATTTGTCTTGATGACGTCATCCACTATGCTGTTGCCCAGATGCAAAGTTCACAAAATACCACCGAATTTGATAAAATCATATCTTTAACATACAAGATCGCTATGAGTTTATGTGGTTTTGAGTTGTTGAGTTGAGTTGTTGACAATTATCAGTAGTTCAATATATTAAGCCATCAACTTCAGCCACCGGAATAAAAATCCCTTTCATAATGAAAACTCATTTTTCTCGGCTGACAATGTATAGAGTGTCGCTCAGTTGGCGCCCACTTATATAACGGTAATCCAACTGAGGCATGTCTGGCACAAATTAACGTGTCGGTTCGCTATAGGACATGTTACTCTTGATATACGAACTAAGTAAAAGCATAACGACAGAGAGGAAAATACCATCCATGTAAACTTGTGCCAAATGTTGTGATTGGAGCGGAGCACAAACTTCGAGGGGTAGGATGGTGGGGCATGTGACTTTGACTTGAAGGGTGAAACCACAAATGCAAATCTTAAAAAAAAATAAACTAATAAAATGGATCCTTTGGATCTGGAATTTAAAGGTTCTTTTTTTTAGCAAACGGACACTCATTAATTTTCTTGTTGTCAACAACTGGACACTACTTAAAAAGGCCTAACAAACTGACACTTCGTAGTTACAGAAATGGTAGAAGAGGTGTTTTCATTACTAACAAGGGGCGCCATTCTTATTGTTGAACAATGGACATTTTATAGGGACATGACGACTAACTTGCCCCTCGGTTCCACCTCCCCCCCCCCCTCCCGCCCTTCAAACAACCCTGCAAAGTTGATAGCAGAAAATTAGTGCCAGTCAGCTTTCGAAGTTATAGGTTCATCCCATTGTAGACTAGGCGAAAGGCAGAGAAAGAGAAAAAGATGGAGATAGGGAAGGAATAAAGAGGGAGTGGGTTGTGGGTAGTTTTAGATTATTATTTACTGATTTACATTTCTGCCTACTTAAACCTGCTATAGAAAAAATCAAACTGGTTCAGTATAGCATGATAATATTCTGATAAAGTCGGCTATGCCAAAGTTTGTTCAGGGCAATGCGGTACCTATAATTTGTAACTCATGCAACATCAACAAAATCAAAATGTTTACCTATGATACTGAAATCAATGGGTGGGCGGAATATCCACCCCATTAAGGTGTTTTGCCTTAGACACACATGCACACACAAGACAGAGAGACTAAGGGTGGAAGTGGAGAGAGAGAGGTTGAGGGAGGTGGGTGGAGGTTGAGAAAGGTGGAGAGAGAGAGAAAAGAAGAAGAAGAAGGAGAAGAAACAACAACAACAAAAACAACAAGGAGGATAAATATATATCAATACTTCCTCCATAATGCGGTGGATCTACCGCATTACTTTATCGATAAAGTTTCTGCCACCAGTTGGACCAGACAACATATTGAATGCCGGTTTACTAGGTCGATATTCTTGCAGTCAGGGGCGTAGCGAGCGGGGGGGGGGGTGTGGGGGGTGTCACACCCCCCAATAATTTGTTCGCTGTCGGCAAATTTTGGGTCTGTCGGCAAAAGGAGAAATGGTGAAGAGAGCGGAAGGGGAAGAAAGAAGGAAAGCTGAATAGAGAAAAGGAGAACGGGAGCTTCTTCCGTGCCAAATTTGACTTAAAATATGCACCAGATTGCATCTAAGGACGTTTCAAAACCAAAAGTTTTCCAAAGGGGAGGGGGACACCCCCTCTCCTTAGACCCCTCCCCCATTTCAGTCACCACTTCCAGATCCGTCGGCAAATCAAATTTGACTTAAAATATACACCAGATTGCATCTAAGGACGTTTCAAAACTAAAAGTTTTCCAAAGGGGATGGGGACACCCCCTCCCCTTAGATATCCCCTTAGACCCCTCCCCCATTTCAGTCACCACTTCCAGATCCGTCGGCAAATCAAATTTGACTTAAAATATGCACCAGATTGCAAAAAAAAAATGGATTCGTGATTCCGTAAATAATACGTGACTTTCAGTGAAATGAGAGAGTGGATTGTATTATTTTATATCAAAGGTTCATATGACTCTTGATTTAATCACCCTATACAATTTTAATAATTTTAACGAGGTGATTTTAAGCACCATGAATGATGTCTTTTCATATTATTTCCTCTCATTTTGCAGCAGCCGTGTCTGATGATGATTTTTAGTTTACAGTCGCTTTTCGTTCTCTGTACGTTCTTCTACTTTGGAGTTTTGCCCAAACGCCAAACAAAAATATATCGCCGTATTGGTCCATTTCGAACCAACGGACTGGCAAAAGACAGGTAGGGTCATTCCGTTTGATAGGACTTGGTCATTAATTCATATATTCCTTATCCATCCATCCATCCATCCATCCATCCATCCATCCATCCATCCATCCATCCATCCATCCATCCATTCATCCATCCATCCATCCATCCATCCATCCATCCATCCATCCATCCATCCATCCATCCATCCATCATCCATCCATCCGTCCGTCCGTCCGTCTACATATATATATATATATATATATATTTGTATATATATATATATATATATATTTGTATATATATATATATATATATAGATATATATGTATATATATGTATATATATATATATATATATATATGTATATGTATATATATATATATATATATATATATATATATATATATATATATATATATAATGAATTACCTGAATCGTGTGCATATGTGGTGGTTCAGTCTGCTTTGTATAAAGTTGATGTATTCAGGATGGTGAATTTATCTTTTTCCTTAGTTATACTTCATAGACACGGAATAGTAATTGAACAGATGGCTGAAATAAAGGGCGTGAAACTGAGTTGATAATATTGTGTGTATTTACCTGTCAAACGCTTTCAAACATCAAAGCCCTTACAAATAAATGCATCTGTTTGTAAAACAATGATCACAGCTTAACAAAAAAGTCGGCAAATAGCATACAGAGTCAGACTGTGCAAATAAAACAAATATATTCAGCTCTAATTTAGAAAATACGGGTAATATACATAAAGGCATAAAAAGCCCTCTATTTTTGTTTTCGTCTGATGTATGTTGTTTTGTCTCCCTTTCTTTTCTCAATTGTTCTATAGTTTCTTATTTTATTTACGAGCATTCTATTATAACTATAAAGTTTACCTGTAAATAAAAGCTTCGACAAAAACTCGAGAAGAGGATGTTTCACGTCATGATGTTAAACACTGATTTTCGTACGGAACTGATATTTGTGAGTTCAGCTTTGAGAACCACAGTCAAGCTTTCGAATGCGATGATTCGCGGAGAGAGGGAAAGCGAGAGAGAGGTGGAGAGCAGGCGGGATGGTTCATCCAGTTGATGTGCGTAATGTGCTCATCCAATAAATTCGACAGTAAATTACTAGATTTGTGCCCGTTTGAATAAATTAGATATTGATCCTTTAGTTGCAAAAAAAAATATTTAGTTCAACTTCTATATCGTTTAAACGATTCTTATAGAATTAACAGGGCATTATAGAACTATATATGTAGCAGGCCAGTTCGCATGCACTCGACCGTGTTTGCAAGGCAAACTCCTGCCGCCGCGAAAAATATAATCAAACAAATTTATTATGGGGCTATTGCATCATTGTCAATATACTGTGAGGATAAAGTCAGATTAATAACCGGGATAGTTTACTTTAAACACACACTTAAGGACACATTAGCCTGTATATGGTAACACGGCATCAAAACAGATTCATATATATGAGTGGGTATTTATAGCGATTAAAACTATATGGTGAAATTATATACCAATCTGTATTGGGTCTTTGCGATATAAAAAATACGAAAGTATTCTAGATTAGAAACTATGGGTGTGACTGCCCATGGTATGAATATCTGATACCCCAGACTCATAATTCCACGCTCAAAACGTTAAACTGATGGTGATGGTGATGATGATGATATATACTTTTAGTACAAAAGTGTAATATCTTTATTTTATTTTTTATTCCGCATGTATGTCTTCAAGCTTACACTTTGTATTGAATTAGTTTTCAAACTCACAAGAATGTATGGAACGTATATATGGGAGAAACGAAGGCTTAAAAAAGGGAGGGGTCTGGTACGTATAATTGTCCCAGGTGCCCGACTTGTCTCGGTGGCGGCATTGTCCCCGAAGTTGAACGACTTGTACCGGTAACGTTATTGTCCCCGGTGCCCGACTTGTACCGGTGACGCTATTGTCTCAGGACGCCGTTTACTGAGAACGAGACAATTTTGGAGTAATAATTTTTTAAAAAGTAATTTGTTTGAGCAAGCTGCAACTATTTATAATTTAACGGTACATCTTTGTATAATGTTTTAAGTGATATATGTGGTCAGAATAATCTCGAAGAAAAAGAAGCTTTACTAAGAATGTTAACATATAGCAAAACAATATTTATAACGGCAGAACCATGTAAATTGTGATGACGTACCATATTAAGTCCACTATATAGGATTATGTGGTATTACTTGTACAACAGATGGTTAGCTGCTCTGTGATTTTAAACATTCAACAATTTTGTAGAGGTCAAAGGTCAATATGTTTGAAATTTGAATCATGAATAGTTTGAACAGCTTTGTTGCAAATAGTCTATTTGCTCTTATCTTGCGAAATGTATTCGTAAACGTTTGGGGAGGTAAAAACTTTGAAGGGATTTTTCGCAGAAGGCGGGATCTTTGCGCAGGAGGCTGGATTTTTCGCAGGAGGCTGGATTTTTCGCAGGAGACTGGATTTTTATGACAACTGATTTCTTGGTGTATTGGTAGCGTTACCTACATAGGCGTAGGAGCCCAATTTGATTGGGGGGGGGGGGCTGTAACGACTTGCACGAAAAATATAACCAAAGCATGACGTATATCTCCATCATTTTTTTTTTTATATTTTCAGTTCTATTCTTCATCCACTAACACCGGACGCTAGGCCATCCTACTCTTGCCAACCAGTCAATAATTTCGTCTTCGTTAAGACGCACAAAACCGGAAGTACTACACTGCGCTCTATAACGTCACGTTACGGATACACACGTGACCTCTCCTTCCTGCTAAGCAACGACGGCCGAATAGGACATTTTAATGGCATCTCTCTCCGTTATTCTTCAGAGTCGTCTAATTTTTTGCCACCGTTAGGGGTGAAGAAGAATGATTTTCCAAACTACCAGAATTATAACATATCCAACGTTCACCTCAAGTACAACAGACGGAGCTTGGATAAATTTATGTACAGACGACACAATTTAACGTTATTCACCATTTTGAGAACGCCGGAGGAACAATGGTTGTCATGGTTTCAGTATTACAAAAAGTACACCAAAGTTGGTTTCAAAGCTGATGGTATTTCGGAAGCTGCCATGCCCTACATCGAGAGGTTAGAAAAGGAAAATGGCGATTTTAACCAACAGTCTAGAGACCTCGGTATCAATGACAAGAAACATTTTAACGACACCTTATTAAGAGAAACGGTGACAGAAATGACCAAAGATTTTAATTTAGTCATGATCACCGAATATTTTGATGAATCATTAATATTACTGAGAAAGATGATGTGTTGGACCTTCGAAGATATTTTGTACGTTTCAAAGAGAAAACAGCCAATGAAAACTCAGTTCCCTGATGACGTCAAGGAGAAGCTTTACCAGTACAACCACGCGGATGTTTACATTTACGAATATTTTAACCGAACTCTTTGGAGAAAGATCGAAGAATATGGTCCAAGTTTTAAAGGGGAATTGAGATATTTCAGGCAACTTTTGACTAAGAAGCAGAATGAATGTATCGGCCAAAATTCGACAACCAACGGCAGAAGGGAATTTGTGGAGTATCACAGTTTACAGAATACGTCAGAATTTTGCGAGTTGTACGTCAACGAAAACTTTCAATTGGATAGTAAAATTTATAGAAAGCAAGGTGGTATAGGTAATATGTGATGTAGGCCTATATTATACGTTTCTTTGTGTTGGGGATAGGGGGGGGGATGGGGAATAAGGGAAAATTGGTCAAATTTCAAATGATGTGAGCTTGAAAAGTAAATACCTGATTCTCTATACAGATAAGTAAATTTGGCCTTAAATCGGCTTTTTTGAGTAGTTAAGCTGTTGATAATTTATTTTAATTTTTTTTTTTTTTTTTTAAAAGATGCTAAAATCTAAAAAGAATGAACGTCATTGTCTTGACTAGTCAAATTGCATGTTAAACATGCATGTTAAAAAGAAACCAAAAAATGAATTATAAGAGAGCTTATACATGTTGACCCAACGTTTATCGTATTAAAGTAAAATATTAACATGTCACTATACACAGAGGTATCATTTACCAACGACCAGAAATGAAAACAGTACGTCAAACTGAGTTTGTTTGTATTTTGCTATATTCATTATAGTATTTTTAAAGTATTTTCCGGAGGTTGGTGTAAGGGAGGGAGTGGGCGGATTTATGAGGAGAATCCCTCAAACCATTCCATCATCCGTTAGATTCTATTTCTCATTATTTTCTTTATTTTTGTGTGTGTTAACCTAAAGATTATAGTACAACGATGTGTAGTATTATGTGTATAGTATTATAAGTTATAATTATGCTTTTAGTTTGATATTTCTTCATTTTCATTTCATGGTCTTTTCAAGAGCAAAAACATAAATAAAACACGACATGCCAGCCGAGGAGTATTATGGTTTGTATGTGTCTGTCTCTGTGTGTATGTGTCTGTCTGCGTATGTGTATGTATAAAAGGATTTTGACACAAATTTTTCCATTACAAATACCATCTCTGAAAAACTGTTCGACTTTTAAAAGTATCTTCTATACTCTGACGGCTGAAATTCATTTTTTTTTTGACAAAACCTACGGTTGCATCTTCAAGTCATAATCACACTTTGTTAGCAGTTTTTTTCTTTTCGTCTCGTGAACTGCATGGATGCAAACTATAAAAAAAAAAATTGGTAATGTCATCATAGCATTTGAGCTTAAAAAGTCTTGGTTTGACATTATAGTGCACTAAAACATTTACCAGGGATAAGGAAAATTCTTAAACAAGCAAGTTACTGACTGTTGCTAAATGGAGAGAACACTGACGACTAAGGATAAACCAGCAACAATAACACAGCGGGAAAGTAACCTATTTATACTGAGGATCTGCCATAATGACGTCACAGACCATTTTCTATGGTACACTTCCTGGGGGAAGAAAAAGTTTTTCTTGGAAAAATTATTTGACATTGAAGCAGAGTTATAGGAACATAATATTGAGATAGGGGGTTTTATCTAACCCTTACAACGCGAAAAGCCGATATGGCGGCTTCCCTGTGAAAGTACAACGAGAGGGCAATCCATGGAGTTCCAGATATCATCTCCTCCATAACGGAAGCTTTTAATCTCAATTGATCTTTTTTCCTCGACCTTAAACACCAAAATCTGCATTATTTTAAAATTAATGCATTTCCTTACATGTTGACAAGCAGAAAATGGTTAAAACCCAATTTAAGTTACTTGACCTTTGACCTCTTACCTATGAGACATCAATCACGCAGTCACGAGTTAAGCAGTTTGAACGTGATCGGCCTTACGGTTTAGGAGGAGTTCGCGACACGCTTGACCTTAAGGGCTTAAGTTCTTGAACTTCTCTCTAGTTATACCCGTCATTAGATAGCTGACACGTCTCCAAGTTCTCTCTAGCTAAGCCCATCATTGGATAGTTGACACGTTTCCAAGTTCTCTTTAGCTATTATACTCACGATCAGATAGCTGAAACGTTTCCAAGTTCTATCTAGCTATACCGGTCATTGGATAGCTGCCACGTTTTCAAGTTCTGTCTTCCTATGCCTATCATTAGATAGTTGACACGTTTCCAAGTTCTCTCGAGCTAAACCCGTCATTGGATAGCTGACACGTTTCCAAGTTCTCTCTAGCTAAACCCATCATCGGATAGCTGACACGTTTCCAAGTTATCTCTGGCTATACCCATCATCGGATAGCTGACACGTTTCCAAGTTCTCTTTAGCTATGACCACCATCAGATAGCTGACACGTTTCCAAGTTCTTTCTAGGTATACCCGTCATTAGATAGCTGACAGGTTTCCAAGTTAACTCTAGCTATACCCATCATCGGATAGCTGACACGTTTCCAAGTTCTCTCTAGCTAAACCCATCATTGGATAGCTGACACGTTTCCAAGTTCTCTTAAGCTATACCACCATCAGATAGCTGACACGTTTCCAAGTTCTTTCTAGGTATACCCGTCATTAGATAGCTGACACGTTTCCAAGTTCTCTCTAGCTATACCCACCATCAGATAGCTGAAACTTTTCCAAGTTCTCTCTAGCTATACCCGTCAATGGATAGCTGACACTTTCCAAGTTCTCTCTATCTATACCCATCATCGGATAGCTGACACGTTCCCAAGTTCTCTCTAGCTAAACCAATCATTGGATAGTTGACACGTTTCCAAGTTCTATTTAGCTATGACCACCATCAGATAGCTGAAAGGTTTCCAAGTTCTATCTAGCTATCCCCATCATTGGATAGTTGACACGTGACCAAGTTCTCTTTAGCTAGACCCACCATCAGATAGCTGACACGTTTCCAAGTTCTCTCTAGCTATACCCGTCATTAGATAGCTGACCCGTTTCCAAGTTCTCTCTAGCTAAGCCCATCATTGGATAGTTGACACGTTTCCAAGTTCTCTTTAGCTACGACCACCATCAGATAGCTGAAACGTTTCCAAGTTCTCTCTAGCTATACCCGTCAATGGATAGCTGACACTTTCCATGTTCGCTCTATCTATACCCATCATCGGATAGCTGACACGTTTCCTAGTTCTCTCTAGCTAAACCAATCATTGGATAGTTGACACGTTTCCAAGTTCTCTTTAGCTATGACCACCATCAGATAGCTGAAAGGTTTCCAAGTTCTCTCTAGCTATCCCCATAACTGGATAGTTGACATGTGACCAAGTTCTCTTTAGCTAGACCCATCATCAGATAGCTGACACGTTTCCAAGTTCTCTCTAGCTATACCCGTCATTAGATAGCTGACACGTTTCCAAGTTCTCTCTAGCTAAACTCATCATTGGATAGTTGACACGTTTCCAAGTTCTCTTTAGCTAGACCCACCATCAGATAGCTGAAAGGTTTCCAAGTTCTCTCTAGCTATACCCGTCATTAGATAGCTGACACGTTTCCAAGTTCTCTTTAGCTAAACCCATCATTGGATAGTTGACACGTTTCCAAGTTCTCTCTAGCTAAACCCATCATCGGATAGCTGACACGTTTCAAAGTTCTCTTTATCTATACCCACCATTAGATAGCTGACACGTTTTCAAGTTCTCTCCAGCTATCCCCATCATTGGATAGCTGACAGGTTTCCGTACCATGCATGAACATGAAGATGTTATCTTATGTAATTTCCCGAAGTTTTCAAACAATGTCAGTGAAGCCTCGTTCAAAAGGGAAAGTAGCATTGCTCTTCAAAATTACAGAGACAGAACAAAGTTCATAGCCAGACAGGCAAAAGGGCAAACTTAAAAGACTTACAGAATATTTTCAAGTTTGATTGCAAACATGTAGGAAACATGTAAAGAAGGCGTAGTTACTGTTAATAAGTACCGAAATTGGACCTACTTGGCCAGTGTGACATTGTTCGTGATTTCGTGTCAAAATCTTTAATAGCAAATAAAAGATTAACCGCACTATTGTTTTCCGCACGAAATGTTCAGTCTTCAAGTCTTAATTAAGCCAGGAGTTTAGTGGTGGCGGATCATTCAAGCAGCTAAAAGCAAACCAAGACAACAAAAAACAACAAAAACAAAGCAAGGAGCCTATTTGTATGCAGGTTATGATTTTATAGCTATTCACATTAGATAGAAGTTCTCACTAGCTAAACGCTGCCCATCATTGGATAGATCACAAGATGGCCTTTCATGCCACCATTAAATTTATCATGATGGCGAAGATTTTTGCTATCAGAGCCTGAAGTCCTCGTCACTTGTAAACAAACCTCTTCACTCAGTGGTAAACAATTTTCGTACGCTGATCCTGGGAGGCCTAAAGGGGTTTAAGATTGCCTCAATGGACCCAATGTTTGCACCACATGTACTTCCACTCATGCTATTCAATATGCAAGCCACAAAAAAAAACAGATCCTGATTGATAACATATCACAAAAGTTGTTCTCCTATTGCATTTTAACCCTTTTCCTGCAGGAGAACATCCGCGCGGATTGAGACTCTAATAGGAGTATACCACCATAACCGTGTCGCACCCATATAAATTGAACTACTTCTATGGTCGCACCACAATTAATTGCTCCCATTTATGGAACGCCAAAAGAACCTCAGGTGGCGTTGCTACCCTTAACAGGAGGTTCTACTACCCTAAACAGGAGGTGTTGCTACCCTAAACAGGTGGTGCTACTACCCTAACAAGAGATGCTACTATCCTAAACAGGCGGTGCTACTTCCCTAAACAGGAGGTGTTAGTATCCTAAACATGAGTTGATACTACCCCGCAACTACGACCCGTTGCTAAAGCAAACCGCAGTGAAGTATAATGTTTAATGCAGTACTACTCATGCCCCAATTTTACCTTCTCAACCTAGAGAATATTACCATATTTGTAATGTGAAAATCGTTTTATTGATTGCGTGCTGCTTTAAGAAATTACTGGTAAAAGTTATATCGATTGGGAAGCTGTTGCTAGTTGTCGACCATTCCGGGCCAGGCTAACAGAATAACATGTATAGAATTTGTGTGAGGAGAAATTCGAATTATTATTTATTGTTTGTTCGCTCATCATGAGAATACGTAACTCTGCAAGACTGACAGATGTAAGAGGTAAAATACCATTATTTTCCGACCGTGTATAGTTTTAAAAATAAGAAGATATAAAATAGAGCCATTATTTGTGGCGGGGTGTCATACCCCCAGAAGTCGATCAAAAAGAAAAGAAAAGGGGAAGCTGGCTCTTTGTGCCCCCTTACGCCCGATTTTCCCAGGTAACGGTGATATCACAAGTATATCTAGTTTCGCCATCTGCAATGTGTTTACGGAATATGGGATCGAAAACATGTTGACATGAATTTGCACTATACACTCATTTGGATTTTTGCACGGTTAGTTCTTATTATTCGAACAGTACGCTGATAGGAGGAGGAACTGATGTAGGCGTAATGGGTTAAGTATCTCCTTAATAATTTGGTAAAATACAAGCCTTAACAGAGAATGAAGGGAATAAATTTCCAAATTTTTGCAATTTCAGAGTAATCCCCTTTTCTGCAGTTATGTTTGTGCTTCAAAATTGCTATGAAAGACAAGTACTGTCTGAAAATGCTACCCACATTTCCATCTAATACTATACAGTGTACACAATGGGAAATAAATTTCTATGTTCCCCTCTTGGGGGAATCGTGATGCACAGCTGACGATGATCACACAGTCACGGTCTCTATACAAGGGGACATGGGTTGAAAGCTGCTCAGTCGGTACGTTGTTTTTTTTTTCGTGTCCAGGTTCTTTCCTGGGTGCCTTTTTAAGAAAGTAGCTAATGTGTAGCATTATGTTCCCCTTCCGGGGGAATCGTGATACACACTTGGCGATGATCACACAGTCTCAGTATTGATGTAAAGGGACTGGGGTTGAGAGCTGCTCAGTCGGTTCGTTGTTTGATACCCAGGTTCTGTCCTGCAGGTGACTTTCCTGAAAAATCGAAACAGTCGCTTCTCGACCTTTCGGATAAGATCATGTGTAGAATCCGTCTCTAAGGGTATCTGCCGAGTCTGCCCAAAACGTATAACGTGTACCCTGATATTAGTTGAATTTTTCTTGTTTCTCACGGTTTATGGTAGTAAGATTTTGTTTCACTTCATGATATTACGTTACAATAAACGTTGTGTATACCTCGCTTCAAGGATGCGCCTAACGTAGTATGTAATGTGATATGACGTAAACTTTGAACAGACTGACCAATCATGAAACAGTAAGTCATTTCTTAATAAGCTACATATATCTTATGCCGAATAATTTGTTATTTCTGAATGTATGCTATTTTAGAGTTCTAACATTTATCGTAAGTGATACATTTTCGCAATTAGTTGAAATAACCATCATGATGAAGGTTTTGCTTATATTAAGCTATTTTGTGTGGTACAAATTACTGTAAGTTGTTACGTGACAATATAGGCTGGATCAAACTACTGGTATGTCATAGTTTTTTCTCTCTCTTGTACGATGACAATTTGTTCTTGTACAAGGTTCATTATTTCTGTACATCTTGGTGCACTGTGCACGGTGTATACGGTGCACGCTGTACTGTGCACAATGCATGGTACACAACTGACAAGTCCTAACCACCATATGGTAGCTGAAGGCTCAGTGGGCTATCATTCAACATTTGCCACCGTGACCGATTAGATTTTAAGCTAGAAGAGCACAAAGATTCGCATATTGCTCCGTGCACGACCCACCAGCCAGCTGTCGCTGTGGAACCTTCTTGTTTTTAAAATACCTTAAATTACCTAATTCAATCCTCCAGATATTTAGACCATCATTAGTTTATTTCATCCTCTTCAATATCCAAGCATCCAAACAGAATGGTGATGACTCATCAAACGCCAAAAAAAATCAATACAGTATGTCACCATAGGGCTATTTTCCGGCAATGGTTTACCCCTCAGACTGACGTGCCCTACTCTATAATTGTGATGTGACTACCTATAATAGTGCCCACCGCTCCATGCATAATTAATGTCATCGTTTATCTTACACACCCTTTAATGCTAAAACGATGAGCCTATCGGCTGTGACTTCATTCCGGACATATATAATTATTAACTTGAACGGGGCCCGTAGCCAGCTAGTCAAATTTGGAGGGGCAGAGTGTTTGTTTGGAGGGCAGAATTTTTGTTTGAGGGGGGCATTTGCACTAGGGTCACACATCCGGAGTCTTATGTATGCTAAGTTCTCCCATACCGCCCTCATTTCGTTTCCGCCTAATTGCGTCCTGCAGCTTTGAGTTCTCAGCTTATCTTTGGTCAATTGGCCTTTGAACACACCGCCATAAATGTAGCTTCTATACATGGAATGATATAAGATTGGCGAAACAGCGTTATAGACTTGAACAAAGAAATGCAATACAACACAATAACAATATATAGAGGATCAGGCCCTCCATTTCTGTTCTTTTTTCGTCTTAACAAGAAACAGCTCTATGACCGTTTATGTATGCACAGGTGGACGTGTCAGTTATTTTTAACTATAGAGAATTAATATAATAATGAAGTTTCGTTGTGTAAACCACACGGAATGTGATGAACCGTAGCGCCTTTACAATATTTACTGTTCTCTGGGTTTTGAATAGACTTGACTCCATACTTGCTTGCTTGTTTGTGCATGATGTGAGAAAGGACCATTACACTATTCGTCACGGTATAATTTGAAGGTGCCAAAGTATGGGTCAACGTCGTACTATTTTCGTTTGGTTTACTGCATGTGTTGTAGTCATTTTTGGTCTTCATTTCGGCAGCGAATACTACTTTGGGATGTACTATACTTGCTACGACAACGAGGCCTTTCGAAAATATGATTCAGCAGTTCGGAGAGCCCAAAACGCATCGGAACCAGATGGTATTTGGCACGAATATTTCCTGGACGAACTGGAGACTCGACATGGTTACAATCTATCGAAAGATGACCTGTTCGTAGCACATAAACGAGGCTTTTCTGTGTCACATTTTGATGTCTTCCCTGGTAGTGCTACGCTTCACGAGTCTTTCTCCAAACATGATCACAATGTAATACAAACTTGCGATAAAACAGTTTCCAACGTAAGCAAAGCGGCTCGCGAAATTATTTTTCCCACTTCGACGCGGCCACATGGGCGTGGCTTATGAATACGTCACAGGCCGGCAAGTTTGTGACTTCGACTTCGAGCTCTTACGTATATAGCTCTTTAATTATATACTCAGCTAATATACTCAGGCCCAATATACTCAGGCCTAAGACATGACTTCATGAGATCCATGATGATGTGCGACTGCTTCTCCCAGTCAATCGGGTCTTCTTGGAGCTCTTGAGGTAAATTCCATCACAAAATCAAACTGTGTTTGTTTATTAGATGTGTTATGAACCTCCCGTGTCAGGAAAAGTTTGGAAAAGAACCTCCCGTGACAGCAGGGTCTGGAAAAGTTATAAATGAACCTCCCGTGGTATTGATTATTACACTTCATATTACACCAGGTAGGCCCACTGACCTTTCAATGCTAAAAACCTACAAAGATACATGTATTGTATTGTGCCCCATATTGTTTTATCCATCATTCTAAATTATTTGTTCATTTATAAATGAACCCCCTTTTAAACTGCAGTAAGGAGCCTACGTGCTTTCATCATTAGTTTACGTACGCTACTGGGTATTGTTACGGACTTGAAATATTCTACCCATTTTATTAAACAGTTGTCACTTGCGTCTGTATTAACTATAACCAGAGAGCTGTTACTGTTAGAGTAGCAGCTCCCTGCTATAACTATGACTAAATAGCAATGTCCCTCTGTACTATACTATTTATTACACTGGTACGTGTACTAGAATCCCTGACATGTAACTTAATTGAGAACTTTCAGCACCCAAACAAACACCCGAGAGATGTCACTGCATAGTCTGTGACGTAGACCAATAAGCCGTAACAACGACCGATAGTCCACGCCCATTATGCTAATATGGCCGCGTCGAAGTGGGAAAAATAATTTCGCAAGCGGCTCATCTGTGCTGTAAGAAAGTCATGTTTGTTGGACTTGCTGGTAAGTGGGCGACTATGCTTCGACAGTTCCCTTTCGTCGTTAAATGTCCTAATGATCTATATATGGAAGTGAAGATTAAGAAGAAGAAGCCAGCTAAATCGGCTAAAACTAATGTAAATAACTGTACTGTGGTAGTTGATCATGTTGATGTTCCAATGGCTATCGCATCGGCCGATCTTGTAGTCTTTACACATATTGGTAGTTACATGTCATTGAATCTCTGGAGGGATTTATTACGATACAAACATGAAAATCAACGTTGGGTATTCAGTACCATTGAGAGTGCCATCTATGTACGGGGACTATTACCTCCTTGGAATTTACGAAATGAAACGTATGACTTTGCGGATACCTACCTGAGCCATACCGATGTAACGACTGTTTATGGAAGTTATCAACCATTCCAAATAGGAAAACCGAAAAGACTTTGGAATGATACAGAACATCTCGCAGGTAAAAAAAGAGTCATATCCTGGACAGCGAGTCATTGTGAAACTTTACAATGGAACAGGCATGGATTTGTCCATGATCTTGAGAAACTTTTATCTGTAGATACTTATGGAAAATGTGGAAAATTATCAATCTGTTCAGCGACTTGGGAAGCAAACTGTTCCTTGAAATTTGATAATCTCATGAAAACTTATAAATTTGGTTTAGCGTTAGAAAACAGTTGTTGTAAGGAATATATCACCGAGAAGTTCTGGAATATGTTATCACTCGGAACAGTCCCTGTTGTAATTGGTCCACCTTTGGAGGACTTGGTGAAGTTAGCGCCACCGAACTCTTTCATCCATGCTGATCAGTTCGAATCAATGGATAAGATGGCGGAGTATCTGTTATACCTCGATGGAAATGACACAGCTTACAAAGAGTATTTCACATGGAAAAGAGAAGGTCAAATACTACAAGACACAATTCCGGAGCATTACAAACGTGCAGTGAGCGATGGAACTATATGTAAACTGATGAAGAGGCTGCAAGAAGACTCTGTGTCCGCGTCGGAAAAGGGTGTTCCAAGAACTCCATTTAACGTTTATTCATCCTCGTGGGAAGACACTTGTGTGTCTTGCGGTCGCCATCGTTGGCTGAAGAAGTACGAATATCCGCCGGACCACAAACATAAATCGAGCAGCTTGTGGGCATAACACACAGGACACACAGATACACACACGCATGTTTTTATTACACTCAGACCGAGGACCCCATTGTTTTTCCATTGTTCAAATCCACGTACTCTAACCTTAACAATACCCCTACAATAGAATTCTTCCGAGGACTTGGTGATTCTTTAGAAATCACAACCGAGGACCTGGAATTCTTTGTTCAGTTCCTCGGTCAGAATACGAAACAAACGCACCCGTACACAAATCCATACATAGAAGAACATGCAGAAAAGTTCCATCATTTCTGCCCATCAACTCTAGTACATCGACCAGAAAATAGTTTTAAGCATAAAATAAGTGAATAACAAGTCGAACTGGTCGAGTGCAGTATGAACTTGCATCTGTAGAAATGCCTATACCTATGTCCAGCTGGTTGTAAATTTCAAGCCGGTGCCGAACGATTAATCCCGTGTAGTATAATTACCAACACAATGAAATTGAACGAAAATTACTGGCAGGATTACAACACAGTGTGTCATCGTTGCAGGTTTTAAGAAAAATTGACAGTTTTACCCTTTTTAAATCCAAACTTAAGACTCGTTTATACTGCAAAGCTTATAATATCTGATATCATTTTTTGTATTTTTATTTCTGTGGTTTGTCCATGTTTTTTATATTTTCCCGGCTCTTGCGATTATTTACGTTTTCAAATTTTAATTTCCAAGGTTTTTATATAAAATTTTTATTTATATTTTTCTATTAAATATCATATTTTCTTATTTGCTATATTTTATATTCACTTGATTTCTGATTCGTAAATTGTGTCCTTGCTATATATTTGTTTTACTGTTTTTCATGTAATTATGATATTCTTTTATCCACTATATTTATTAACTTAATTTAACTTGATTTTTGTTTTAAATTCTTTCTTATTATTGTTTAATTACTCTTCATGTAAAGCGCGTATGAATTATATATATTTTATAGTATTTGCGCTATATAAGGAACCATGATAATAATAATAATAATTTTCTGTTCTGTATGAGATCAAGAGTTGATCGATGTATTCAAAGTCCCAACTGGGCCACCGAACAAAACTAAGTTATCCTTCCTCGGAAAGATCTCAAAAGCTAGTCGGTTTTCTGTACCCTCCCCCCACCCACCCACACCCTCACCCCCATCACCACCACATTTTAATTTTAACATCCATGAATCATATTGTGTTTAAGCCCCAGAATGATTTATGCGAATTTTCTGTTGGCTGAAGTTGATGACATAGCAATAAAGCTGATATTTTTTTTTGATCCTTAGACAAAAACCACATCATCATATAAATTTGCATCGATGGGGTTTTCAATTATCAGTGCATGCCGGGAGTTTTTCTCGCCAATATAATTATTCCTTATTTGTCTCCATAAAATCCTTTCAAATCTCTAGTCGCTGCCTTTCAAACTATACTTAGGGGAATTAATATAAGTTTATATATAACTATTAGAATCCCTTCCTATAGTTCCCAGTCAATCTTCTGGGACTGGTACGGCAATATAGAGACTGTTACCTCTCACCACGTAAATGGTGTCCCGCAGGTTGGGTACCCGGTACAAAGAACAACACGGTCAGGGCGTCAGACGGCGATCTCTGCTCTTCTTTTGAGGTTTTCATTTGATATCACACTTGACTTAATTGTATGTATGTATGTGTGTATGTATTTTAGATGCTCCTGCAAGCAGGAACTCGCAAAGAAGCCTCATCGGCTTATCAAAGCCGAAAGCTGACTCAATTCAGTCTGTTGGATTTACATTTAACGTCCATGATTATGAATTGTCAACAACTCTGTAACTGGACGACATACATTAATCTTGAAGTGACTCGAACTCGGGACCTTATGATTGAAAGGCACCGGCGTTAACCACTGTTTTGTGGTTAACAAATTGAATTTTGCATTGGAGTAGAGTAGTTAGCTGCATAATCGTGTAAATAGCAGTTGGGCAATTGTATGTGATGTATACCGGTAACGTTTCGTACGGTAAATGCCAGGTGTAAGGCATGAGTAACTGAATTTCTATGTATTTAATGCATTTATATGGGCGTTTGGCCGTTTAATTATTATTTTTCTATACTCAAGAGACCTATAACTAATGAATAATTCGCAGATTGAAATTCAAAGGTCATGTATATTTGTAAAAGTAAAATGAAGAAATGAGGACATTTTCTCAGGGGCTGGGGAGTGATGTAAGAGTGCATGTCATGTTATGTAAATTTTCATATTGAAAGTATTTTAACGGCTGAGCATGTCAATGTTATTTCTGTTTATGATAATTAGTTTTAGTAGCAGCTGTTATTGCTGTTAGTTTTGGATGACATTCTAGTGCCGAGTCTTGAGTGAGATTCATTGGGAATAGATATATGCAAGCACGCAACATACACCGTGTATGTTTCTTTACTGTACAATGTTCAACTTATCGCCAAAGTCACTGTTTTCAATAACGATGTGGCATAGCAGGATGAGGAGGAATCTTTTAAGAAAGTTCGTACAACAAGATAGAAAGTCTGGGCACGAAAACCAAACAACTCGATCCACTGTCAACCCCAGTCCCCTTATCGAGAATAACAGTATGAGTCCGTGTCGATGAACATCAAGTGAGTATCACGAGTCCCTTGGAAAAGAAATGGATATTCCACATCAGGTTTTCAATCGGAAGCGGTTGATTGAGGAAATATTCGTACTTGGCTTTGACGTTTTGCAAGAATAAGTAATGATTAGGACCGTTAGTTGGGCAATTCTTGAAAATGACGCCCTTGTTGAATAAGAAGAAGGAGTTCATGTTCATGTTCAGGTTCATGTTTACATATATACACCCTTATGACATTTCGCGCATTGACCAACCTGAAGCTATCACAGGATTCATCCCAGGATTCATCACAGGATTCATCCCAGAATTCTGAAGCTATCACAGGATTCATCCCAGGATTCAGATTCATCCCAGGATTCATCACAGGATTCAGATTCATCCTGGGATGAATCACAGGATTCATCCCAGGATTCTGAAGCTATCACAGGATTCATCCCAGGATTCAGATTCATCCCAGGATTCATCACAGGATTCAGATTCATCCCAGGATTCATCACAGGATTCATCCCAGGATTCTGAGGCTATCACAGAATTCATCCCAGGATTCGAATCCTGGGATGAATCTGAATCCTGGGATGAATCCTGTGATAGCTTCAGAATCCTGGGATGAATCCTGTGATGAATCCTGGGATGAATCCTGTGATGAATCCTGGGATGAATCCTGTGATGAATCCTGGGATAGCTTCAGGTTGATGCGCATTGAGGTTAAACCACTGATCTACACTAACTAGTGTAGATCAGTGGGTTAAACTCGTTGATTTCGCGCAACTACTTTGAGATAACAACCCGCGGGAAAGACTGAAAATTGGAAACTGGCCAGAAATTCTACCTGTTATTTTCATCGTCCGCGGGGTTTACCTAACAAACTGTTCATCGCTACATTTTATATGTTGGTATTGGTATTATTTGCTTATTTGACACAATGTGAAAGCTGTAATTTTACAGAAGTTTGCAAATGAGGGTCCATTAATTTCTGTAGGCTAGCCTAACTTCAGTTTTAGTGTTACAAAGTTAGACCTAGCCTATACAGCGCATAGGCTTACGGAGTGGTCTTCAGTTAGAGTAAGAGTAAGACTAGGGCGGTCATAGTAGTAAGTACGATCATACCATTTAGTTAGGGTAATGCTAGTTATACCAGCAGCCACAGGCGTTTCGAACGTATGGCACACAGTATTTAGCTATAAGGACAATAAGATCACATTCACAGGGACCAGGCTAAGTCAACATTAGGCCAACCTTAGCATGAATTGCCTTAAATGATTAGTCCGAGCGTTGCACTGCAGTCCAGTATAGAAAAGAAAGATGCATTTAAATGCATGTCTTAGCAATACGAAAAAGGGACCACCATTTCATTCCATGTTCATTCTTCTATTTCTAACTAATGTAGGATTAGAGATCCTTGTTGCCTATGCCTAGGCTATTCCTAGCAAAGTTTCACAAACTTCTTTATACCTAGTCAGCCAATATCTAACGCTAGTCAGAAAGATGAAAGTCTTAATTTGTAATTGCAAGGATGTTAAACCATTCTAGGCTCAACCCCAGAAGATTGTATGCACCTTACATCGAGAGCTCAGTTTAGGACCCTATTAAACTCTTGTACAAAGTCACAGCACCGTAACTTCCTTTCATGAACACTTATTGGCAGTTGTATTGAACAGAGCGTAAAAGCTGAATACGTGTGTATGTGTCATTTGGTTACTCTTCGCATACATTGGTGGAAATTAACAGGTGTTTTCAAACACAAATGTTGAACACTTGCAGTTGATATTGGGGGAAACAATGGGTGATGCTATCATATCCATCATATTTATTACTTTTGTGTAGGACAGGTTTAATTGTTGCCAATGTTTGCAACTTTTGCTTTACTGTTTGTGCATTATTAAACGTGAGCCATTTTCAAGAAAGTCTGATTTTCTTTTGGTCATGTTTCATGTTTATGTAGGACTTCTTGTCCGTCACTATGGCCGGTGTCATTAGGAGATTAGAAGAGACGGTGGTGAATCGTATTGCAGCTGGAGAAGTCATACAGAGACCGGCTAATGCCTTGAAGGAATTGATAGAGAACTGGTACAGTATTAACATCTCTCTACTGCATTATTTTAAACACGAATTTCCATATTGGATCAATAAAGTTTTACTTACTTACTTAAGCAGAGCTGTCTTCGAGACTGAATGGGATAAACTGATCTTTTTCGGCGGAAAGTCTGCTCTTGGGTTTGATTATATTGATGAAAAAAAGAAGAAGACAAATTGACTTATTTCAGGGTATATACTGTATAACCGGGTATATAGAAGATATTTGATGAGCCTAACATCTGGTTAAGTTTATGACCATGCTAGTATAATGGATATGAATTTTTGTTGACCAAGCTGGTATGGTTTGAAGAAAGTAAAATTCTGTGTGAAGCATATAGCCTTTTTATCTTGTATTAGGAATTGTAATTCAATCCAACTTGTGAAATAGCATATAACTTCACACATGTATTCAAACATTTTTTTTAAATAGTAGTACAAGTGTAAAGGTATCTGTCATTGGGCAATCCAAAACGTGATAAGGTTGACATGCCTGCACTACTTATGGCTTCATTCATACTGTTCCATTCTTCATTCAGTCATTTTGCAAAAAGAAGGGTAATTTTAGGATGTCTTATGATTGTTTTGTTTGTACACTTAAAACGTCGGAATTAAAGTAAATAGTTTCAACGGAAATGCTTAAAACTAAAAAAAGAACTTTACCCTGCATCGTCTATGAGATGACAAATAGTTTTACATATTTAATTTTTCCCCTCAGTTTGGATGCAAAAAGTACAAGCATCCAAGTAACAGTGAAGGCAGGTGGCCTGAAGCTACTTCAAATCCAGGATAATGGAACTGGTATAAGGGTAAGAAAATTGATAGAGATGGGAAGAGGTCAGGGTAGAGGCCAGGTATGAATGGAGGACTTTCTTCCTTCCTCCCTCCCTCCCTCCTTCCCTGTCTACTGATCTACCTACCTATCAACCAGTCTAATTATCTCCCTATGGGCATACTCCTCTACCTACAATTCAACCTACCTTCCTACCTCCGTATTACTCCTACCAATCTACCTACTTACTACTTGAATGAAATTTTAAGCAGTGTTATATGTCACACCAGGATCATCCAACTGATGAGAAAATTTACAGAGCTTTAGAAAATGACATATTTTTATCGAAGTCACTCATTTTCCGAAATATCAGTATCATGGTGTATCTGTATATATCTGATCCGACTCTTTAGTAGGTGTTTGCATCAAGTGATGTTTGATTCATCCCACAGGGTCACGACTCACTGTGTACTTTGAAAGTTTGGATGAGTTTGAAATGACACACAACCGTGGATTATATATATATTTTATTTTTTCTTGTTTTTGCTTTGCGTCATACAGAAAGATGACATGGATATTGTGTGTGAAAGGTTTACCACTAGTAAGCTGAAAGACTTCAACGACTTAAGGAGTATTGCAACTTATGGATTCCGAGGAGAGGTGAGGTCATCGACCTCCACAAATTGAAAAAGGAGTAAAATATTTTGCAAATGAGGCAACTTAATTTAGTTTGGTTGATAATAAATTATAGCGTCGTACTAACAAATCCATAAAAAAAAAAATTAATAAAATTAGATCATTCCGAAGTTAAAACCAAATACTTTGATTGGGAACAAAATAGGTGAAACTAGAGGCTAAGGAGTTCTAAACTTGATTTCAGTTCTGAGCATTCATCTGATGTCAAGAGCTACAGTTAATTGTGTGACTTTAATAATATTCTACTGATCAAACATTACTATAGCATAGATACCTTTACTCTAGCATAGATACCTGTACTCTTTGATACTCTATCATAGATACCTGTACTCTATCATAGATAACTATATTCTATCATAGATACCTATACTATAGCACAGATGCCTGTACTATAGCATACATACCTTTACTCTAACATAGATACCTTTTATCATAGATACCTGTACTCTATCATAGATATGTATATTCTATAGCACAGATACCTGTACTAAAGAACAGATACCTGTACTATAGCATAGATACCCGTACTCTAGCATAGAATACTCTTATTCAACATAGATACCTGTACTCTATCATAGATACCTGTACTCTATAGAACAGATACCTGTACTATAGCATAGATACCTGTACTCTAACATAGAATACTCTTATTCAAGCATAGATACCTGTACTCTATCATAGATACCTGTACTCTATCACAGATACCTGTACTCTAGCATAGATACCTGTACTCTATATTCTATAATAGATACCTATACTATAGCACAGATACCTATTTTCTATCATAGATACCTATACTATAGCACAGATACCTGTACTCTAGCATAGAATACTCTCATTCAAGCATAGATACCTGTACTCTATCATAGATACCTGTACTCTATCATAGATACCTGTACTCTAGCATAGATACCTGTACTCTTTGATACTCTATCACAGATACATGTACTCTAGCATAGATAGCTGTACTCTATATTCTATAATAGATACCTATACTATAGCACAGGTACCTATTTTCTATCATAGATACCTATACTATAGCACAGATACCTGTACTCTAGCATAGAATACTCTCATTCAAGCATAGATACCTGTACTCTATCATAGATACCTGTACTTTATCATAGATACCTGTGCTCTATCATAGATACCTGTACTATAGCCCAGATACCTGTACTATAAGCATAGATACCTGTACTCTAGCATAGAATACTCTTATTCAAGCATAGATACCTATACTCTATCATAGATACATGTACTCTATCATAGATACCTATACTATAGCATAGATACCTGTACTATAGCATAGATACCTGTACTCTAGCATAGAATACTTTTATTCAAGCATAGATACCTTTACTCTATCATAGATACCTGTTCTCTATCATAGATACCTGTACTCTATGATAGATACCTGTACTCTATCATAGATACCTGTACTCTATCGTAGAAACCTTTACTCTAGCATAGATACCTGTACTCTAGCATAGAATACTCTTATTCAAGCATAGATACCTGTACTCTATCATAGATACCTGTACTCTATCATAGATACCTGTACTCTATCATACATACCTTTACTCTATCATAGATATATATATATTTTATGCAAACTTTTTTGATAATTGTTTATATATGATTGATTTGCCCATAGGCTTTAGCCAGCATCAGTCATGTGGCTCACCTCTCTATCACAACTAAAACAGCTGACTCTAAATGTGCTTTCAAGTGAGTACAATGTTTTGAAATCCAGTCATCAGATTTAGTCGAAAACAATTGTTTTTACAGGTTTTCTGTTCATAATTTGCTTATAAGTTAAAACAAAAAGTAGCTCAATATGAATATATGATTTACGTCTCTGAAAGTTGGAGAGGCAGAATACAAAATAAATGCTCAAACAAACAATTGAACAGCAAAAGGAAGGGATGACAAAGAAACCATTGTTATAAATGCACTCACTACAATAACCACTGAGCATGCACAATTGATTAATTTGCTTGTAAGAGAAAAATAACTATATATCGTAAGTAAATGAACAATGATTTGAAATGCTGACCTAGAAATTGTTAGCAAAATTGTCATAACAATATGATGCATCCAAAACTGGAATTCTATGGAAACCTTTCTTTCCAAGAAGCTTTCATCTCTTCCGCGGCACCGACGCTAATGCAACAAGCTGTTCAACCTATCTCTGTATGTTGGGTATTGACAGAGATGTAGTACTGTGTAAATGCAGGAAAGCTGCTATAGTTACAAAAACCTTGGCACTTGAAAATGACCCCGTTTGGTTTTGTATCTCTTCTGTCGTAGGGGCAGCTTTACTGATGGAAAACTTAAAGGTCCTGTCAAACCATGTGCTGGTAACCAAGGGACTCAGATTACGGTAAAAGAAATGTTTCAGTTTTGTTCTTGGTTCCTGCATTTTGTCGATGTGCGTAATACATTATATATATACCATCTACTCTTTACACATTGTTTTCTTTTCCCATTTATGTATATATGTCACTTTTAAGAAGACTTAAGGTCACAAAGGTCATTATTAGGCTAGATACGAATATTAACTGAATGTTACATGTAAATCACTTCTTTCTTTTATCCAAGGAGACTAGTTTGGTAAAGCCATGTAACCATTGAATAGCACATGATATGTGCAGCTTATCTGCACATGATTGTTTTGGATATGAACTGTGTCTAATGTCACATGTGATTATGGAGTGCCACATACATTGTATTTGATATATCTGCATGTGTACCATTGAATTCAACATGCATTGTTTATGATATATGTATGTGACCATTGAAATTGCACATGTATGCAATGCATTAAATAATTATGTGTGACGTTTGAGTTGCCATGCATTGTGTGTGATATATGAATGTCACCATTGAATTGCACATGTATGCAATGCATTAAATAATTATGTGTGACGTTTGAGTTGCCACATGCATTGTGTGTGATGTATGAATGTCACCATTGAATTGCACACGCAATGTGTTAAATATTTATGTGTGACCATTGGGTGCCACATGCATTGTATATGATATCAGTATATTACCATTGAATTGCATTATGCACATTGAATTGCACATTACATGTGGCCATTGAATTGCGCATGTATTGTACCTGATGGATGTATATGACCATTGAATTGCACATGCATTGTATTTGACTATTTACATGTGGCCATTGAATTGCGCATGTATTGTACCTGATGGATGTATATGACCATTGAATTGCACATGCATTGTATTTGACTATTTACATGTGGCCATTGAATTGCGCATGCAATGCATATAATGTCTGCATCTGAAGATTGATGTTCACATGTACGCTGCTAAGCATTTAAATGTTACGATTGAGTTGGCGCATGCAGTTTTCATTTCGCATTCTTCTGCGGGTTTTAAAGCTCTGTATTCTTATGATTATCAGGACGCATTTTATCAATATCATTCTAATCAGGTGGAAGACTTATTCTACAATGTCGCAACTCGAAGGAAGGCATTAAAGAGTCCATCCGAGGAACACGGCAAGATATATGAAGTCGTCAGCCGCTATGCAATTCACAACTCTGGAAAAGCCTTCACCCTTAAAAAGGTATTTACTAAACATTTGAGCGGCAAAATTTTATATAATTTTTCAGGTTTTGTTTTTGTTCCTTGGACATACAGGTCTTACATTTTGGTCGCCTGAGCAGCAAATTTGGTTGTCTGATGAAATTGTAGGAAACATAACCAAAGAAATGACCAATGTGAACACTGTAGGTGAGATGTGTAGGTTTGGTGAATAGAACAGCAGTTTTTGGCCAAAAAAACTCCCCTTAGGGTGGATCATAGGCTTACAGTACCACTGTATTATTTTAGTTATCTCCAACATGATGGAGGGTAACACCAATTTATCATTTGACATATATCTGGGTCTATTTAGTTACAATGCAATCAAGATTTGATGTAAACAATTAGTTGTCTTTGGACAAAGTCCAAATCTAATTTTGGTCATTCGAACCGACATTCGATAAATAATAGTTTAAAATCTTTGTGGAAATGTAAAAAATTGTAATTAGAATTTTTTATATTCTGGTTGTTGTTGTATTTGTCATGAAATGTCTGTTTTAGCTCTGCTGGGTATGAATATTAAATGTAGTTCCTTTAGTTAAAGAGTTTGAAGGGGATGTCCCCATTCTTCTGAAGGGCCATTTTCTTATGCAAACTATAAGCTGAACTAGACTAATAATGATATTCCAAAGGGGAAATGTGGAGGGTATCCTTTATTGCTGTCAATCCCCTGTCCATCCTCTCCCCTTCCCCCACCCACCCACCCACCCCCACCCTCCCCACTCTCCCAACCCTTGCTGCTGCTACATGTGTGTCTCTGTGTTTGTCATTCTCATCTCTTCACCCATTCACAGCAAGGGCAGAGCAGCTGTGACCTAAGGACCACTCCGGCAGCATCTGTTGTGGATAATATCAGGACAGTCTTTGGTCCAACTGTGGCTAGGTGAGAGTATAAATTTGCATCTCATTATAAAATTTGCATCTCATGTGAAAAAACCAATAGTCAATGTTCCTTGGCAAAAACTAGTTGGAGTCTCATTTTTTAGCCATGTGGATTATTCTTTTTACTATATCAGTGTTTTCATGCCACAGCAACCAAGTACACTGTTAGTTTGAATACATCAGTAATGCCAAGAAATATATGTATATGACGAAAGATTTTTCAAACAAAATGTCAGCTCTTGCCCTGGACCTTCAGATCAGAGGTACCCTAGCCTGGTGGACTTTGCATATAATAATTGGGGCTGACAATGTTTGTATCAAGAACTGGGGGAGGAAAGTTTACCTGCCATTTGTACCTTTGTATTTGAGAGAGGAAACAATGTAATATTGACTAACAATAGCGGTACAGCACAAAACTGTTAATACTCTTTGCTATATCATAATAAACAGGATGTCTTTTGAGCAGAAAATTAATTTTGGAATGTCGTAGACTTTGATAAACCGTTGCCGGGCAGTCCAAGTTGTAGATCTATACCAATTTTTTAGTAATGAGAAATGACCCTTTAAACTTCTGAGGCTCTGCTATCAAAGTGACTGAACTACTTAGTCTAAGACACAAACTGATGGGCCAGTTTATCAGATGCAACAGGAAAACATTTTATGGCCTCAAACAACCATGCGTTACAACTTATACAAATACGTGGCTAAAACACAATGTAGAAGACCAATGTTTTTGGTTTGTTTGTACTAGAATTTATGAAATAAAGTATTAACTGTAACATTTAGATCCACACTGTGGAGCTGACCCAAGTTAAGCCTTAAGGGAGCATTCCAGTGATAAAATCATTATTTTGAGAATCTGAAGTTTATTCTGTTTGACAAGGTCTTTCCGTAAATGTTTTTCTCAGTTTTACTTTAATTTTCCGCTTTTGCCGAGCTTGCAGATACATGTCACAATTTAACCTGTAATGAAATGAGACGAAAATTAAGCAACAGCAAGGCCATTCATTGTTCAACGAATCAAGAATAACTATTGGAATAATTGAATAAATTAAAAGTGACCTTTTTTTTTAGATTGATAAATCATTTCAAATTTCATTGATTGTAGTGCAATTCTTAAGCATAGTCTACAACAGGTACAAATGTTTGCTAATTAGAAAAATTGACAATAATGATGTAACACAACGATTCACAAACAATTTTTTTTTTCTGGTGACTCACATGCTCATCATGTTCCGGAGTTGTAATTGTCAAGAGGTATAAGTGAACGAGCACTGTCTATTGGGATACACTGACAAACGACTGTTTCAGAGATATTATTTCAAATAACAGAGAGAAATCACTTCAATAGCAGATTTTTATTATTTATAATGAACTTGTCAAAATCTTCTTGATTTTTAAGGACTTAGTCTAGCTGAATGTTGTATTAATGTGTAAATTTGAAAGAGACTTAAAATTGACTAACATTGTATCTAAATGATTATCATTCTTTTTGGTATTTTACCAATTTAAGAGCAAAAAAATAAACAGGAAGTTATTCTTGAAATGTTATTGTTTGGGAAACCTGTTACTGGGGAAGGTCTTTGTATATATGAATAATTTAGTGATAACATTTGCAAAACTGTTTTGAAAAGGGGAGGGGGGAGGGGGGAAGGAGAAGAAAGTGTGAAATTTTGGTTTTAAGCTTAAGGTTCATACCATGTAGATATAAGAAAGGGTTATTCTAGGTGTTTGTACCGCTGAAGTCCAATTGTACCTTATTTCTTTCAACCAACAGGGAACTACTAGAGGTAGACCACAAAAATGATAAACTGAACTTCCAGGTCAAAGGTTACATATCCCACGCCAACTACTCCGTGAAGAAGTGCGTCCTCTTACTATTTATTAATCGTAAGTAAAAGATTGAGAGGGAAAGCCGCAAGAGATTTTGTGTACTCCCTCATTACCGATTCCTAAGAAGGGACACCTGACTGAAACAGCCAAAAACATGAGTGCCACATGGTCCTTCTTATAAACTTGTTGGTCTCGTGTTCACCCAGCCATGAGGTAAAATGCCGTCACACTCTGTAAACACCACCTGGGTGGTTACCATGGCAACTATCTTTACTGTGTTTGATATTACATGTTAATAATCAATGAACAAATACTGATCCACAGTCATTTGTTTACACATTTCATGCTGACCTCACTAGACCAGCGTGCATTTAATTATCTTTGGGAGTGAATCAGCTGTTGCCGATGGATTAATTTGAGTGAAGAAGTACAAAAGAAGTAGAGTACTACTCTAGGGAGTTGAGGAGATGGAGGGAGGTGGGGTGTGTGTGTGGGGGGAGGGGGGGTTTGGACGGACTGCAGATCAAGGTTAAGATGTGGATGTTGGTTTGTTAGAAATATTCATTTGAATGGTTAATGGAGTGAATCTGTCCAGAAGAAGACATGAAGAGAATAAAACAAGGATTTTAGAGAGAATTACAGAGAATCTTAGATTTATAGAAACTTTTGTGAGAAGATGAATAGAATGATGACCCAGGTTTGTAGTAAGGATTATATCAATGTGAAAGACACTGGGAACAGAAAGAGCGAGTGTCAATCACAGAGGGAATTACTCAGTGGGTAGAAGGAAGACATTTGGATGTCCAAAGAAAGTGATGTTTTAGATTATATTATTCTTAATTTGCTAAATGTCTTGTCAAGTATCTGCATTTTGAAAACATGCTTCATATTAAAGCTGTATGTTGATCAGGTTGTAATTTTGTGCCACTCAGACGAAGTTGTTTCAAATTCACACACACTTTGGGGAATAATTTAATGTTCAAATTTGGTGTAGCAGTTTTGAAGGATCTGAAATTAGCCGCCTCATAAACTGCTATAATTCATGTATACAAAAAAAAAAACTGCTCTTCATCTTTGGACTTGTGTAGTAATTCGACCATGTGTTATGACATATTGCGACGCGATACCGGATAAGTTATTATTCTCTGGTGATCGGATACCCATCAATCTAAGTAAACAGATCTTTGTGGTTTAAAGCAATTGACTTCTTCTTAAAGGAGTTTATACAAACCGCTCATTTAATTCAGAAAATCATTATAACTCACACATTTAAATGAAATTGTTGCGATGTTCCATTTGGATCCCTTTGAAGATTAGATCACCTTATTTTGTTACGTTCCGATGAGACGAACGTATTCGCCACTGATGCAATGTCTTAAAGCAATATCTCAAAGGTCTGAGAGCAATAATTTCACCTTCAAAATGCCATTAAATTTTGTAAGATTTTTAGAATAACACTTGAGCAAAATGTTCATGTATTTATCCCTGCAGACAGATTGGTTGATTCTTCCAGCCTTCGTAAAGCCATAGAAGCAGTTTACTCCACGTATCTCCCCAAAGGCATGCATCCCTTTCTTTATCTGAGGTAAAATCTGACATTTTCTTTTTCATGGAGCTTATTTGTGGTTCACGATCCTGATTTTTGTCGATTTTTAGTCAATTTTAAGTCAATCAGTCGATCAATCAATCAATTGTAAATAAATAGCATGACGAAGAGAAAATTTTACAACATAATAGGGAGAGTATGGATTCTGACATTAAATAAATATGAGAATGGGTTGTAAAAACCCAGAGAGTAGAACATACAGTGGAAAGATAATTGAATGATTGAGAAGCCTATACTAAGAAACTTTAACAAGAAAACTTAACAAAAAAAGGCCCTTTGTTGTTTTTTTGTTTAGTACTTAAATAATACAACCCTGAATGTTCCACCAGAGCTACTTGTGAACCCCCCTCCTTTCCCCTTCCTTTGCCCCCCTTGAGTAATGATCTCATTGAATATGGTTTCATTCTTCTAAATACCCAATCTTCCTGCCCAAATCAGATTGTTAGTTACAGTAGTCAAGTGGTGATGATGGAAATGTTATTGTAGAAGTCAAGCTAGGCATTTAGGTATGACTGCTATCGAAATTTATGGAAATTTGAAGTAAACTTGTGCAGAATTAAGATGAGAGGTGGGGGTGTGGGGGGGGGGAGAGTGGTTATTGGTGGGAGGTATGAACTATCATTAAAGTCATATTTTTAACGAGGATCATTACTGAATAGGTCAATGCAAAGCTCAGGGTCAACGTCTGTTGTCGAGAGGTGTTTAGATTGTTTTATTCACGTTTTTCAGTTTTTTTTTAATCTTTATTGTTTGGCCATCCTCCTATTCTGCACCGAAGTAGCTGTGCCTTAGTTCCATTGCTCGCTAGAAATTTGTGTTCTCATTTTTCAGTCTGGAGATATCACCCCAGAACGTAGACGTCAACGTTCATCCGACAAAGCACGAGGTCCACTTCCTGCATGAGGATGATATCATCGAAGATATTCAGAAAATGATCGAGCAGAAGCTTCTCGGTTGTAATTCGTCTCGGACATACTTTGCACAGGTTAGTTGGAAACGAGTCAATTTTCACTCGGCACGAGTTCAAAACCCACTGCCGAATAACATGTCGTCAAAGAATGCCCATTGGAGCGCAGGAGCGTTGGAGCGGGTTTTTTAAAAATTCTTCAAAAAAATAATATTTACATAAAATAAGGAGTGCCTTGTTTTGGTAAGAAGGTACCTATTTTTAATCTTTGTAATTTAAAAAAAAAGTCTCTTTTTGTTGGAAAATGAAGTAGAATGGGTAATTACAAAAGTGCACTTTTGACCAAAACGGTGGAATTTGTGATACGGAAATATAAAGAGGATCCCATTATGTACAGTATATCTTTTAAGTATGTTATCAAAAATTTTTTAGGTGAATCTTGCTGTCATTTTAACTTATTCCCAAAAGTGTAAAAATCTTGCAATTTCCTTGTGTTTTTTTTGTTGTTACATGTTCCTCTCCTCCTTTATCACTTGTCAGGCCCTTCTACCAGGAGCTCCTGTCGCTGTTTCAGAAGTTGCATCGAAAGATGTCAAAGATGGCAAAGAGCAGCAGCAGACGGATACTCAAACGAAAGTAAGGCGCGACGACCAGATGATACGGACAGACGCCAGGGAGCAGAAACTCGACGCATTCATCGTGAAATGTCCTGCCTCTTCCTCCCAGGATGAAGATGCAGGATCCGACGAACCAGTAAAACCAGTCGACGGAGAGGAGCTTCCTACGCCGATGGATGTAGACACCCCTTCAACTTCTAAAAGTCGCCGGTTAGGTTTAAGAAATGACTCCATTGTTTCCATTGTAGTTTATATGTAGATTTTAGTCATTGAATCTCTTTTTCTTTTACTGCGACTCACTCCCCAGTGTGTCACATAACTCTGTTACAGCATATCCCCAGAATAAAGGTATCGAAAAGGGTTATCTCAGTCCCATCTCAGTAGTAACCAATTTTGGTGGATTTATAGCATAATGCATAATCATAAAGGTCAAAGGGCAATCATACAGTGGAAATGCAAAATGCAACAAATAGTTTACTTACTGTTGTAGGCATCAAAACCAGTTATTTTTAATATTCCAAATATGTAAATTTAAGATTTAAACAGCAAAAAGTGAAATAGAGCAAATAACATCATACCCATTAATGAATTGTTGCCAAAAAGTAATCCACACATTTGAAAATTTGAATGACAAGCAAAAGTGTTGGCTTTTAAGCTTTGCAATGGTGAGTAAACTTATCACAAATGTTGATTTATGATAAAGTGAAGAAATTAGTTGAGCAGCCAGCTGTATGTACAATTAAAACTCTATAGCTTTGAGGTTTTGTTTTTGTGTGGGTTTGCAGTCACTACTCAGATATAAATGAGGTTGCTCCAAACTATGTACGAATCTAAAAAAATTGTACAGAAGTTCATGGATTTGAAAAGTTCTGTTGTTATGCTGAATACTGAATGATCTCAATTGTGCAAACTTGTTGGATGATATCTTAAGCTCCAGTATTTACCAAAGAGGATGTCGTCCTTTAAAAGTGGGAAATTAATGATTTAAGAAAATCTCCCTTTTTAATATCATGTGAACAAATTCTTAACAACATATTGTGACACAAAGAAAATACCAGTTGTGACTTAAAAGTCCCAGTGTGTCAATAAATCATTGTTTTGTGAACTTTAAGGTTTAGGAGATGACATGAATGTTGGTAACACATAGCTCTCATTTTCAGAAATATTCCAAATATGCTTGTGTTTGGAAGGAACTTTTTTTTTGCTACAGCTGTATTGTTTGAAAATATGTGAGAATTGTCCAAAGATCCATTGTCCAAAGAACTGTCCAAAGAGTGTTAGCTCAGTGGTTAGCGCTGGTGCCTTCCAATTATAGGTCCCCGGTTCGAGTCACTCCAAGATTAATGTATGTCGTCCAGTTACAGAGTTGTTGACAATTCATAATCATGGACGTTAAATATGAATCTAAGAGACTGACTTCGGTAGCTTAAGTCTTTGATAAGCCAATGATGGCTTCTTTGCGAGTTCCTGCTTGCAGGAGGATCTAAAATACATACATACATACATACATCCTCTCCTAGTTGCATGAAAACTGACTTCAGAGAAATTAAAACAGCTCCAGAGCAAAATTGTGCTGGAGATGTTTGTTTGCATCAAACAACTCAAAAACATTTAAAAAAAAAGAAGAGGAATTGTATGGGTGAGGGAGGAGGGTGAACGGGGGCAGGTCGGCTTACTTTTGACCTCTTGTATAACCTCATCTAGGAAAACATTTGAAAGATTCTTTTGAAAAGTTCAACAAATGGACTGTTTATGGTTTTGATTTGGATCATTTTGGAAGTAGACATTTTGAATATCATCATTTCTTTTTTAGGAAGAGAACGATTGACCAAGTTTCATCCACTGCACCTGAAGTTGGTTCTTCCACCAGTGGAGCTGAGGTCAAGGAAGGTGGGAAACAGGCGGACAAAGTCCGCTACCATCGGGAAATCAAACTCACCAGTATTCTGAATTTGCAACAGTCAGTAGAGGTCGACACCCACAAAGGATTGCGGGAGATATTTAAAAACCACACCTTTGTCGGCTGCGTTAATGCTGAATATGCATTATTGCAGCACCAAACTAAACTGTACCTCATCAACACAAGTAAATTGAGGTAACTGCTTGTTTTTTACTATATATTTGTATAATTAAGAATATAATGTACCTCATCAACACAACTAAATTGAGGTAGACTTATCAAAATTAAATCAGTATACTCTGAATTTGTATGACATTACTCTAGACTACCTCACCGACAAAGGTAAATTGAGGTAACTGTTTATTTTTACTATAATTTTGTATAACAAAAGACTAGAATGTACCTCATCAAAACAACTGAATTGAGGTAGACATACCAAAATTAAATCAGTATACTATGAATTTGTATAACATTACTCTAGACTGTACCTCACCGGAAAAGGTAAATTGAGGTAAATGTCTCAAACCTCTACTCACATATCCTCTGTGTTAACCAGTAGACTGTACCTCGTCCAGGTCTGAAGAACTCTGATAACCATTCTGTCCAAAACTTCTCTTTTTCTGGTAAATTTTAGTTAAGAAAATCCGCTTTCCGATTTAAATACAGCTCCATTTTTAGTGACAAACGTTGCATATGCAGTGTTAAAGATGAAAGCGTTATGATTTCTGATGAAAACATATCATTGAGTAAACTGGGGAAAAGTGTTGCAAGGTTTTCTAGCCTTTGAATACAGAACATAATCTTGTCTCTTGTTTTCCTTATATCAACAGTAAGGAGTTCTTCTACCAACTTGTCTTATTTGATTTTGGAAACTTTGGAGTGATGAAACTTTCTGTAAGTAAAATCAAATTCCTATCCTCTAATGCTCTACCAACTGAGCTGTCCAACTGTTAGTTTTTGGCATGCCCTGTACAGCCACTTCTTTGTTGGTGGGAGAGTTGGGGGGGGGGGGGGAGGTGGGGAGTGTGACAGCCGGAAGCAACAGTCCCTACCAGTTACATACTATGCAACCTGGGATACTTTATTTACCAAATTTATCAGAGACAGCAAAGGCAGAGATTGCTTGAGAAATTCTGGGGAAAAAAAGTAGAACTTCCTGTGGTCATTGATTCAATTCCCATTGTAGCAAAATATTTCTTTCATTTTTCATATTTTTTGGTAATTTCTCAGTTACTTTTCAGTTTTTCATTTACTTACAGACAAACTACATGTAAGAAGATACTAATGTAATCTGTACAAAATTGAAAAAACTGTCAAACTTGACCGACTGTAACCTTAGTATCATACCTTCTTTTCAGTTTTGGGAAATACTTTTAATTTTTTATTTTTTATTTTGTTAACATCTTATTAGAATCCTGGGTCAATATTCGACCTGGCAATGATTGCTCTGGACTCCAAAGAGAGCGGTTGGTCCGACTCGGACGGGCCAAAAGACCAATTGGCTCAATATGTCATGGACTTACTCAAGTCAAAGTCAGAAATGATGATGGATTACTTCTCATTGGAGATTGATGAGGTGAGACTGTTGGAATTCTATCGGCTGAATTCCCCTAACACCCCTGAACACCCACTGTTACACCCCTAATGAGCCATATCTCCTAGACCTTTAAAATGTAGCCAATTTGTAAGTGATAGCTTGATGGCTTTACAACAAATGAACAAAGATACCCAACTCTTTTCTGCGTAAACCTCTCTTTCAACAACGCTTTCCGTGACTTCACAGGCTGGAAATCTATGCACGCTACCTCTATTATTGGATAACTACATTCCACCTTTTGAAGCTCTGCCTATGTTTGTGCTGAGGCTGGCCACTGAGGTAATATATATACCTTCTTCTTACGATGGCATATTTCTGTGAAAATTTTGTCAGGATATTATTATTATTATTATTTACCAGATTTATATAGCGCTCTTTTCATGCTTAAGCATGTTCAAGAGCGCTTTACAATGACAAAACCCATAAAATATGAATATGAAGAATAAAATGGATGCAGCTTAAATATTAATATAAAAATAAAAATATATATATATATACTAAGGAATTATTTTAAAAACAATATAGATTTACAGTGAAATTCCTAAAAAGAAAATATATCTCCTCATTGTAAATGATTTCAGCCTGGTATGTTGCCTGGAGATTACAATAATGCATTATCTTCTAGTCATTCACTCCACCTTGCACTGCCAGTCAATAGATCACAAATTGAAGAGTACATTAGGCTCTGCAGCCTAAAGTCTCTGGAATGCTTTACCATATTGCACATATAAACCGCTCCTAATGTAAATTCATTCAAATCGCCAAACAAAAACCAATCTTTTTAATTTGTATTTGTAATTGTTCTGCAAACATGAACAGTATTTTTGGTTTTGTTACTGGATGGAGTGCTTTAGAAATGTATTTTAAAATATTTTTGTAGTGTGATTGGGTGGCCTGTAGCTCTCTGTTGGACAATAGTTACCAATGGCTACTCACCACACTAATCTACTCTTTGACATTTTGAGCTGTGGCGTAGTTTAAAAAGACACATGCCACTGTTTATGTGAAGCTGTGATGTCTAAATATAACCCGATAACAATATCAACTTTCAGCTAGACAGGTGGATGTGGTTTCATGCTATATTTTATCTGAAGAGAGGAACACATGGCCTGGGGAGGGAATTGCATGCGTGAGTTCACTGATCCACTGCGATTTGTGGGAAATTACTGATTTTGAAGGGTACCTACAGTGATGTCTATGGGAGTGGCCAAAATTGAATTCAGTGAAATTGCAACATTGCTTCTGAAACATCAGAAAGAGGTGCTATTGGCAGTTTTCCCTTTTTTTCAAGTTTTGAAGTATCTAGGTGGTTACATCACAGTCCTGAATGTTAGGTATTACAGCTTTGTCAGAACTACTTTCAAATCCAAGCTTTTTGTGAATGCGCCTGAGCACTCTGATAAGATTGAAAAAACAAGTGCATGGGCATATGGAAACCATAAAAGAAGGCTGCTCTAATCTATATCATGTTAGTGTCCACGACCTAAACCTGTTCTCTAATTTACCTCGACTCGCTCAAGCAGGAGATTGTGTCCATGTACGAGTCAAAATACTGTTAGGGCCAACATTCAAGTTGTTTTAATACTACCGTTAAGATATGTGTCCAAACAGTTAACCCTGGCATGATGTTAGGTTGGTGGAGAATGCTTGTGTTCAGGTGCTTAGTTGGTACATGTAATCATGTCCTACCTAACCAGACAAGAAATACATTAGATGCAGACATGGTAAGCAGAGAAATGCCTGCTGCCTCGATTTATACTTACCTTGAGCAATTCCTTCACCATCGCATGCCACTTACCCCTCCCCTTCCCCCCCCCCATCCTTCCCTCAACATACAATCCTGTAATATTTGCATCGTATCAACTCGAATAACCAAGAAAATCTTTAAAACCAATGAGAGTTTTACACACCTTTTATTTGTCTTTTGCATAAATTACACTTTGCTTCTTCTCGTCTGACTCAGGTTGACTGGGAGTCGGAAGATGAGTGCTTTCGGTCATTTGCAAGAGAATGCAGTCTCTTCTACGGTGTCCACCGCAAGTTGAGACTGACGGACGAGAAAACAGATGGTGCTAAGGTAAGTTTACACTCGTGTCTGCATATCAGAGTTGTTTGATGTGTTTATCTGATCGATAAAGGGATGACAGGAATATAAAATAACCCATTAAAAAGGAGGACTTTGGACCAAAGTTTAATCTCAATAATCTATAGCGCAGTTCAGGTTTTCATTATATTCAGCTTTTTAATGTATGCTTTATCTCTAGACTGCTTCGTTAAGGCTTAATTGATGATCACTTCATCTCCTCATTACGGGCCTTTATGTTAATGTTAATCCAATGTATTCTTAAATTGTGATAAAATAAAAAATAAAATAAAAACACATACCATTGTCCCATCGTGTCCACAAGCAGTAAACGCCATATTTTTTTCAAAATCAAAATAAAACAAAAACTGTTTGCAAACTGCTTTGCCACTAAAGAGCCTGTGTAAGAGTTAGTGGGCCTGAAGGATCTTCTTCAGAGGGTTGAATGACAATGACATAATGTTTTGTACAAAGATATGTCACAAGTCTCAGTGGCCAATGAATGAGTGTCTGTTATGGTTGTTTTTAATCTGCTTAAATAACCCAAATCACTAGTTTGCCATCTTGATACAGAAAATGTTCATTTTGTTACATTCTTCGAGTACTTCTCAACCTCTCATCGAGGTTTTTCTTTCTAATTTCAGAGTCAAGATGCTAAGGAAGAGGACTTTCCTACTTATAATTGGAGATGGACAATAGAGCATGTTTTATACCCAGCCCTGAAAAACCAATTCTTACCACCGAAGGAGTTTGCAGAAAATGCCAGTATTTTACAAATCGCAAACCTACACGACTTGTACAAAGTATTTGAGCGATGCTAAATGACATGACCCGTTGAATAATGGTCTCTCCAGGCTCCAGCCCATGGGAGGAAACCAAATGTATACAGCTGTTTGCCGAGAATAATGCTTTTGGGTCGAGGGTGCTCTCGTGTGATATAACACACAATTCAACTGTCAACGCATTAAAGGCATTGAAGACTCGCCCCAAACAGCATGCCAACATCTTTAAAAAGCTTTCCGTTGCTTACAAGTGAAGTTTTTCTCTTGTGGCTACAAAATGCAGACAGTAATGAAACGTGATACCTTGTTATCTTTAGCTGGACCTGAGATGTCCATCGCTGTATGGTTTGTACACTGTGCTGTGGATATTGACCGTAGCTGCATGTACTGAATGTACACTAGTGTCTAATTACCGACGGTAGCAAGCTGTGTGTGCATTTTCTGCGATCAATGGTGGTGTCTAACACTTCTGTTACACCTCATTCGAAACTAGGTCAGATTACCGGCATTAGACCTTTCTTTTTGCGCAAGTCTTCACACCCTTTAATACACACAGTTTGTCGATTCATGGAGAAAGGGTATGTGGAAATGTTCCTCTATGACCGGGGACATGATATTGATATTAACCCCCTTCAGTTGATGTCATGTTATAACTAACGCTGGCCATCTCAAAGCAGCGATGACATTTTTCATTAATGAAATTTTTCATCAAACGCCCAAGTTAAGAACACATCCAGAAAACAGGGATGTCTGGTCACTGAATTCTATACTCAAGTGTTACTATGTGAAGGCAGAGAAAGTGTGAAATCAGAGATGTCTGGTCACTGAATTCTATACTCAAGTGTAACTATGTGGAGGCAGAGAAAATGTGAAGTCAGAGATGTCTGGTCACTGAATTCTATACTCAAGTGTAAATATGTGACTGCAGAGAAAGTGCGAAATCAGAGATGTCTGGTCACTGTATTCTATACTCAAGTGTTACTATGTGAAGGCAGAGAAAGTGAAATCAGAGATGTCTGGTCACTGAATTCTATACTCAAGTGTAAATATGTGAAGGCAGAAAAAATATGAAATCAGAGATGTCTGGTCACTGAATTCTATACTCAAGTGTAACTATGTGAAGGCAGAGAAAATGTCTGGGGGCATGGTCGCCTGGAAAAGTTTCTTAAACATGCTAATTTCAATCATTCTAACAATAATTAGATGAAAATGCAATGTTAAATAGGCAGAAGAACTTTTATTTGTTGCTATAAGTTAGTGTTCACATCCAATTTTTCAATATCAGATGATTAAAAAAGTTGGATTGCAATCATTGCATGTTTTATTCCTTCTCTGAAACAGTGAGGTTGCGATGATGGTAATATTTTTGCAAGGCGTAGTCAAGAAACAGAGAGGCGGCAGTCTTCCTCACAAAATGAATACCAGGCGAATCCATGCATGCATTTGTTATATTCAGATGTAATTGGTATATTTTGAAGTTATGCAACATGGCAAATGATACCGCATAGATCAAAACAGCCCCAGAAGGAGTTAGTAAAACACTATGCAGTATTTTTTCTGTTTTTATATTATTGTCGACTTCAATGAGGGTAGTCCTGCTCAGTGCAGAAGCACTGCTTTCAAGAGTAGCCCTTAATATAAAATACATATACAATATCATGCAGTAGCAAAACTGTAAACATCCAAAAGCACAAAAAGGACAGCAAAACGATAGACAAACAAATATCAGACATCTAAACAAAATATGTAAGTTTTCATATTGCATTTCAAAATATTAAAATTTGGCAAGCATTTCAAATTTGCACAACAAAATCCAGCCCTGATACGTGTGTAATAAAGGAGTACAGAGGCCAGGATTTCTGGCGAAGGAAAGACATCGTCAGTGGTATGCGACGATTACATGACGACTGTTGGGTACTTGCTGGTTATATCAGTTGTTGGAGAGAAAGGGGCAGTGTGATTGGTGGAAGGGATGTTGGAGGAAGGTGAGAGGTTGTATACAAGTAAAATGTTTATTGTATGTTTCAATGTGTGCTAACTACATCTTCACACTAAATACTCTTCATCATTAGTCAAAGACAGGGTGTGGAGTGAAAATAATTTTTTTACTGAATAATTAAAGGATTGGTCTAGGAATCAAAAGATCACATTTCACATTGATTTATTTAATTTTGCAACTGGTCTGGTCAGGTTTGGAGTAGGTGGTGCCACTATCTGAGGTCACTTCATTTGGTTGAAACTTTTCTGTTTGAAACCACTTTTTTCTAAGGAAATTCCCGAAAGTCATTGTGTGTGACTCTTAAGACAGGAATATAGGTGTTTTTGTAGTATGCCGAGTTCTTAACTGTTGGGTTTGGCCCCTGACTTGGCCAAACATGAAGTATGTAGGCTATGTTTTTTTTAAGAAAGCCGTGGGGTTATGAAGTTTGGTTTGGTTTGGTTGAGCTCCTCTACCAGAGATTGGCTCCATCTCTATGGCGTAGGATGTGGATGAATATAATAAATTCACCAGGCATTTTAAATGTGATATATTCTGTAGAATTTGACTCACACAGAACTAGATCTGAAAGTTGTACATTATAGTTTGTATCCATTTTGAAGAAAGTTTATTTCGAAAGAGTTGTAACTGAAAAATAATAAATAAGACACTCAGCGTTGCCTATTTCTCCCCCCCCCCCCTCTCCTCTTTGTGTTTCGTTTTATTCACATTGTACAAAGTTGGGCTTATCATCTCATACATGCAACTTGGGAAAGTACATGAGAGAAAGACCCTTGAAATGACACTTTTGAAACCTTATAAAGCAAAAACTTTGGCTTGGAACATTTTTACCAGGTATATTCATCCATGCAGTGTTGGATTTATAACACCCTCTAAGACCCTATGACAAGACCATAAGCTTGTTCCTCCCCCCCCCCCCTGCCCACTCCAATCTTGCTTAAAGTTGGTATGACACACCAGGAAGTGGTCACAGACATCCCTTGACTTTGGGGTTCCCTATACTTTGGGGCCACATGAATTTGGGGGCGCTCTTCATTTTTCTCATCTGCCTATTGGATACTACGGCACCACATATATTGATACACTCGAATCAGGATCGGCAAAAACCAACTGAAAGAAGTCTACCTATAAAGAAAGATAGAGGGTATGATGTTTTGATCCTACCAGCCTGTGAGTGCATAAATACATGGAGCTGGAGCATCAAATCGGAATGGAAAACAGCATGGTTTTGTACCCATGGAAGTAAGAGTAAATAAACAAAATAGGCCTAATGAAGAAGAAGAAAAAAACAAAACAGGTGACCCTGGATATCCTAAATCATGCCCTGTTTTAACCGATAGCAAACCACCGCCTGCACAGAAATGTAAAATTTGAAAGCATATGGTTTACAGGTGACTAACTAACTTCGTTCTTATTGGATCAAGGAGATGACTAATTGCACATGCTGGCATTACCAGATGCATAGTAACAGCATGGAGCTATAAACCTGGGATTATAGCTCCATGGTAACAGTGAGGGTATAAGGCATGGGGGTTTTCCCACATTTTGCTGACAAAGACTTTTTTCCAAATTTCAGGTTAAGTTAGCAATATAACCCTTTCCAGTTGTCACCCCACCGATTCCAGTGGCACACAATATGACACTCATCGAAAAGGGACAATTTTCCAATCTGGAAGCTGGAAACTCAATATCATTGTTTCAAACTCAAGATATGGTAGACTGAATGTAACCTATTTTGACTGAGTGGTTAAACCCTTCTTTCAAGCTTATTATTCCACGGAGTGGTTAACCGAGTCGGTGATCTGTAATGCCTTCCCAAATAAATGCTGTTGAAAAGCGCGGTTAATTTCCTATAATAACGTTTTAGTTGTAGATTTTTCCTTGCAATGTGATATCTTTGGAATGTTTGCCTACGTACCTGTCAACGTTCTCTGTATTCAGATTTTCATGAAAATGCAACTCTAAACTAGGAAATAAGAAAAATAAATGATCCCATTAATTGTGGACACTAATTTATAGCAACAAATAACAGTTCTTCTGCCTGTTTAACACAGCATTTTCATCTAATTATTGTTACGATTAGATGATTGACATTAGAATTTTGCTAGCTCTGCCTGCCAGGTTCAGTCCAGTTAGTGTGGCGCAGATAGATTTAGAAGTACGCCACCTACAACACCATCTGACTACACACGTATCGTCACCTGACAAATTTAGTCTGTTTACCTTCATCACATTTTGAACTGCAGGCAGGCTACGGTAACGCTGTGTGGACCATATGCATCATTATCAATAACAGTAAATCAAAGGGTCGGATAGTTCATCATCAGAGAGTTTACACAGAAGTTAGTTCTCGTTCAAAATAGACGGCGTATCAAGTGAAAGTGAGACCGCTTACAGTTCTTAAATGTTATACTTTATATCAGTCTTATTAAGTATGTAAAAGTTAAGAGCGCCTAAATTTTCGATCCTAACATGATCATCTTCTGAGCCTTTGAAGAAGCTCGGTCGGCTAAGTGCTTAGATCAGAAAACATCAGACCCTCTAACTTTTACGTATCTACCCATACACAGGCTTTTTGCAGTAGTTAAGCAGTTTGCTAACATTTTTTATCTGTCTAAAATGTAGTAAGACTAACGTTTTGTAATAGCTGTGAATGATTATGTTTATATCGTGACCAAATAAAGCCTAGGCCTACAGTAGTTGTTAAGTTGGATATTGGAAGGTAGCATTACTGGGTACTATAAGCTAGCCATTGCAATGATTGCTATGTTTGTTTGCATTTCAAGCAGTTTCTACGAACGGAAGGCCATACAGGTAAGAGAATTCATTCAGGAAAGTTTCTAAACATTCTGAAGTAGTAATATATTTCACAACAGTTTTGGGGACAACTTAAATCTGGACAGGGAATGGGGATCTGTCCCCGGAAACCGAGCACATCTGATCACCTTACTGTAGGAACTGCATTCAGGTATTTCAAATGTGAAGGTCAAGAGTTAGACTATGTACCATATCATAGACAGAATTGTTAAAGAATACAATTTCTTATTCTCTAATTTAGGGTTCCCACTATACTGTATGCTGAAAGAAATCATCAGCAAACTACAAGGCTACAACTTATACATTAATTGGCATACAGTATATGTGTGAACAGTATGTGTGTTGTATGTGACGCCTATGTTTGTAATTGTAAACAACACATCTCATGAACTGTAAGTCCATTTGGTTGAAACTTGGTACTCTACAATTGATACCCCATGACCAAGTGATGGTCCCTATTGATTCTGGTGCAGATAACATGTACATATTAATGAATTGGTGGGACTTACTGTACAGTAAAGTGAACAATTAAAAGGTGCAATTCCCCATATATGTAACAGTATCTTGTGTTTAGAAGATAGATATACTGTACCTGTACAGTATGTTGGTGGATTGTATTTTCAGTTGCTTCCTGGCTGAATAAACGTTCAAATTATATATAGGGGAGGCGGGAATGTGGGGGGGGGGGTTGGCGAATAAGATTTGGGCCTAAAATTAACTCATTAACATGAAACCGCAAGATTGCTAGGGTAGTTTGGCTGTTTATAAGATAGATAGTGCCAAGTCAATAAACAGTAAGGGCTTAAGGGTGAAGGGAAATCCAGCACGAGTGAAGTTAACAAGGCTGAACATCTCTGGGAGGTTTATCATAACTCCTCGATTGAATCATAATTTTTCCACAACCCACGCCAGCACGTATAGATCATCAGCCTGGCCCTGATTGGCTGAAAGTTAGCATCTGACCAATCCTGGGTTCCAGATTGGTCAGAGCCATATGCAAATGAGTGTCAAACTAGCTGGAATCGGTTGTAGAGAACATCGACGAGGATTCATTGACTAAGTATAAAAAAAAGTGTGAAGGAACTAATTTTAGGCACACTACATGCATGACATCATAGAGCAAGCATGTGAATAATAATTGACCAAGCTAAAGGTCAGCAATGAATAATATTGCAATGTTCAATATTAAAATAACTTTCTCATAAAATTGTCAGCAATGAATTACATGTAGCAAAAAGCTAACACATTTCTCTGAATAGATCAATTGAGTTGATACCATATACTGTACAATGCATGTAAACTGCACATAAAATGGTCGGTATACAGGGGCTTTACAACATTAAAGTTTAATGTGAAACAATACAATGTGGTTCATAGAACCTTGTAATGATAATGATTTAAATGTGGTATAAATTGATTAAGACAATTTTCTAGATTTGAATCATCCCTTCCATATTTCCTTATAATTTCCATGTTTAAGATTTATATATTTACAAAGCATAGGAAGTTGAACCCTGACATTGTGTACAGTAGGTTAAATATGTATTTCTGCTCTATTCAGTGCACAGTTAGTATAAATTACAGTGTCTACGTATTTCGTTTTCTGTATTACCAAGAATTCCTAGTTGAAGCCCCTCAAAACAGGAAGTAAACTTGTTGAGACAACTGTGCATGGTAGGCCTTATACTGTACTGTATAAGCATGACAATGATGTATGCAATATTAAGAATAGCTGTTCTGTAGTCAAATTTGGTATGGAATTTGGTTGAATAAATCTACTCATACAATAAACAATATAGGTGTAAATCTTCTGTACTTTCAAGTACAGTACAAAATGATCTCTATGAAAAATGTATCCAATTACAATATATAGGAGTAATTTGGTCAGAAATGCAGGTTTATCAAAAACATGTACTTTTACCCAAATTATGCAAAAGAATGTCTAATGGTCATGTTTTCATTGTAAGCACCCTCACCCAACCCCTCCTCCAGATCATGAACTGGCATTTGCAAAACCACAACTATTTTATATACCAAAATTACTTTTGCAGTGTGTCCCATTGGTTGCACACTATATCTGATTGTCTACAGTAGGTGCAGGCTCATGGAGTTTTCAGAAAGTTGCATTATATATCAGCTGGTCATAAAAAGTATCTGTGCCAGTGAATATTATTGAAATGTGCAATATTCTAATAAAGTAGATACTGTATATATCAGGCGCGTATCCAGGATTTTCTAACCCGGGGGGCGCGAATTACTATCTAAGCGGAGCGCCACCATCGGTTGGCGCGCAGCGTACAAGAAAATTTTTGGTTTTCATAGCCCCCCAGATCACCGGAAATGGCACTTCTCGGGCTTGAAAATGACCAACCAGATGTACACTTTTGCTTGAGAACCAAGTTTTACTCAATAGTTTATTCCATCCATAACCTTTTTCAAGATTGTCACCAGTCACACATCATGTTCGACCTCATCGTATCTCCTGTAGATCATTGCTTTTGTAGGTAATTCTACGTAACGGCCCACAATACCCGTCAGCCCCACTTTTCAAGGTTTTAAGCCCATTATTTGTTCAGAATTTACATAATAAATTCACTTCAAAACATACCGCTAATGTTGCACAAAATTTCATCTATGGACAACCACCAATATAGAAAAAAAACCTTCAAACCCAAACAGACCGGTCAAAATTGCACGAGTAGAGGGAAGTATAATGAAGAATGTTGGTCAGGGAATTTTCGAAAATTCCGACACAGTTAATTTATTGGTGTAGAAATATTGCAACCTCTTATAATGGCTTTTACAAAACTTGGTTGAAGGAACAGAAAAATAGCAGATATTTCCGATATCAGGTATATCGAAACCGAACACTTCACTCATAGGCGTAGGTCCTGTAGGAGGCGGGGGCTGCAGCCCCCCCCCCAATTGTTTTCCCATTTTTTTGGGGCACCTACTGAAAGAAAAATAAATAGCAATGAATAGCTTAAAATGATCTCCTTGGTAATTGAAATAAAGTTGTAAGCTTGGCCGACATTACTACTGTAAAAGAGAGTTTTGACATAAATGGATCTGTATGGTTTTTCTCCATCTACATAAGACATTTGGTTGTTTACATTAGCATCCGGCGGTATACTGTGCAACTTTGACGGACCGTGCGGTAGACGATGCCATATAATGTAATGAGCGATCTTGCCTATATGATATTGGCATCGACATGTTGAATGCGCGCTTTGCGCGCGAAAAATTTTGGCTTTTTTTTCGGGCAAGTCATTACAGCCCCCAAATCCAATCTGGCTCCTACGCCTTTGACTACACACATTGACAGTTTTTGAGGCTGTTCATCGTGGAACATGCATTTCAATGCTCATTGATACGATGTTATATCTGCTCTTTGCTTTACAAATTCGAACAGGCGTGTAGCGAGTAATTGCCAAGGGAGGGCGAAGCCTGTAGGCAAACTATCTAAGCGAAGCGCCACCATAAGTTGGCGCGAAGCGAACAAGAAAAATTTTGGCCGAAAATGCCTCCCAGATCGCTGGAAATGACACTTCCCAGGCCTTGTAAGTTGCATCTAAGCATTGTCTATTTTGAAATTACTAGCGATGTCATAAAGAAAATTTGCTCGGGGGGGCGGTCGCCCCCTTCCCGAAATGCGTTATGTTCCCCGACGACTCGGTCGAGTTCAAGTACATTAGTGAGAGAGGAAAAACGGAAACGTCAAAAATGGAGTTGTCGGGGTAAGGGGTAGGGTGAGGCGCACACCCCCTCCGTAATCCTTGATCTGTCACTGGCTACCCTGTGTATATAATAGGGATCTTTCTCTTCCCGAGGTCTTGGCTATCTTCTACTCCCTCCTTTTCTCCTTTTTCTCTCTTTTTTCTTTTTCTTTTCCCTTCCTTCCTCTCCTCCTTTTCTTTTTTCCCCTCCTTTTCCCTTTTTTCTTCTCTTTTTTTTCTCTCCTCTTTTCCTTACCCGGGGGGCGCGCGCCCCCAACGCCCCCCCCCTGGATACGCACCTGTATATGTTGCATATAATGATTATTATGAACTCTGCACAGAGGTAGTACACATGTACATTAGTGTACGTAATCGATAATGGCTTAAAGGTGGAGGATGAGTTTACAAGTAAATCATGATGCACATACATACTGTACAAGCAAAACCATTAAAATGTAGAAGATCTGATTTTGAGCGCAATCTTGAGATGAACTTGATGTAATGCCTGTAGTGTTGTCGAGTGTTAACATGAAAAAAGAATTATTCAGGATTTGATACAGAAACCGAACATAACTGATACCAGTAGATATAGTGTATCCTGTGATCTGTTTATATTGCATTGTTTTTCTTTCTCTCTCCCTGGGCTTCTTCTCGTCATCCATTGTCAGCCAATTGTTTATTTTTTCCTCTGGGTAAAAATGTTGACTTCTGCCAAGAAATGTTTGTGTACACGTACATAAAGTACTTTCGATACCTACAGTCATTCTGTTGCTAAAAGCAAGGAGCTACTGTACAGTATGGTATATAAACTTTCAGAGAGCTTTCTTTGTGACCTAGGTCCTAGCTGTATGTCACTCTTGTGTGTTTATTGCACAGACTGTTGTACTCTCTGTTTCATTGTGTGACCCGGACTATACCTTACCTCTTTATTAAAGAGGTAAGGTATAGTCTGGGTCACACAATGAAACAAAGGAATTACAGTACAGGTTCATTAAATTAGTTTGATTTCACGAGAATCGAAAGCCGAATAGAATTTTATTGGACTGTATTTCCATAGGCTGGCATCAATTTTATCTTCTTGCCATGTACCGTACAGGGATTACAGTTCAAGTGTGACACTTAATATTATCACACAACATGTTATGTTATTCATATATTTATAGATATATAGTTACAGTACTAAAAATACATCGAATATGATAGTTGAAACTCCACTTGAGACCGATACTTCCCTACTTAAAATATAACTCGATATGCAGTAAAAACCTTGCTTATAACTTTTTACATGGTTTTCCTTTGTCTGTTGTGAATATTACAGTATTGTACTCACTGCTTTGTGCAGATTAAATGCCCTTTAAACTAGTATGAATAGTAAAGTGTTCTTTGAATAGCAGTAAACTTCAAAGAAGTTATCTGACTGAATTATATGTCACATTATATCAAGTGGTGAAAAGGTTATATTGCTCTGTGAATTGGCAATTTGTTTTTGTGATTTATACTAGATGACTTGTAGGTTGTCAAAATATTTCAGGTGCATTTTAAACAATGTCATGTAGACCACTCACCTCTAGTCTTTAGTAGCAAGTCTTCAAGGGATATACAAGCTCAAAATTGGTAAGAGAAAATTTCCTTTTAGATCATACAATCTATGTGTCTACGGCATATTTCACATAGGAATTGGAATAATACTTCTATACTGTATCCAGTGAATTAAGTGGTTGATGCTTTGTCAACATGATAACTGATTCCTGGTACCTTTCTTTATATGTTGCTACATTAGTCAATACAGTAGATAACCCTCTTCATTTTCGTGTGCACAGGTTCACGTATGTTAATATACATGGCTTGCCACATGATGAATATATGTTTTGGCATCGTAACCACTTAATATTTTCTGGTTCTTGAACTTTGTAATCATATCGCCGACTAAAATTCTAAGTATTTATCTGTTGATATTTTTCTGGTTCTTGAACTTTATAATCATATCGCCGACTAAAATTCTAAATATTTATCTGTTGATATTTTGTCTTCATGCAAACTATTACTGTACATGTAAGTTACTTTGTGAATGCACTTGATGATACTGTACATAAAGTATGTATAGGCTCTTAAACTTACGATACTGTGTATATCCGTTATAATAAAATTGTGGGAAATTCATTTGAACTAGTTTGTAACAAACCTGTAGTGGAACGTACAGTATATATGCTGTAAGTACAGTAGATCACTGTAGGCCAATAGGGTAACAACTTTTCCTGGTACTGCTATCATAATATGACATTATCAGATTGACATTTTGATTTCAAGTACCGCGAAGTTAGACAGTTTTTAGCCAGAAGTCGATCAAATTGTTTTCTTTAATACTTAAAGAAATTTCCTTCCTGCATGGCACTGCTGTACATGAAGGAAGGTTGATTCAGACTTAAATTTCCATCATATATAGCATGGGGGGAATTCCACGAGACCAAATTTCCGCGAACATATGGTCCGTGAGACCGATGGTCTATACATGGTCCATCGATAGGAGTAACTAGATTTTTTCATTAGAGGGGCTTCAGGGCAGGTCAAAGAGATTGACAAGGGGGGCATGCAATAGGGTATCGCTATATCTAATAATTAAGTTATATTGTATTCTAATAATTCATTTGGGGCAGCAGGTGAGGGTGGTGGGGGGGGAGGGGAGGAGCGAGACGTTTGAGAGCAGGGGGCTTTTGTACAGTATTGTTATTTATAATTAATATACTATAGAAAGTCTTAACATGTAATCCCCCTTTATCAAACATGATTGTACTTACAGCCTGTTGGGACAATTAATCAAAAGAGTTTTAAGTTTTACACAATATTGTTGAGGAACTGAAAGTCCAACTTTTCAATGAAGTTTAATTCTGTAATTTGAAGAAGAAAAAAAAAAACAGCATGTTCCAGTGCTACAGTACACAGAATGGTCGGATAGGAAATTTGAAACCTGCCCAAAGGTTGAGTATTGTGCAGTATAATATACTATAGGTACGGTATTAACATGCAATTCCCTTTATCAAACACCATTGTACTTGTAGCCCCTTGGTACAATTATTCTAAAGATTCTTAAATTTACCCAATATTGTTGAGGAAATGACATTTCTCTGAAGTTTCATGCAGTACGTTACAGTTACTGTACTGTACATTGATAAGGAAGCTTCTTCATGTTGCCAACAAAAAGCCGGTCAACCATGACCAGTTCTCCTTGTGGAAACTTAGCAGGGGTTGGTGTGAAGCGTGGGAAGACCAAACAAGAAGTATAATCCTGCATAGTGCATACAAATGTTTCATAAAAGTTATATAATAGCCAGTTAATAGTTAATATAATAGCCAATTGTTGCATTGGAGGCTAAATTGATTGAGGAAATTCATCCAGGGACAGCTGGTAATTGTTGGATTAGGTGTGACTGTGTAGAATGTATATATGCACAGTGCTATTTTGTTAATACTGTTCACGGTATAACACAGTTTTGAAGTTAACAAAATTTATTTAAAAAAATAACATATTTAAGAATTAGTCTGTGGAAGAAGGAAGCTTGAATCTGAATTTTTGCATCTGGTTCTACTGTATATCACAAGGGCGTAGGAACTGGGGGGCTGGGGGGTGCCAGCCCCCCAGTGAAAAATAGGGGGGCAGAAGTATCATTCCACCCTCCCGCTTCGCAAGTCAGAAAACCCCTTTTTCATTTCTCAATAAATGATAACAACATTCGTCATGATTTTTTCCAATCTTATTCTCAACATAGTGATGACTTGTTTGTGCGATTGTGGATAATCATCACTAACTGCCCTTGGTGCTCAGAACATTTTGGCCGAAAAAATCTCATTTGTAGCACCAAATTGCATCTAAGGCCAGGTGAAAATGCAAAATTATTTACAAAATGGAGTGGGTGTTGAAGTGTGCTATATTGCACCAAATTGCATCTGAGGCCACCTGGAAATGCAAAAAAAAACAAATGGGGAGGGGAACACCCCCTTAGACCCCTCCCCCAGGCCGGCCATCAGTCTTCAGCCCCCCTTCTCAAAAGTACCTTCCTACGCCACTGGTATATCAGTGCATTGTGCAGTAATACTGACACATATTGAACATTACCCAAGTTTCAATGTAACTTTAGGGTAATATTTACGAACAATTTGACTGAGCACTCTTAACCACTGTACAGTACTGTATATATGGAGCTGTGTATTGCCTATTCCAGTACAGAAAAAAATAATATTACGTCCCACCCATAGCTACAGTAGTGAAATCTTTGCAATTGTTGTTTTCAATTGGTAATCGGTAAGCCTTTGTCAGGGATGAGCCTGGGGTAAAAAAAAAAATTATGGAACTTTGCAAAAATTGCGGTATAGGCTTCAGTTTGCATATGCTACAGTGTGTTAGGATAATAGTTTTTGTCCCCGAGGTAGAAAAGAAATCATGGATATTCCGCGAATTCGCGGAAAAAGCTCATGCCTGCTTTGCAGATGGCCGTGCGTGCCGTTAATTCCAACGTTCCTCATCAATCTGTTTTGGGTCGACTATGAAGTCACCTGTCAGGTGATGCTCTCCAAGTCGATGTACACTGACATACCACGAGATTGTGCAGCATGCCGTTGAAATACACAGATGTGCAGGTATAGATCCACTCATGTACGGTTTAGAGAGCTCTGTAAGATCCACGCATGTTAAAATATTTAAGGCGTCCACTCATTTGGTCGGACTGTATTTATATTGTCTGTGTCATGCGTTAGTGTTATTTTTGTTAAGTACGTGAACCCTTCAGAAATTGCGTTATACTGTCACATACTGATACATACTGCGATGTCTAAGCACTGTGCGTTATACGTACTGTGGCCTGCTGAGAAAGTTTCATGGTCTGTCATTTTATGAGAATAAAGTTCTGTACAAGTAAAGAGAAACTCAGTTGACAATCGTCTCTAGCCAGGTAACCGCTACGATTCAATGCCTCGACAAACAACGTAATAATTTATTGAAGGGGAGTGGCCAAAAAGGAAACCATGCATTGAGAAGTGTAAATCATACAGAGTTGTACACACAGATAGTCAGACGTTATTAACAAAGTCTCCGGATGGTAAACGTTACCTGAAAATCAACAATGAGCAGATTTTTTAATTCCACATTAAAGGGTTTTTCCAAATAATACTCAGATTCTTTGCAGTGTTCATCATTTGTCATCATTAGGAAGGTCTTTCTGGATATCAAACACAATGAAAAATTCATTTGAATATGTGCAGTAGCTGTTTAGTGTACACTTGATTTAAAAATACTGAGTGTATAAATATATATACGGGGATGTGCTGAGGAATATGTGAGTGCCGGGCAGATTGTGTGGTAGTGTGATCCACACCCTGGGAGAGGGGTCTCATGGGTGGGGTACCCCTCCCCACTGGACAAATTTTGCACATGAAGTATGCTTAGATGGTGCTATTTTTCCTATTCTGTGCCATGATTTTGGTTATGGTAAAAATTTGTTAAATTTTCATCAAAAAAGTGCCCGGCAGAAATGTTTAAAATACTGTTTGTGCTGGGTGGCATTCAGAACTGCTGGGCGCAGCCGCCCGGTGCCGCCCAGTGTGAGCACATCACTGTATATAATATATATATATAGCATACATTAAAGTTTTAACTGTACTGCTTGTTAGCTTCAAGTCAACGATCTGTGGGTCCGCAAATGACTTATTTTCAGACTTCAGGAGTTCAAACAGTGATGAATTGCTGCTAGCATTTTAGTTATTGAGAAATATGTTCTCCTGGGTTTGAAATAGTTCAAGCATGCAAGCTGACAGGTTTATATTGTTCAAACAGTTTGTTAGTATCACCTGATCTTAGTTATAATTTAGTCGTAGAGCCATCTACATAATATTCAATTTAATTCTTATGTACAACTGGATTCATTATTCGATATACAGTAGATAAGCTTCCTTTACAATGGTTCTTCTTTTCTTTTAAAAGTCTTGTACCTAGTATTAGATAGAAAATGGCGCAACAGAAGATGATGGGGGGTATCACAGAGGCGAAGGAAGTGACCGAAGAGGTGCAAGACCTAGTTGATCAGGTACAGTACTGTACTCCAAGTGTAGGCCCCACCAGACCCACCCTTCTGGTCAGGCCTGGTCGAAAAGTCAGTCTTACAGTGGAACTGTTTACTTTAAACTTATAGGAATCTCTCTCATATATCCATATATTGGCAAAGAGGATAATGAACACACTCCACCAGTGGCGGAGCTAGGGGTATTGGTCAGGAGGGGCGAGAATAGTTTGTAGGGGCGCTTTCGACACTATCTAGCGGAGCGCCACCACAGGTTGGCACCTAGCATACAGAAATTTTTTGAGTAAAGATACTCCCTACATCGCCGGAAATGACCCTTTCCGGGCCTGGCTAATTTGCAGATAAACAAAGAATAAATACAGTAGGTGTCATCGCCAAATTACACCAACAAAATGTGACAAATGTCAATGGGTAGATGAGAGAGCAATAAAAAAAGTCAATAATCGTGAATAAGTAAAAAGTGGTAAAGAGCTGAAAAGGGCGCCAGCAGTCCATTTGAGTCCGTCAGGGGGGGCATCCGCCCCCTGACTGTATGGACGCTCCGCCACTGCACTCCACCACCACCCCTACTCATCCTACCAACCCCACCTCCCCCTCCCAAATCCCCTTCCCACCTCCCCTTCCCATGTTTTCTAATGTTATTTCTTCATATCCAGTGACTTCTATATATATCTTGGCAGGTCAAGGCTGAAGTTGAAAGTGCTGCCGGTACAACATTTGACACTTTCAATGCAACTCATTACTCCACTCAAGTCGTATCTGGCGTGAACTACTTTGTAAAAGTAAGCCTACAGAACTTTTATTCCTTCTTTTTTTAAATGTCATTTACCATCTTTTTTTCCCCCATGACTCTCTTTCAAGCTGACGTAGCAAGCACTTTAAACGTGACGATCATGGCTTTCAGATTAAACACATACTGACGTTATGACGTACCACCTGTGTCCAAATGGGATGGTCTTGTAATATTGTATTTTGCACACCATGAGCATTGCCTTTACGGACAGTGTTGTAAACTTTTGTCAGGACTCAAGTCTAGGTTTCAAATGTGCAGCGACTAGGAAATGTTCTGTCCAGTTTTTTGTTTTTCCAATAGAGATCGTACAGTGACTCTTAGGTCAGTGTCTTGACTCAAAGTCAGGTATATTAAATGTAGCAGCTGCTAGAGTCGATCTCAAATTTAAGTGACTGGTTACAACTCATCAAATGGATCACCCAGCTAGAAGAAATATGGAATCAAGATGTAAACTAATTTTCTATTTCATAATATACCTGATAAACAATGAATACATCAATGTGGAGATGGTCTAGGATGGGACTGTTGATATGATTGTCCCTGAGACACAACCTGGCTCTTAATGCCAACTAGATGCCTGTATCGGGGGGGGGAGGGGGGTGAGATGGGCGGGACAGGGCGGGAGGTCTGTTTCAACATTTGCTGTTATGAAGGCACGTGTAGTCTAGTACATGTGCGAGGCTGGGAGACATCATGGAAGTTTGAAGCACAATAACTGAAGATGGGAGGCTTGGCAAGATTCACATCTTCACATGAGCAAGCAATGTGTTAAGAACACGCAGTGTATCTTTTTGAGGTGGGGGGGGGGGATTGGGGAAGAACAAACCTTATTTTAGTTCAAGAGGAACCTTGACCAGATTGTATACTTTAAGTCCAAATCTGCATATTAAATTACAAGAAGCATTTTGTCACTTGTTGTGTTTGAGTAATGATCATTAAAGTTCAAAGGTCAAATTGTGACGACTGTGTCGAACATAATAATTGAAGCCAGACAAGTTGGATTAATTGCTTCAGTTTTGTGAGATGGTTGACTTTCTCAACCTCTTTAATGTGAAACTTGGCATAGACCTAAAGAAATCCGACATCACAATTTTACCGTGATAGCCACATACATGCTATGCACAGGTAGACAGTGCAACGATAAATTCTTAAAAAGCATTCAATGTAAATAAACCATCAAAACTTGATAATTCATGTTTGCAAATCTGGTCCCAATGAAGAACTGAAATCGGTAAATTGGTAAAAGTTCATCTTTTTTTTTCTTTTTTTTTCTGTTTCAGGTTGACGTTGGGAATGACAAATTCATCCATGTAAGAATATACAAACATTTTCAAGGAAATGTTACCTACAGCGGTTTCCAGGACGACAAGACCAAAGATGATCCCATTACATATTTTTAAGGTTTCGCTTGCCAAAGTATAAGTTGTTCTATTCTGTATTTCTACTTCTACTTTTTTCTGCTCTTTCGGTATTCACTGAGGGTCTGCTTAGTTCTATGTCTTTCGTAGGTATGGCCGATACACCTTTGGTCATAATACTATAGGCTATATGTTTTAGGTTTATTGTACCTTAAGTTCTGGGTGTGAATGGTGGTAGTAAGATGTTAATGAGTGTCCACCCCATATCCTCTAGGTTACCAGATGCTCTTGACCCTGGCCGAAATTGCTACTTTTTACAGTGTCATTAAAACCAAGTCTTTAATGTCTTTGATACTTAGGAGTGTTAGCTAACTTAGCTCAGAGGTTAACGCTCGTGCCCTTCAATTATAAGGTCCCGAGTTCGAGTCACTCCAAGATTAATGTATATCATCCAGTCACAGAGTTGTTAACAATTGACAATTCATAATCATGGACGTTAAATATGAATCTAAGAGACTGACTTCTCGGCTTTGATAAGCCAATGATGGCTTCTTCGCGAGTTCCTGCTTGCAGGAGGATCAAAAATACTTACAATACATACATACTTCCGGTTTGCGATTGGAGAAATCGTTTTTTTGCAACAGCTTTGGTCGCCATGTCAGTGCACTGCAGTCATATGACTAACTAGGTGCATTCACCTCCTCGTCCCTCGGTGTATGAGAAAGTTGTCAGATGCAGTGCTCCATACTCGTCTCTCGGACGATGGGGAAGTTTAATGGCTGTTCCAGGAGCAGGAATCGCTGCAACTATTACAAACCTGCATCGTAATTTTTCATCAAACAGAGGAAGCTTGATATAAGCCATTGCTCAATCTGAAATCCTCACATGGATAGGGTTTCAAATGAGCTTCCGTTGGCTTCCTAACCCTTGAGAAATAATAAACTGAACTGAACTTTTACTAAAGTTAACTAAACTGAAAATGCTTAAAACTACAATATCCTGTAATTTACTTTTTACCATCAAAGCTGGCTAATAAACATTGAGTCTCATGGTGAGTCTCATGGATTGGGTTTCAAATGAGCTTCCATTGGCTTCCTAACCCTTGAGAAATACTTAACTATAAGCAGAAACTACGAGAAGACTGGCTTGTAATATCTAGTCATTTAAAGCAGTTGACGACACTCCCTTGCCGCGAAAGTCGAAGTCAAAGGGGGTGATCAATTTGTGGCAATGATGTCACAATGGATACTTTAAACTGCACAAAGCGCTTATCTTTCACTGAGAATGACAGGTGTTGAATATTTCACTGTTAGCTTCAGTCTTTGCAGTCAAAACTGGGGACATTGTTACGTAAGTCCAGAAGTGAAACATAACCAGGCTTCTTAGATTTCAAATTTTTCAGACATTTCATTTTCAGTTTTTAACAATACCCCTATGATGAATTATTGTTAACATATGTAAAAGTGTGGGTTTTTTGTTTCTATTCAGGGACCTCCCTAAGGGTCCACTGACCCCCTGGTTGAGAATGACAAGTGTTGAATATTTCACTAGTAGCTTCAGTTACTTGCAGTTGAAAGTGGGAACATTTTTACATAATTTTAAAAGTGAAACATAACCAGGTCTCTTAAATTTCATATTTTCAGACATTTCCAATTTCAGTTTTAACAATAACGTTCCTTATCATGAATTTTTGTACACTTATCGTGCAAGTGTGGGTTTCTGGTAATATTACAAAGTCGTTACTTCTTTTGGTTCCCTTAAAAGCATTGACGACTCGCCCCAAACCGCTTGCAGCCATCTGAAAAAGTTAACTTTCTGTTGCTTGCAAGTGACGTTTTGTTCGTGTCGCTACAAAATGCAGACAGTAATAAAACGTGATACCTTCTTATCTTTAGCTGGACCTGAGATGTCCATGGCTGTATCGTTTGTACACTGTGCTGTGGGTATTGACCATAGCTGCATGTATTGACTGAACACTAGTGTCTAGTTACTGACGGTAGCAAGCTGTGTGTGTATTTTCTGGGGTTGATGGTGGTGTTAAACACTTCTGTTACACTCATTCGAAACTAGGTCAGATTACCAGCATTAGATGTTTCTTTTTGCGCGAGTCTTCACACCCTTTAAGGATAGTGAGGGAAATGGTTTTGGCCTGCATGATCTATTCCATCTCTGCTAACAGTAATCCTGTACATGGCATGGATGTCTTTCCATTCCGAATATTCTCCTCAAAATTGGGGAATTTAGATTCATTTCAAATGTGCCTAATAATTACATTTTTAATGCAGACATGTGCAACTGTTACTTTGAAATAACAGCAGAAGTGTCGATATTCAACTTTTAAAAATGAGATCTTTCATAAACTATTCATGTAATGAAAAAGGGTTGGGCTGTGATCGGAATTAAAATAAATGGAGCAGTTTTGCTTATGTGATGGTAGAAGCATTTTTCAAAGAGCATTCGCATGCTGAAATGTTAAAGGACTGTTTTATTTTTGTGATTGCCATTCTTGTATGTTAAGGAAAACCACTTGTACATAAAATTTAAAAATAAAAAATGTGTGGACTGATAAATAATCAAGTCTCCTGGCTGTATTTCACAAGGATATAAATGTCTTTAAGAGAAAAACACACCAGTTTTGTCAACTTCCCATCAGAATAAGTCATTTTTGGTATGTCATTTGATGTAACTTAGAAATTTACTTTCTCAATTGTGAGTCTATTGTTTACTACCCTTGAAAGGTGATGCATTTGGAATGTTTGCCGGTATTAGATCAACAGTCATGGTTACCTGAGGTAACTTACCTCATTGATCATAACATATTGTAGTTCCTTTGCTAGTTGGGCCATATAAAGCTATGTCAGTTGCCATAGCAACAGTTGCCATAGTAATGGTTAATGTTCCTGAGTAGCTACTCTCTGGGAGTTGCGTATGGGTGGGGTACCCCAGGGGGAGCAGACGTCCATGCATGAGGTCAAAACGTGTTCAGGTGTGTAAGTGTCCAATTTTTGTCAAACCTCAGGGCTACTAAACGGTTAGGATGATTTTATTCAAACTTGGTGGGATGGTACCCAAGGGTACCATTGTGTCTCGAAGGCCGCCCCCCCCTCCCCGGAACCAAATGTCATAAGTTGTTAGTGAGTTTGTTTGCTATAACTCCAAGGGGAAGCATTGGAATGACATGGAACCAGGGAAAATGGAAGTACTTGCAAAATGTGTGGTTGCCATGGGAACCGAGGTCAAAGGTGACGTTGTTAAAAGTCAAATGTATATTTTCACGCAAGTTTGTGTCAAAATCTCCTCAATGTCAGTGCCGATTTCCTTCAACCTTGGTGGGAAGGTACCCCAGAGTGAACCCAGAGTGTTTCACAGACCCTGTAAACCAAAGTTCAAAGTAACTTTACCCAGGGTTTACATAGCCGGACACTAAGTAAGCCATAGCCTAAGTCTGCTTAAAGTTTCCAAATGCAGACTGCAAATGAACTACACTACTGAAAAGTTGACAAACACTGAACAAAGCAGGTCTCAAGGATCTGGATAAAAAAGCACTAACCCCTGCACAGATCCGTATAGGTTTGGCGCCTCCCGTGTTGTTGAAAATACTCCCCTCCCCCTCCCCTCCCAACAAAAGAATCATCAGTTGCTTCCTACAACTATGTTTAAGCTGAGCGTGTATAGATGAATGATTGACCATAGGGCGTAACACTACGAACTCTTAAATTGTCACTATACGAGCTCAACGGAAAGGTGGCCTCGAAAGGTAGCTTACGTAAAAACCTATCGAAAAATCAGGCGATTTTCGCTACTAAGCGAAGATACATCAATAGACATTATCGAATCTCAGCCAGTTCAGTCATTTCTATTTGTAAGGTAAGTAGTAAATAGTTTGACGGTTTACTTTAAATCATGTACTATAATATTGTCATATTCTGAATGAGTTTGTGTGTATTATACGAATCTACATATATAAACCTATATGTCTCTTTTCCGCCGCCATTTTGTTAAAGGAGACACAAATCCAACCATATCACTATTGATCTATTTGATGGAGTTAACTATCACGAAGAACTTCCCCAAACAGCTTAGAAAAAGTCTATTCTGTTGGAAGATATCACAGTATTTAGTGTTTCCTCACACACATAACAATGCTGTAGACATGATCTAAATATAACTGGTTTGTTTTTCTATGATATTAAAATGTTTACTTTTTGTAATGGAGATGGTGTTTGCGCAAGTTGAGTCTCAAATACTGAACTGCAAAATATGACCTATGGATGGAATTTTGCTTACTCATTCAAATTTGAAATATGAAAAGAAATAGAGGAAACATATGATTGAGATTTTAGTGGGCGTTATGACATACCACAGATTTACAAAATGTCAGCTCCCAATTACGATTTTTATAGTAATATTTCTCCCAAATGGAACAAGACAATTCTTAGCTGTAGGAGGGTGTGGTTTTCAGTGGCGTAGGAAGGTACTTTTGAGTGGGGGGGGGGGAGGCTGAAGACTGATGGCCGGCCTGGGAGAGGGGTGTAAGGGGAGGGGGTGTCCCCCTCCCCTTTGGATTTTTTTTGCATTTCCAGGTGGCCTCAGATGCAATTTGGTGCAATATAGCACACTTCAACACCCACTCCATTTTGTAAATAATTTTGCATTTTCACCTGGTCTTAGATGCAATTTGGTGCTCCAAATGAATTTTTTTTCTCATTTGGAAATGAAAAAGGGGTTTTCTGACTTGCGGAGCTGGGGGCGCAATGATACTTCCGCCCCCCATATTTTTCACTGGGGGGATGGCGCCCCCAGCCCCCCGGTTCCTACGCCCTTGGTGGTTCTTCACAAGTTCACAACGATTGTTAAGTCGTGTTAAGCCAAATGTTTGGGTTTCTGTTCTCTGTAAGTAATCAAAAAGTAATTAGGAATTAACATGAATGCCTTCAAATGATCACTTTTGGGAGAACTTTAGACTTGGAGTGCAAGTAATATATATTATACAGCTATTTCGGTTTTCGCGATACTCCCCTTTAAGGCATACTAAATCTCTAGAATGCTCCTTTAAGGTGTAATTGATCAGGACGTCGACTCCACCTCAGTGCTGCCAGGACTTAATGTTAATCCAATATATTATCTTAAGTTATTATACCCTGAACAAAACATGTTATTCTAACTTCATACAAATGAAACAGCATCCTTAGATCAAACTGGCAACCCTTGCAAATTTGTAATTATAATGCATTGTAAGCATGTCTTTTGAGACCATAAATGTTGTATGTTTTCCTGTTGGGTTTATTGGTATATATATATATATATATATATATTTCACCACTTTGATTTTAAATCGTAAATACACAATACAAAATTCTTCTTAGATGTTGGTCTCATCTCAAGCTGTTTTATATCTCTTAGCAATTATAATATTATTATTATAAAATGGTTCGACAAAAATTCGACAAAAGTGGTGTATAAAAGCTCGGCAATGTGTTTATTTGTCTAAAGTCGAAGATTTTCCTATCATACAGCTGAATTATTTTCATAGGTAGCACATATCGCTTGTATTTCATGGGCTACAGGATAGGACGGAAGTAAAAAAAATATGTCACTATAATGTTTCTCAACTTGAACAACTTCGTATGAATCTATTGGATATTAGTATCAAGCTGTTACTTAAAGGTATCCGTAGCTTGAGAATAGCATCGTATTCCCTTCTAAGCTAGAAGAAATTTTCCATAATTTCCCCTTTTTTGTCATTGTAACAGAGTGTTTATGTCAATAAACACATAATTTAAAGGCTGATGTGGGAAATTCGAACCAAATTATACAAAGTTTTAACATATAAGTTTACGTATATAAGGTATGTTAGGTTTTTTTGTATTTGGAACGTAACTTCGTAACATTAGGTTCGGATTGTGCATCTTGGAGCGAGAAAAGCATCAAAAGGACCATCATCATAGCGACTACGCTGCCTCGAACGTCATACCGTTTCTACGGATGCCTAGAGCATACATCCTCGTTCCACCCCACTCACACCACACACCAGTGTCAAATACTGGTTATATTGTCAGGTTCACTGAGTATGTTATAATAGGTACTTGCAATGTATATTAATAAGTAGCGCGACCTACACAATATTGTAATATAGGTATAGTTCACAACAAAATTCATACATGGAGACTATATATCGCACCTGATGACAACGATACGCTTTGCAGCATTTGAAGGTCACTAGCGCCATCTTAATATTCACGCAGAACGATGATTCGCGTAAATGGTGCATACGTTATAGTAACGAGGTTTCGACGAAACCTGATCTTATCGTAAAAATATTCACATATAAAAACACTTGATGCACTAGATTAGCTCGAACTTTTGTGTTAAAAGATTCATTAATTGAAATGAATTACAAGTTCACTCAGGTATTTAGCTGCTGCTTAAAAACTGTTCTAACTTTTTGACACAAAAAATCACAGCATGTTCGCAAATTTTGTAAAATGAAATGATCTTACGTTAGGCCCTTAACTAGATATATATGGCACAAATAGGCCAACAGCGGTATATATCGTTCACCATGCTAATAACATTGATTAGACCGAAACGGAAATGGCGCTACAGAAATGTTCAGCCCTGGGGAGCAGGTACTCCGAGTGAGAGGGGCACCGACAATTTAGAGACTCAGGGGCGCCAATAATTAAAGGAGGGGTCCAATACTCATGTACTGTTACTTGTGAAGCATTTGTTCACATGATGGTGGGATGATTAGGGGGTGGTGTGGGAGAACACTATAGTGTCGGAAAGTGGATGGGCATGTCCCTGGGCCAAGTCTGACGAAAATGATGTGATATTTTGTTGAAGAAAATGTTTTACCTAACATGGTCAAGTCGACTTGCAGTGTATATCAGTTTTCATCATTCACTGAACATTTGTCAGGTTGAGGTAAAACATTTTCTTCAACATTTTTATGGCAACAAAAGCTGAAAATCAGTGAAAGATCTTCGAAAAATTGCTGCAGTTTTTAATTTAAAGGTACCTCACAGTAATGAAACAACCATGGCGCCATTATTTCTGTGTATAAGTTGATGATGCAGGTGCTTGAAAACCAGTTTTGATAGAACTTCCCAAAATGCATCTCTCTGCATACTTTCTGACTATTTTCAATTGACGTATCAGATAGTCAAAGTTGTGATATATTAGTTATTATCTAATCGACCATCCATTATTACCAATGTGATATATTAGCTATTATCTAATCGACCATTATTACTCACTGTATAATATCACCTGTCATATGCCTGCAACCTACATACCAATAGGGTCAGCTTGTGACCCTACTGGACTCCTGCTGAGTCTGCCTTGTTTATATTATTATATAATATAAGATATGGATGAGAACAGTTGCTATATGGGTACTGACCAAGGAAGACACGGAATAAATGGTTCATGTATACATTCGTTTCTTGTGTACTTATTTATTCAGGTTAATTACATGCATTCATTCTACTTCTTACAATATACGCGTGCGACATAACATTTGGCGACGAGGATGGGATTTTATTCCTGTTCTGCCTTGGATTACTTTACTGTCTGTGGTTATTTCTTTTCATTTGAGTGTGTCTACCAAGTTGTTTACTTTCTACTGTACACTGCTGTTAACTTTACTTTGTCCTTACTAGTGCTACTGGGATATTTTACGTATTATTACAGTACTGTTATACTTCAAGTTCAAGATGCAGGCTATTCCTCCTCCAATTCAATTTTTACCTACACCCGGTACACCATCCACGCCATGGGCGCAGTGGAAGCAACTGTTTATGAATTATTTACTGGCGTCGGATTTATTAACGGCTACACCTGAACGGAAGCAGGCTCTACTTTTGCATTCTTTGGGCGCAGAGGGTCAGAGAATTTTTTACACGTTACCACAGCCTGTTCCTCCACCTACCACTACCCCTGCTACCCCTACTTCATCTGCTCCCGATACAGCCGATATTTTCGAACAAACCCTACAAATTCTACAAAGCCATTTCCAGCCAATGGTGAACGTTGTCGCAGAACGTTTTCGATTCAGAAAAAGAGCACAACTGCCAGGGGAGTCGGTCGATAATTATATTGCTTCGTTACGCCAGCTGACCAAATACTGTGAATTTAACGTCTTCACGGATGAGATGATCCGTGATCAGCTGGTGGAAAAGACGACGTCTAGTCGCATACAGGAAAGGTTATTACTAGAAAAAGACCTGACCCTGGGGAAAGCGATCGACATTGCCCGCCACGTCGAGAGAGCTGTACGTGAGGCCAGAGAGCTCAACACTACAACGCACCAGGCAGCCGCTGTTCGCGCTGATTTCCGTCGAGCCAACCCCATTCGTGATTCGCAACCTAGGACTCCCCCGCGCCAACCGCCGTCCGCCCAACCAGGACTGTCCAATACCACAAGGACTACACGACATTGCTACCGATGCGGTTCTACGAGCCATATTGCTAATTTTTCTTCATGTCCTGCTGTTGGGAAATCCTGCAAGAAATGCGGTAAAACGGGACATTTTGCCAAGGTATGTCGACAAAGGCAAAATGTTAGTGAAATTCAAACCTACGACAACGAGTACGAGGAGTCGTCACATACTAGTACTATTGCTGATCGAGACACGCCCTCTACAACTACTACTACCTATGCTGAGATTCAAGTCCTGTCCACCGAGGGGACTACACAGACGACACCAAACACGGTAAAACCGAACATATTTTGCGAAGTTTCCGTTAACAACGTACCTGTCACATTACAAGTTGACACGGCTAGTGACATTACAATTTTTAATGCTGCATTATTTGATAAATACTTTGTACGTGATGCATTAACACCCAGTACAATTAAAGTACTTGCATACAATCAGTCTGAAATCAAGGTTTTGGGTTGTTTCAAAGCAAAATTCACTACTAAAGATGCTAAATGTGTTACAGATGTGTATGTTGTCCAAGCAGGTAAATGTTTACTTGGAAAAGACCTTATCCAAGGTTTAGGCCTGATAATTGATGGTGCAAAGCTATCATGTTACTCTACTGAGAACACGCCTTCTGCTACTTCGACTTCTACTACTAACACTCCTACTAACATCCCTAATCCAATTATTGGTAATCCAATTGCATCTAAATTTCAGGATTTGTTTACAGATGATCTTGGGGTTATTAAGGGTTTCCAACATAAGATTAAGCTTAGCGCTGATGCGAAACCAGTGCAGCAATCTTTGCGCCGCATTCCATTTGCCGTTCGTGACATGGTCACTCAGGAGTTAGCAAATTTAGAAGCGCAAGGGGTCATCGAGAAAGTTCATGGCGCCACGGATTGGGTGTCCCCTATCGTGGTTGCGTGGAAGAAAAACGGCAAAATTCGAATTTGCGTAGATCTGCGAAAACTTAATGAGAATATGGTATTGGAAAAACACCCATTACCACATATTGAGGAATTACTTACTGAATTACAAGGAGCTAGCTACTTTTCAAAGCTCGATCTTAAATCAGCATACCATCAGTTACAATTACACGAGGAAAGTCGAGACCTCACTACATTTATTACGCATGCAGGTATTTACAGGTACAAGCGTGTTTGTTTTGGCCTTGCTTCGGCACCATCATGTTTTCAAAAGGTCATGCATTCAATTCTTACTGGCTTACAAGGTGTTCAGTGCTATTTAGATGATGTTGTTGTTTACGGCAAGACGCAAGCCGAGCATGATCAAAATTTGCAACGCGTTCTCACTAAAATACGAGATTCAGGCATGAAACTAAATTCAAAGTGTGAATTTAATGCCACTACAATCCAATTACTGGGACATGTTGTTTCAAAGGAAGGCATTCGCCCTGCGCCTGACCTTGTGAAAGCAATCACAGATGCGCCAGCGCCGCAGTCCGTTGACGAAATTCGGTCATTTTTGGGCTTAGCGGGCTACTATGCTAAGTTCGTCCCTAACTTTGCAATGAAAGTGCAGCCCATTCGGGATATACAGATTTCAAAGAAGCCTTTCGTATGGACGAAAGAGGCAAATGATGCGTTTGAACAAATCAAAGCGTCAATTACTACTGACGGGGACGCACTTGCATTATTTGACCCAACTAGAGAAGTATTTATTACCACGGATGCTTCGAATCGGGGCATTGCCGCAATCATGACTCAGCTTCACACTGGTGAAGAGCGCCTAGTCATGTGCGCGTCACGCAAATTAACAGAGTGTGAACAAAAGTATTCGACCGGGGAAAAAGAGGCTCTTGCATGCCTATGGGCCGTTGAAAAGTGGCACACGTATCTGTGGGGCCGTCGTTTCACACTCCGTACGGACCACAAAGCACTTACTACTTTATTGTGTACATCTGGTACAGGTCATAAACCTCTGCGTATTTCTAGATGGGCAACTAGACTTATGAATTATAATTACTCCGTTGAATACAAACCGGGTAGATTAAACATTGTTGCAGACGCCCTTTCCCGATTGCCCCTCCCTACAACTTCAGATGTTTATCCTAATTACGAAGAGGATACTGAGTCTATCTGCCAACTTACTGTTGCTTGTCAGAGTGTTAGCGAAGTCAAGTTACGTAATGCTATAATGCATGATGATGTTTATACTAAAGTGTCTAAGTATGTTGTGCATGGATGGCCACATGACAAGAGCAAAATTTCGAAAGATTTACTGCCTTACTTTCAAATTCAAACTGAGCTATCTCTACATGGAGATTTCCTATTCAGAGGGGAACGGATGGTTGTACCATCATCCCTTACAAGTGTGTTAATCGACAATGCACACGAGGGCCACCAAGGTGTGGTCCGCACCAAACAAAGAACTAGGCAGCTCTACTGGTGGCCACTGATGGACAAGCAAATTGAAATCATGATTAAGAACTGCACTGTTTGCCAATTACATGATAAGACTGCTCAGGTCAGATCCAGCCCTATGCAGCCTGTACAATTTCCGGCTAAACCCTGGTCAAAGCTGGCAATGGACATTGTTGGACCAAATTACACTATGCCCCAAAACGCCAGATTTGCCATTACCCTTATTGATTACCACAGTAAATGGCCAGAGGTTGGCTTTACTTCCAATGTTACTTCAGCTAGTGTTATTGATTTTCTTAAAACTATTTTCAGCAGAGAAGGGTTTCCTGAGGAAATTGTGACAGACAATGGATCACAATTTGTATCACATGAGTTTAAACAATTTTTGTGTGAACGTAACATAAAGCAAACTAATTCTGCATTATACCACCCTCAGGGAAACGGGGAGATTGAAAGATTTAACAAAGTATTAAATGATTTTGTAATGACTGCTTCACTTCAAGCTACCCCAATACTGAAAGCAATCAGGGAATTCCTGGGAGTTTACAGATCTACTCCACACGCTACTACCGGTGTGGAACCATCCCTTTTACTCCATAATAGACACCTTAAAACAAAATTGGACATCCAGGGAATTACTAAAGGTCCTCTGCCTGTGAAATCAGATTCCATTCGAGATCATGTGCGTGACCAACAAATGAAGAGTAAAGTTCATACAGACCATAGCCGCCATGCTGTCACTCGTACTTTTAAAGTGGGTGACTTTGTCCGTATTCGGAAGCCAGGTCATGTATTAAAGGGCCAAAGTAAATATACACCCCCAATTAAAATAACTAAGGTTGTCGGTCCTAGTACTTATGTAACTTCAGATGGTAGGACATGGAATGTAGATCGTATGACACCTTTTTCAGGGAATGTACCTAGTACTACTGATGACGAAGTGTCTGATCTGTTACATGATGTACAAAGTCCTGCTAGACTAGGTCTACCCTTTAACCAGCCACATGCTCCTCAGTCTGTCATTCCTGAGAGACCTTCCCGGGTTAGACAACCACCTGTGTGGGCAAGGGATTATATGTTTTACAAATAGATATTTTCCTGTCATACTTGTTAATACTTTTCATATACTTTTCATTTTAAAACCAGGGGGAAAATGTGATATATTAGTTATTATCTAATCGACCATCCATTATTACCAATGTGATATATTAGCTATTATCTAATCGACCATTATTACTCACTGTATAATATCACCTGTCATATGCCTGCAACCTACATACCAATAGGGTCAGCTTGTGACCCTACTGGACTCCTGCTGAGTCTGCCTTGTTTATATTATTATATAATATAAGATATGGATGAGAACAGTTGCTATATGGGTACTGACCAAGGAAGACACAGAATAAATGGTTCATGTATACATTCGTTTCTTGTGTACTTATTTATTCAGGTTAATTACATGCATTCATTCTACTTCTTACAATATACGCGTGCGACATAACAAAAGTGGAAACTGATAAAGTATATACATACATGCAAAATTAAGTCAAAATGGAAGAAGAAATGGATAACCTCTCAAAAAATATATAATTTCCCCTACCCCCCCCCCCCCAACCCCAGTAACGATGGAACATGGCACCATCATAGATGTAGGCCTGTAAACGTGTATTGCAGCGTTTTTAGCGATCTGCCACAGTACATCGTTGTCTACTTACAAATAGGCTCTTTCTTCTGTAATGTTATATTTGTTTTCAATTGTAAATATCTCCATATTGTAACTGTCCGATGCCCTTCGGTGATGCATGGTGACTCACATGTGCATACTTTAAGTTGCAATTTCTTGGAAACTTGAAAACGTCGTTATAAACGTGCAGTATATATATGATTCCGTACTGCTACATCTCAGCAGTACATATCGAGCAGTAAGAAACCGGTTGGTGGAACCAATTTGTGTTTAATAGAAACATGATCAAGATTCCGTTGCGTTGTTTTCTATTCTGCACACAGCACACGTATACTCTTGTCTTAGAAGGGACTCACAATTTGTGTATATTTTATTTGCTTTTTATTTTAAGAATTTCTTACAATCTGAGAAATTAATTGGCACTTTATTGCCTAACGTTAAGACTCTACGTAAAATAGCAGTGTATTTTGGCGATATTGGGTGAGCTATTGATTTCAATTTGCTGCAAACGACAAGCCGGAAGTGGCTTCTATGTATAAATTTCTGTAGCATAGTTGCAATCAATGTCTATTCGTAAGTAGCGCCACTAATTTCATTTTTCAATCCTCTGTAAAGGTACAACTCAGTATATTCCGAAAATAGAATTCATACATGGGCTGAAACCACCAATTTGTTATAGGGAGGGAGGCTTAAATGTTATGTTTTCTTAGGGAAGGGATATGAAGGGGAAAACTTTGGTCAAATGGAGGGTGCTTAATCCCTATAGATGCAAAATGATGCTATATTTTGCAATTTTTGAAACAATGTTATCATATATGGTTGTACTGTAAATATATACATGTTTATATATATATATACTAGGATTGTTTTGTAATTATTTATCTGCTAGTAAGGGGGGGGGGGAGAGAGCCTGGCCCCATTGATGCTATTCTTGAGGATTGAACCCCCCTCCCCCACTAGACGTTTTCGTGGTTTCGATATTCTATCATACATGCAACAGGTTGCCCCTTACCAAAGGAAGGTGGCGCGAGACAATACCATAGGTATCTCAGGCTTACTCCTGAGATCGTCGGAGCCAACTCTGGTGAAGGGGACCTTCTATAAATGAAATGGTTCATTCTGAACGGGAGCTATGAAATAGGTCTTTCACTAGGTCTATTTCGGCCTGCAATGTTAATCTAATAACTATTGTTAATGCGTATATAGAGGACTTAAAGATGAGAGTGGCTGGAGGTTGGGTGCGGGGGTGGGGGTGGGGGGGGGGGGGTGGGGTAATCGCCCATGTGTGATACTGTCGTGGATTATACTCGAAACTGAAACTGCTTTTCATTTTCTTTAAGAAAGAACCAATTTTGGTAACCTTGGAAAAGACCAAATCTCCGCAGTATCTAGAAAATTGGAAAACCCATGACGATTGTAAAAAAAAAAGGTTTCAACAGTGTCATAGAAACATCCCACTTGAATATAATTGATGAAATTGAAACTGTGTATAAGTTGTCTTGAAGCTAAACGGCAGACTGTGAAGATTGTGTAATATTTATTTGTATCTTAAATGGATATTATCGTTGCCAAGCAATGTAAAACTTACTTTGGTGATAAAAATTATTTAACGCTGTTCATTCGAAAACTTCGTCTCAATATATTTGTCCATAAATTGAGATGTATAGTTAATTGAATCTAACGTAGTTGCACTGGCTACACTTTGCCTTAGTTCAGAAAGTGGACCACAGTGGGTAGTCATGGATATCATCGTGATTGGTGTACTTGAAAAGCTTTACTGAAGGGATATGATCAAACTAGAAATATGATCAGAGGTGTATCATTGACGCAAAGATGCAGGACGCTACTTCTGCTGGGGAAGGTGGGGGCAACCAGTTATTGACTGGGGTACAGGGAGCCGCCAAGGGACAGAGTCCTGGTGGGAAGAGATCAACCTCAAAATTACATGTCAGAATGAAGTTACACTCACAAAGTTACATGTTAGAAAGGGGAAAGTAGTAGGGAGGGCCCCAGATCGCACCCGTGCAATCCCAAAATTTTTGATGTACCCAGATTCACGTATTAGATGTACCCACTATGATTGCACCCGTGCAATCCTAACTTGTGATATACCCCAATAAGATGTAGCCACTATGATGGCACCCGTGCAATCCCAATTTTTGATGTACCCAGGTTCCCATATTAGATGTACCCACTATGATTGCACCCGTGCAATCCTAACTTGTGATATACCCCCAATATGATGTAGCAACTATAGATCGCACACAGTACAATCCCAATTTGTTATCGACTGAGATTCCATGTAACTTATATGTACACTCCAAAGATCTCACCCGTGGAATCCTACTTTGTAACGGACCCTTATTCCCTATAACAGAGATGTAGCCACCAAAGATCGCACACAGTCCTAGGTCATTCCTGACCATAATTGGATTAATGATTATATATATTTATATATGTATATATGTATTGATCGCCCACCAGTACGGTACCTATATGAGATCGCATTATAGTACAAGCAGGCTTATTTGAAATCATATTCTTGAAAGTTTTCAGCAATGAAACAGGGAAGAAACTCGTAATTCGAGAGGTAAATTAGTATATAGGCCCACAGTTTTGGTATTTTAATAGAATATTATATTTGGATATCCGAATCGCTTAAGACTTTTTCAATATACTATAATATAGCTACTGATATATAAATTTATATATATATATATATATATATATATATATATTCATTTGCCTTTGTCGTTTACCTCCATTACATTAACATAAAGTCTGTTCAAAGTATCTCTTTCGAGATCCGGCTTTAGGAATCACAAATGATTTCGAGTTGGTTAGCATCATGTTTGATCTCTAGAGTAGGGCAAAATATGTCACCAAAAAAAAAAAAAACGTGAAAAAACACCAAAACGTGAAAAAAAAATCAAATCAAAAACAGAACTGGTATTATTCGATACAGGTGACAAACGCCTACAGTGTTATTACGACCTTCCTAACCGGTTTCGAACCTATGGACATACAATCAGTGTCCATAGCCTAGTGGTTAGGGTGTCCGCGTGCGGAGCGGAACACCCGGGTTCGAATCTCGGTGGAGGCTGGAAGTTTTTTTCACTGTTCTTGATTTTCCAACTCATTACGATTTTCATTTATATATATATATATATATATTTATATATGTGAAAACGTAATATATATATATATATATATATATATATATATATATATATATATCCTATAACTCAGTCAACGTGTGGGGTTTTTAACGTTTCATTTCCCCATTATATTCCATTAACCAGCATATTATTTGAATTTTTTTAGTGATATTCCGGTAAGATTAATTGAGGGGAGGAAGAAGGTCTTAATGTTTAAACCGATTGAACGCAATTTGCCATCCTGTTGAACAAAGCCTGCGTGAAATTTCTACGTACAGAATGGTCACTTGAATACCGGTAACGAATAAAGGGGAAAAAAACCCACCTGCATGTTTCCTCTTTAATCCTAGTTACTTTAGTGATAATCTTAGCGCAGGCATTAAAACGACCAGCATACTTATTTTAGGTCGCTGAATTTGTATCTGCATTTGTAATGGTACTCGATAACATGAAAGAGAGAGAGAGAGGGGGGGGGGGGCGTGGGGTAAAGATTTGCGGTATCGCAAACACTTGAGTTATGTGGTGACTATGATGTCTGGTTTCACTCAATTCAATCAAGCATTCTCTGAGGAGAATGTGGCGTTATACTACCCCACAACTAAATTTATCAGCAGTTATGACCGCAAACTTACGTTTGATACCTTATTATCGAAAACAATAGCCTAAATATGCCTACGAATACACCATTTTTTCAAACTACTGTAAGTGTCATGATAGGCCTGACGATCACGTATCGCGTGGTTGGAATTAGGATATGCTAGTTGAAAATGTTTTTCTATGCACATTAAGGAAGCTGGGAAATTGGCAACAGTAGTAGATGTTACTAAACAACAACCATTAAGTCATGGGTCCAGAAATTACACCTGTATATAGGGATCGCCACCATATACATGCTTAAACGGCTTGATTGCATTTGGTATACAGGCCTTGGACTTATCCTCCTGGCAGGATCGAGTCCAGACCTGATCGAGGTAACTGGTTCAACGTCGCGTTCTAACCTATAATATAGTCCTTGTTCTTTTCAAACGTGTTAACAATTTGTTTCCAGTTACTATTCTTTCGTTGTTGATTTACTGAAATTTCATGTTGAAATGCTAATTGATGAACATGGCAAACGCTAATTTGCCAAACCTGTCAAAACTAATGGTTGCAAACGCTATATTCTCGTCAGGTGGAAAGAAAAATGGCACATGCATTTATGTATATCACTTATTATAATTAGACTTATCACTGATAATTATTTACAATGCTGGGCGACCTTCTGAACTTTTCAAACCTGACAAATAGTCCGCTTGGCAGAGAATAGTTTGATGACCTACAAAACTAATTGGTATACCGAGGTGAACAAACTTTTCATTGTGTTCCATGTCAACAAACTTTTCGTTGTGTACTTGGTGACGTCATGATCAGCTGCGACGAAGCTCTCAACCCATTCACTGATTCATCACAAAGATATTGCCTTGTCAGCTTCAGATTCAGCATAGAATGCCTACCAGCTGCAGTACGTACGAACCACAGTCACATCTCAAGTCACCACCAACAACAGCAGACGTCGTGAAGAATCAACGAGAAGTTTCACCAAGAAATATATTTTACTACGTTCAAACAAAGTACGTTGAAGGACTACGGTATTAGGTTTGTTGAGAACAGTTACTTTAAGATAGTAAACTTGGCTTAACTTTAGAAGAAGATGGTCGTGAACAGGGCCCTTCAGACGTTGTCTTATTACGCTAATACTAGGGCTTAGGCCAGGGCATGTGTTAAGGCTAGGCTAAACGCAGGCGCTGCCAACAAATGTGAATTCGTATTAGCCTACTGTAGGCCTAACCATTTCGTTGGGAGCGTACTAAACTAGTACTACTAAGTACTATGACTGAGCGCAGGTAGCCTAAACAGGCGTAGGCTTAAATTATGTTGTGGTTTCTATAAGGGTTGGAGATAAAGCAAAGGTTTGTCTTTGATGACATATACTGTTTTCATTGAAAACTTTTTGATGTACTCAGAAAGTCCTTCAAAATCATTGCATTCCATGTTTAAATTGTTCTGTCTTTGTTTGGTCTAACTCTAACTAACGTCCAGTCCATGCTAGTATAAATACGAACGTTAGTACTTACATCTCCTGTTGTTATATATGGCATGCATGTGATAGCATAGGTACTGTAATAACAGCCTACAACAGAAGTAGACTTCAAACTAACTACTTAGGACTAGTATTTTACTACTTGTAGTACCGTACTAGTAGTAGTAGAAGGCAAGGCTAAGTAGCCAAATTTGACCTGTATAAGATAGTTTGAATAGATTCTAACTTTATTTGAAATTGGGAAAGTGTCACATTTGTTTTCCCAAAACAATACAGCATCCACTTTTTATGACATAACTACTGACTACTAGAACTGGTAATTTTGGATGATCCCAAAATGTAAGCCTTTGTTATATGCTGTTACACTGAAACTGAAAGACCAGGTAATTGCTGTGTTTATCATCATTTTAAATGGAAAGTTTAATCTAGATAAAGTAAGCATTAATGAGAACAACTAAATTTGATACAGGTCTTAGAGAAACAAGGAAATAATATCTGTTTATTGTGTATCACTTTCAATAATATTATTTCATCCATTGACAGGAATTATGCTGTAATATTTTATAAATGCGTGAATGTTGGCTCCATGCTATTGATATTGCTTCAGGCACATGTATATATTCTCTCATACTTGTGGAATGTGATCAAACAGGTTAAATCACAAAGTGATTAATAACAATATATAATGTTAATTCACTAAATTAAAATACTGTAGGTGAGGTTTTTGCATTTTCGTTCTAAAGATAATTTGAGAACGACAAAACAAGGACTGTTTTAGATTGTACTGAAAAAAAACACCCTATTTAATAGTGGAATATTCCCACATTGCGGTAACTTGCAAATATGCCTAAAACACCATGATCATATTTTCTGTGCTTCCTACAAACCGAGCTTATCTGTTATATTTGCAAGGGAGTCGAAAAAAGGTTTTAGGTATCCCATGAGCTGACATGAGTGATACAGGGGTACTCTGTAGTGAACATTCGTATGCATTACATACTATTTCACAATGTACTATGTTTGGGTTTGATCCTGTACTGTTTTGTCAGTGATTGGGTCATACAGTAGACCTAAAGCAGACAGACAAGTTATCCTGATGAATGAACTGAAATTGTTCGTGGAGGTGACAGTCAGGCCTTTGTCTGTCCATATTGTTTAGAAAGGGCCAACCCTTTTGCAGAACTAGGCCCGCTAATCAGCTGTTGTTAACAAAAATTAGAAGATGCACAGTTTCTTTCCCTCCCCCCCCCCAAAAAAAAAATGGGGGAAAAGGGGCAGGATTGGTTAAAAATATAGTGATTAAAAATAGTATAGAAACAATTAGTTTTTAACAGAACCTGATGTTAACATCAGAGAACATAAATTCTACCAGAACTTTGGAAATAAAGTAATGCTCCCAAATGAAAATTGTTGTGTGATTCCTGACATTAGCACTGCAGAACATAATGGTATTCACATTTTATACAACTACAGTTCTTCCTGATAAACAGTGTTCCTTAACCTTAGTACGAACCATATGTTATAATCACAATTTAAAAAAAAAAAACCAAAATCAACATTTGCCAGGACCCCGTAAACGGGAGAGTATGAGATTACTTATAACATACATATTATTTATTTGTTTATTGCACAGGGGTGGAAGGGGGGGTGGGGAAGGGTTGATTCTATGAGTTCTTGATCATCACTGCTTTCATTGATTGTATTTGTAAGAATGAAATGCTCATTTAAACTAGGTTTGCAAACCGGTTTTGAAAGGAAGAAAACAGACATATAATATCACATGAACAGTGAATGAGTTTCCTTGTGTGTATACCAGCATGTCGAAATGAGAAACCAAATTGCTACATCAGGCACGGAACAATTATGTAGATATCCAATATTATAGCCATAACCTCAAACCTGCCATACTGTATATATAACACACAATATTGTGAACTCTAAATTTCAATATTCCCTGACTACTGTACATGACAGTATACAATATACTTCCTTATGAGGTGCATTCAAGATTAATATGTTCGGTTGTTCATATGTGCACATACCTTGTATTTATTTACATAAGACTGATGACGTTCCATCATGTAAAAGTATCAGCAGAAACATCTGTGATATTTTAAGGAAATTCAATTTCAAGGAGCAGCGAGGGAATTTGTTGGATTTTCCAACTTCTAAGTTGTACTTCTGTGTTTATACTGTAGTGTACTTGGCATAAGAAGTGTCTATTTTTGGTTTGTTTTTTTGCAGTTTCTGCTTAGAATGCCACATTTTTAGCTTATTTGTTTCATGAAGACAAAATCAGTTTGATTTAAGTATTGTTCAAAGATGACTAAAAGCCTTTAAAGGAGCAATTCCGAAATTTCAAATGACATTTTAACTTTGAATATCTGGAAAAATTGAAAATAGTTGTAGAAACAATAATCATACCTCAAATTGTCCCCTTTTGGTTAGATTATAAATGACATGTATGAAAGGTTGCCTTACAGTATGACATCCGTTCACCGTAGATGTGTGCTAACTGAGCAGGTTTGAAATCCTTCGCTCATTTTCTGCAAAAATATTGAAGTGTTTTTGTCATTGGACATGGCTACCCTTTCATTGCCTGCAATTAAAGAAAACCCTAGAAAGTAAAAAAATGAACTAAAAATGCATGTAATAAATGCAGGTGTTGCCACTGGCCTATCTGGTTAGTAGTAGCTTATATTGTGCACCTACAGTATGGCATGACATCAAAAATGTGAGGCAAATAAATGGATTATATCAGCAGCTGTATTTTGCCAGAATATCTTAAGAATTGATAGCCATTGATAGCCCAGAGGCTTGTAGTTAACAATCACTTTGTTTCCAACTGTATTTAACCTTCTATCATCTTACCTTCCTGTACGCACATTACGTTCGACAAGCAAATCATATCTCTGTGTACCTAAAACTGGTGTGAAGGCTTACCGATTCGAAAATTTTACTTACTCTGCTGCAAGTCTTTGGAATCAGTTACCAGACCATCTTCAAACTTTTTCTTATCTTTCAACTTGTTGGAGTTTACTGAAGACTCATTTTTTTTACGTTCTGCATTTCATTGTTGATGATTTCCACTTTGTGAAGGGCCATGTGCAATTACTCGCATAGGCGTAGGAGCCCAATTTAATTTGGGGGGGGGGGGCTGTAACGACTTGCCCGAAAAATATAACCAAAATTTTGCACGCGTGCGTTCAATATGTTAATCAGTTATTACATCTCAAGCCAATAAGTTAACATACAATAATTCGCCATGTTATTACCCTTCCATATTGGTTAGAATTATTGGGGAAGTTGTTACAATAATAGTGATAATAATAATAATATCAGGTTAACCATTGAAAAACAAATTGCAAATTATTTTTCTTTTAGTAGGTACGTGAAATATTCTCAGCATATTGCCCGAATTTTCACATAAATATTGGCTTGGGGGGGGGGCTGCAGTCCCCCCGCCTCCTATGGTTACTCTTTTCATGGAGTGGCGCTGTATGAATCCACATTATTATTATTAACCAGTGTATTACCAGCTGGATATGGATTTTGAATTCCATATTGAAATGATACGGCCAAGTTCTAAACAATACCTGCTGTACGTGTACTAGATATTCTTAACGGTGGAGTTGAGGGGTTTTATGTATGATTTGGAAAAATAAGAAAACTAATGAATGAAAGCAAGGAACTCATCCGAAAATGGCGCATAAACATGCTACACTGTAGGCACAGTACAGTTTGTATGCGCAAGATACAGAATCCTTTTACCTCAGCAAAGTTCTTCTTCTTTTGTTGTTTAAATTTAGAGATATCTGCAAAATAATTATTGGTTAATAGCAAACAAGTAAATCATTATATACCTAGAGTACCTACTCAAGCTTTTATTTTGTTTGTCAGGCTTCGTGTGACCTAAGATAATGGTTAGACAAAAATTAACTTGGAAAGAGTTAAAATATTAACTCTGTTGCTAACCACAAAGTTGCCAATTAGGGAAGTTCAGGATCATTCTAGCTCTAACAGGACTTAGCAAGCAGTGGTGGTTGTGACTTGTGTGACTTTAATAAATTAATTACAGATACAGTATGCGGTGCACAGTACATGTACATAGCAGTGAATACAGAAAAACACAGTGATGCAGAAGTTCAAGGCCACTTTATAGTGGAGGTGTTTCGAAGAATGGCAGCATTCGTTGTGACAGTAATGTTTACCAAGGGTGAAAATATAGGGAAGGAAGAGGGTATAGATGCCCCCCCCCCCCCCTCCCGCCCGCACACATGACTTGTCCATTAGCCTTCCTTAGATCTGAGACTAATCTGCTAAGGAAAGTACAATATACAGTACCAGTCATCGTTGAACACATCAGTAAGTGTCCAGCATGCTTGCAGTGTGTCTGTTCTTGTACTCGTTGCACATCTGACATTGATAAGTCCTCTTCTCCTGCAAGATTAAGTACTCCTATTCCTGCTTAGATTCTTGTACTCCTTGGAGTACTACTAGTATACCAAGGAGACTTCAAGCTGTTGTACATGTAATATTACACTTTATGCATTGTCTGGAAATGGCTTAATAACAAGATAAAAAACCTCCAGGAAAGTGACCTGTTAACATTTGGGGTCCTTGCATACTGATGACCTTTGAACTACATGTCGAGCTGATATTCTTTCTCCTACAGTATGTCCGAGGATTCAGCGTGGATATTTTTTACCGTTTGTTTTCGTTACACACAGGTAAATTAGTCTGCTGCCTTTTTGTTATGACTTACAGTGTAACTGACAGCTAATCATTACAGCTCTTCAACTTGTTAATTCATGAAGTGAAAGTTTCCGTTTTGCTCCCCTTCGCAGTATATCTGTCAATAGAAATAAAAGAATCGCTGAGTACTTGCGCGTTATCTTTAGCGAAACAGGAAATCTATGAGCGTGTCGTAGTTTGATCGCTTTTGCGATCTTTCTTTTTCTACCAAAAGTTTGTCTTCTTTTATTAAATTTGCCAATGCAATGAGCTGCTCTTAAACTATATATTAAATATCAGACAATTACTAAATGCAAGCAAGTGAAAACGTATTTACTTCCCTCCTCGCTTACCTGTCTCCCCACAACCTTAGCACCTTGTTCTACCTAGAAAGAACTGGTAACCTTTTGGCACTGGGCGCCCTCTATGACCGGTTCCTCCGGTCAGTGCCCTTTCTTCTCATTCTACCATCCAAAGTGCCAGCATCTTGCATTTTTCTTCTGGTTTCCTGTTTTTTTTCTCTGGTTTTTCCCTGTTTTTCCATGCCCTCCTCCCCTCCCCTCCCACCCCCCACCCCCACCCCCCCCCCCCCATTTAACCAACTCCCACGGTGCCAGCATTCTTCTCCATTTGAATCTGTGGTTCAAAAGTTGCCAAGTACTGTATAGTACGTCTCTATATTTACAGATATTATTACAGTTCATCTGAGAACATTCACCTGATTTCCAGTTGGTGATTTTTTTTGACAGTAGATTCAGTTTCATTTTTACCAAGATTTTCTTGCACGATTCAGAATCATTGCATATTTATTCACTTTTTAAATTTGACTTTGCTGGCTTTGAATTTAAATTGGCTTTACTTACATAGTCATTTCTTTTGTTGATGTTTGCTACACATTCTGTCCTTTAAGAAGATTATAATACAGTATTTGCTCTGTCCAAGATGGATGATTTGCACAGCAATGTCTTTATATCAGAGTGTAGTCTTTGCTTTTGTAATTTGGTGCGGTTTGAAGGGGAGGGGGGGGGGGGGGTGTTCAGCAATGCTTAGCATAGGTTAGGGTGTTTGAATGCAAATATAATTTCCCATTGTACATTTACCTTGCCATACCCTTAGTCATACTGTAGGCAGACTTTAAGTATAAGAGTAAAGTAGGGAAAATCAACAATGTACAGGACTTCTAATTAATTATCTTTAACTTAACTTCTTCAAAAAGAAAGTATATAGTCTTTAAATTTTCTGAAATAAATTTAATAGTTAAAATACTAAACTACTTAATGTGTTAGAAACTACAGTACTTTGAGATATTTTTGTGTGTTAGTTTTGAACCTAATATTCAGCAATTTGAAATTACTATGTAAAGTAAGTACTGTACAGTATACATACTAAGAACTGTATGAATAAAAAGTACAGTACAGAAGCATATTGAGGGTTGGGCTCAGGAGGTATTTTTTACGGTTGCTAGGAACCCATGACATATCTGGTCAACATTTCAGATAACTACTAGAAAATGTTGAAATCATTTGTTGTGTTTATTGTGTACTTCCCAACCCACACCCACACCCACAGACAAAAGTAAGACCTTTAACTTTATATCACACATGTACAGTATGCTTAGTTTTGTATCTGTTTGCGTGAGTCACTCATCCTTATTACCATGTCCCTCTCAAGGCCTCCAATATCAATAGTTGTGGTGTAGGTGTACACAATGCAGTCTATATTTTAACAGTTACCGTGGATACCAAAACCAAAAATTGTGAGTTGTCCTTCCCTATAGGGTTACAGCATATTTAGATATAGTTATCAATTAATTGGACTGAGGTGCAAAAAACAATTCCAAAATGGAAATTTGGCAGTATCTCCAGTACGTTGTGGTCTTGTAAACAGGCATTGAGCCGTATAGTAAGTACAGTGGTGAAATCTATATGTATACCACACAGAAAGCATTGAAATCATTGCAATGTAGGCCATACAGTAAGATATGATGTACAGTACCCTCAAGTTTTCTTACGCACATTAAACCTGACTCGTACTGTACAATAGTTTGAAAACAGTATTTTTGCATTTTCAACAGTTACCATGGACACCAAAACTAAATTGTGAGTTGCCCTTCCTTACATATATCCAGTATTTACTATTTAGATGTAGTTATAAATTAGTTGAACTTTTTGAAAGTGTATGTTAGAAAATAAAGGCCAAAATATAGCGGGTCATTTTGGATGGATCTGTCTTTTTTGATAACCGTGCGTGTACAGTAAGAGTACAGTTTTTAGTTGGCCTAGACTATACCATTGAATTAATGACATTGACAGTCTCGTATTAAGTGCTTTGAACCATAGATGGAATGTTGAGGAAAATCCTGGTAGTAGTTAGGATACCGATATTCATGTTGCAACACTACCGGTTGTGTGAAATTTGCACTACCGCACAACGCTAATTGTTGCATCCTGCATATACAGTATACTGTATGTATTTCCTTCGCTCCTCCTCACTCGTACTTCTCTCCTCACAACAACAACTGCACACCCTTGACCCACCGTGTCTAGAGTGGCCCGGTATTAACTTTGACACTGACCTCTAAGTACTGTTGACCGGTCACCTAGGGTCAACCTACCTTCTCATTCTACCATCCGAAAGTGTCTCCTTGTGTACTCTATAGAGCTGTCAAACTTAGATCTTTGTCTATCTTGGCCATCTGTAACCAGAACTTCCTTATTTTGCGGCTTTAGAAGTCTGCTGTTGTATCGCATGTTATGGAGTAGATTAGAAAGTTACCTCCAAGCGATAAGTATAATTAAATTTCATGTGTTACAGTGTTGGCACCATGCCATTTGGATGATTAAGTCGCAAAACAGATTATAATGCTTGGAAGTCTAGGCTGCTTGCTGTGCAAGTTCCATGTTTCTGAGACCTTAATTCGTAATATCATAATCAGTTAAAATGTACATGTAGTCCAGGGACCAAGTTATCCACAGATCTTGCAACCTGTCAAAATAGGGAGATTAAAACCTTTCCATCACCACGACAGAGAGAATTAGGAAAAACATACAGTATGGCAAATTAGGCAAAATGCAAACCATTTTATCGTTAAAAAGTAAATTACAATATGTTTGTTTGTGGGCAGCAGTAGGATATGTTACCAGCAGGATATTACTGTTATTAATTTTAATTAATTAATTTGTGGGGTGGTATGGTGTGGTATGAACTATACTTTTACAACAATGTTCAGTAACACTCAATCTCTATAATAATTGATATATGTAAGAGCTACATTATAATAATTGTAGCAGTCACTTAAAGTTAGCGTTGAAAACTGCAATGGCGTATTAAAGGGACTTTTAGACCTATACTATACTTACTTACTTCTTATTTCCTGAAAAACTAATTTCTTATTTCCTTAAAACATTTCCTTAAAAACTTATTTCCTGCAAAAAGGAAGGAGGTTTTTGCCACATATTAATACAGGTATAGTAGAATCTGTGCAAGTAGTGTAACCTATTTCTAATGTTCATTTTGAGAAAAAATAAGTAAAAATAGAAATCAAATTTTGCTGGGAAAGTTAACACATAAACTTAGGAGAGAACCTAGGAAACTCTCTGTAAAATCATTGTACCTTGTACCTTTCAAAATGGAGATATGTCCTCAGTTGATTGTACTATTTACAGAAGAAATTTGGCCAATTTGATAAACAAACACATTTGCCAAGGATGTATCTGGCAGGTTGAAACCAGAAGCTTAAAATAGTTTTAGTTTCAACTCTGTAATCCTAAATTAGAAATAAACACTACCTGATTGCCAAATCTTGTACAACCATTAACCATCAGTAATATTGAAAGGTTTGATAAAGTTTTTATTTTGCTCTGAATCTACTGTACTGCATCCTTTGTTTTAACAAAACAGCCCCAATGTTTAAAGTCGGACTTCATAGATCTGTAAATGTCTATGGAGTACACTAAACACAATAGCAAGCAGTGAGAGAGTGTGAAAAGTGATCAGTTCTCAATTGACAGCATACTTGTAAATAAAGCAGTCTAATTTTTAAATGCTTGTGTACAAATTGATGAAAGTAAACCTCAGTCATATGCTCGTAAATACAGAATTATAAGTTATTTTGTCTACACACAGTAAAGGTAAATTTATCGGACAGTGTGCCCAACCACCTCCCAGACCCAACTCCATCTTGACATCAGTTCCAGCCAGTGTTCCTACAGCAAACTGTAATTTTTCTGTCTTTCTTAGACCTAACATCTATAGTTTTGGGTTTTGAACAACAATATAGTCTTTACTTCATACATATTGTACTCGACTTTGCCTTTGAGCAGTACATTGGGCGGCATTTTACATCAACACAGTAACATAGTTACCATAAATGCACTAGCCTGTTATTTTAAGTCCAACAAAAATTGCACCAGAAATTGCTATGTGAGGTGTGACAATGGTGCCCTTCAATGTTTCACAAACAATACTTAATATTAAAACATTAATTCAAAGCAAAGCATTAGTACACTAAATTTTTAGAACACAATTTTGCTGTGTTTGACAACATTGTGGACTGTGCACACAGTTAATAACTCATACATTAGGAGTACAGTGTAGTAGCTTGCCAACCAGTACTGTACAGTATATACTGTAATAACAACATTGATCTCCTAAGTTTTTTTTCTTCTTTTCCATCATTTATTCGTGAGTATTATATATATATGGTACAAATTATATATAAAGTTCTGATATCAACATTGATAAGACATTGTTAAATACAATTATCTTAAGGTCACAAAGGAATTATGATTTTTTGTTTTTTTCTCCTAGTTACTGCACAATGAGGCATATATCCATACTTATTTTTGCCAGAATGATGATTCAAAATTTGGAGCAAACTGACAGCAATTTTGCTTCAATATTGCGTCATCAAACACATTCTACGAATATGATACAGTCAGCTGAAAGAGCCTCACCCCTTATCTTAGAAATCAATATAAAAGAATGACTCATTAATAATATCTGACTGTGTGTGTGTGTTAAACACCCATTACAGTACATACAGGATACTGTGAAGGTCACAAACTTATGTATCATGGATAATATATTTAAATATCGTAGGAGCTACGGTCCTATCTCCCCAAACTGTTTGTTTGTTCGGTTAATGTACATATTAATATTGAATCTCAGTTTAATGTATATGAGTATACTGCAAACAAAGGCCGATTTAGGAGTTTGATTTGTGTTAATACGCCTAGAAGTTCATTTTCAGGATAGTTTATTAAAATTGCTTCATAATTTACATTTGTTTATTGCTGGAATTAATTATAGTCTCGGGTGTCCTCCTTGTATGGATGTGAAATTCCATTTTTCGTTACATCATCCAAATGATTGGCTTTCTGCGATCTGCTTGAAATAGAGTTTTGCTTGGAGTGATCATTCTTCTCATTTACTGTACCAACCTGCCCCTACACTGTAGATCTATCGATGCTAACCAGCCTTTTCGGGCACATATAATATCGCAGTCTGTCATGTTCGGACAGACAGCAATACTTACAGTAGTTTCACACATACCCACACACCCACACCCATGATTCACAGTAAGCACTTGTACAAAATAAGTGTTCTTGGAAAATGTGACATCGTTGTGTACTTTAAGTTAGGTAGATGTATAACAATTGTAAATGGTGAACAACCCTCACCCTGAGATGAACTTGTGAAGGTGATTGCTTTATTTGGTGTGCATTCAATTAAAAATGGACACAGTTCAGTAGATATGCAAGTATATCTTATAGTGAGAAAACAAGTAAATATTGTGGCTTGTAAGTTAAAGGGTACAGTAAACCTGTTGTAAAGAAATGGGCTCTCAGAGAAGAAACTCCTGAGCGATTTAATAGAGAGACATTAACATAGAGACTTGTCAGTTTGCCCCTGGTATGTAAAGTGTATTAATTCACCATTTTTTTTCACTCCTCAAATAAAGTAAGCTGGGGCATATAAGAAACTGATAGGCCATTGTTGGGCTTTGTGATTCTGTAGGGTTACCATAACTTCCTACAGAGATTTGAGAGGCATCTCGTTGATACTGCGTAACACCTTGGGTACTACAATAAAACACAATTACCTTAGTTACCTAGAACAGTGCTTTTGGGCATCGTTACAACTAGCCGAAGAAGTTTATTTGTCAAGTTAAGTCTTAAGTGAAAAAACAAACTTCAAGTAACATAGAAACAAAAGAATGAATTACTTTATTGACAAATAGAAGAACCAAAAAAAAGCATTTAACAGGTGTTTACGAGACCACTGTTGCACAATAGCAGGATGTGGTTAATACATAGAACTAACTGGATGAGGTGGATGAAAAGTACCACTGAGTGCAAATTTGTCACAACCAAATGTTTAGAGAATTCATAACTGATGTACTAAGTTCAATCCATTTTCCATTCAGTAGCTGCCATCAATTGATTGAATTTCTCCATTTTGTGACAAAAATGTACCTTCCAGTACTACAAACTTTAGAAAACGAAACGAAAGTATTAAACGAATAACTTTATTCTTTGTGTTTTCCGATTTCCATTACTTTATTCCGATTCGAACAATGCTCAGCTCAGTCTGTTGTATTGATACAAGAAAGTTTGTCAACCCCTTAGGCTTAGCCAACAGTGATGATGGTTTCAAATTGGTTAAAAGTGTGTTGCACCTTTGCGGGTATTTAAAAAAGATAAGACTATTTGTAGACAACGGAGCACAGTTTAAGAATCCCATTTGTTCAGCACTTAAGATCTGATCGGCCGATAAGACCTCTTTGAAGACACCAGTTTTCCAAATTCCGAATGAGGTGTGTAACGGATCTAATAATAACTAAATTACATTGATTAACCATTAAGGTGCATCTTGATAAGTTTCACCACTCACGTACTACACCACATCTAGAACGGTAGGACGGATGTTGCAACTACGACCGTTGTAATACTAATATCGTGAATAAACCTTTGGAATCTTTTCAATTGGGTGTGGAATTTCAATACTCCAACTGTGTGATTTGTCGGTTAAAGAAATTTATTGAATAAACCCTGCCTCCCCTCCCCCCAAAAAAGAGGCTTAACTATAATCATTTTGAAACAGTATTATTTGTGACACAAATTTCCTCTGAAATGTGATTCAAATTGTGGAACTTTTCATTTCTTTGGCAGCAGATTTCTCTTGGATATACAGTCGAGACACTTTACAGAATCAAATCTACTCTGAGCTAATCGGTAAGGGTTTCATTTTGTTTTTTTCATTTTAATTTTAATTCTTTTGTTGAATTCTTGTTACATTTTATGCCACACTGTTTAATAATTCAATTGTTCATGTTCAGACATATTGTGAAGTCATATCAAGTTAATCATTTCAGATGTAGTCTTTAAAAGCAAACTAAAAAATTTTCACAACTGAGAGGATTCAGTTTCTATGAATTTTCTCTAAATTTTATTGTCTCTCTACGGGGGGGGGGTATGACTTAAGTCCCAAAAGGTTTTCAATGTCGGAGATTGATCCTCTGTCCTCGTGACACAGAGTAAAAACAATTCGTAAGGCGGTGTGGTTTTTCTTGTGATTGAACCACTTGACCAAAACTAAAAATCTTTGGTGTCGGTACCAGTTGTTAACAAAGTTCATCACATGATTCACATCAAATGAAAAAAGATTAATTAGTTATTAGAACCCTTATTAGGCTGTTTTTCTGAAGGTGTGTAATGAAAATCTTGAGTGTTTCAAAATCTGGCGATGAGGCCAACTGCAGGAAGTCACGTCGACCAAGCTATCGTAAGAGTTGGCTGAATCAGTTCTTGAAGGGTCCATTGATCATGTGTTGGTGGGTACTGTACCCTGGTATAGTCTTACCGACCCGCAGAAAGTTCCTACGACCACTTGAACAGTCTCATGTGACAGCCCAAATCACTGGTAATAGTCTTATCAAGTTAAAGATCATTATACACTGAGATGGTGCAATCCTGTCTGAAGGTACTGGTACCCATACTACTGTATAGAGTGGTTATAATATTGTGTGGTTGATGACTAGCTACAGACTTCAAGTATATAGTATATAATAACTCTTCAGTTATCTTGATAGTCACAAGGTTATATGACATGTAGGATTAAAAATATCGATGACGTGCATGTACATACTTACGTATAAGCTTTCCTATTCTTATGTAAGCCATTGAATATGTCTCGTGCAGTTGACTTGAAATCTTTCGCTTTACAAGTGATGGTGCCAGGAGCCCTGTATACTTACTGATTTACATCCCAGTTGAAGATTAGAAATCGGCAGGTCCTGCTTTTAAGCTCTGAACAGATAAATTTAAATGTAGAAAAAGCTGATCAAGTAAAGCAACAATTTTTGGCTAGAATGGGATGTGAAGCAGTGATCAGTGTTCTGTGAATTGTACTTACTGAAAAACTAAAAAAAAAAAAAAAATAACTGTTTATTGCAGACGATATTGTTTGATTCAATTGGAACATTACTGAAGTTGACCTTGTCAATGAAACAATGTTGTCAATGGAACCATACCAAGGACAAAACTAATGAGATCCTTAAATTATATTCATAGTTCATGTTTGGACATTGTTGTGCCTTGCCCTTCCCAACTGTCCCATGTAAACTGCTGTGCTCCCTTCCCCCTCCCCCCCCCCAATGTCTAAGCCATCATAGTGAGTACACTTTTCAGGTTACAGGTCTGACCAGTACTTTGTCAAGACTCTTTAAGTTGTTGGTGCACCCTTCTTAAATTGTTGGTGTCCCTCCAACTTTTATCATGCTTATAATTTGGGCCTGATGATATTTTAGCCTAAAGTTGTCAATGCAGACTGTATGAAGGATATCCATACTGGGACATATTTCAAGAATGATTTCAAATGCACAAAACTTTTCATGTCTCTGCAATTGTCTCTCAGTACTAGATGATGAGTAGATGGTATATTATACAGTACAGTAACAATGAATGCTATTTTTAAAAATGATTGATAGACGGACTATCATTTTGGAAACATTAAACAATTACAGTAAGATGGAAAAAATGGCAACTTTTGAAGATTTTGGCAACTGTCATTATTGTTATTGAACGTAAACATTTGTAAAATTATGTCTTAAAATCAATTTTGATTTTGATTTTCATTATAACTGAGATGTGACTTTCTCTGAATATCTCAAGCACTACTTGAAATAATGTATGAACACTCTGTTAAAAGCATAACAAAAAAAGTGCATCACTGAAGATTGTACACAGTCTTGTGGGAAATTTCAAACATGTTTCAACCCAAAAGATTGCTAACCATGGCCACATATGTACAGTGCAACTACTGTATACAGTATATATTCACTTATGCAAATTATTTCCCTACATCTATGTATACATGTTTCAGAAATTTAGAGAAAGTCATAGCATATATGCTATGACTTTCTCTAAATTTCTGAAACGTATCTACTTAAATTGTTTCGGTGCAGTCGCAAACCATATGTTCTGAACATAGTACAAGTACAGTATGCTTGTAGAGTTTTCAGAAATGTAAAAAATTGTTTCGAACCAAAAAGATCGGTTAAAACCATGGCAACAAATGTACCCTTTACAGTGCTATGCAAATTCTACATACATTCTTAGACGTTTGCTAACGTCTCTCAAACAAACTTGAAATACTATGCAATTTACCAAGTACAGTAGATTGCCCAGACTAGTAATGGGTCTGTAACTGCGGTGTACAAGATATTGTATTGAGCAGTACTAGCACTGTATAGTAGTTGTGCAGAAATGTTAAGGCTTCAAGGACAGGTTACCATGGATACCACAAAATGTACCCTGGTTTGCAATCATTACTTCAACGCTACCTACGTCTTACTTCATCTGTCAAGGTCTCTAACATTATATACTTGAAAAGAAATTTCATCTGTAATTTATACATTTATGCAAATTATAAGTGCAAGTCAGTAGCAATTTATAGATTTTTGCCCATGGATACGCATTGTGTACTGTACATAGAGAAAACTACTGTATGTGCGTATTGTTGCACATCGATGTTAGTTCAACAGAAGGCTTGAAACTAGTTGTTGCCAATTCCATTAACCGGAAGGTACGTAGAATTCAACTTGTAACACTTTTTATTTTATCCCATAGATGCTGTTAACCAGTAGGACATTTTCCTGTGATGCTGTAATTACTTAATTAGTTAATTGTATATATATCCCCTTTTGTTTATGAAACATCATTAACTGGGAGACAAAGCTTAAAGCATTTTAACATGTTTGACATGTATGCTGTACTGCACTCTATTACTACTGTACTGAACTGTCTTACAGTACAGAGTGAAAATGCCTTCTTGAAATCAGAGGTTTTTGAAATACGGCCATCAGATGTAAAGTCTGGATAAAGAACTCTGTGTTACACTGAGAGTGTACAGTACATGGTGGCCAATTGGCTAAGGCATCAGATTTGTGATCCAAGGATTGCTGGTTAGATTCCTGCCTAGTAGTGCCATTACGTTGTGTCCTTGGGCAAGTTGCTTTGTCTCCATTGCCTCTCTCCATGCACCCAGGGGTTAAATGGGTACAGTACCTGTGAGGTACAGTAACTTGTCATTGGGCGTAGTATGTTACTGCAGCCGCCTGGAGGGATTGTCTCTGGGACAGGTTATCATTGACCAGGGGTAATATAAAGTCTGTTAAGGGCTTTGAAACCTTGGTATAAGCCCTACAGTATATATAAATCGAACATTATGATTGTTATTATTGCATGAACATACAGTAAAGAATGTTACAGAGTTGGACCCTTTCTTTTACCTGTATTACTAATGGAATAGCCCATAAATATATATTTAGAAGACATAAAATGTGCTAAGATACTGTACGGTAGATCAGTACTAAGAGAAATGGTCATGTACCTGAACGAACAGGGTCTGGATTTTATAGCTCGGCAAGAAATCAGAATCTCTGAATCCAACCATACCTTACAATCGAAATAAATTAAAACATCGCTAGTCCTTCTCTCAACTCGCAAATTTATTTATTCTCTAGCCCCAAAATAATTGTTGAAATGAGATACAATAATTGGTTTGATTGAAGTGTACATTGTAAAGCACAAAACATTAGTTCAGGGTGTGCTATAGGAGATAAAATGTCTCAAATAACACTTGTAAGTTAAATTCTTCACTGTAGTAACTTGGCATACATAAAGCCTCAAATCACAATATTGGAACTGTAAACCCTTCCATTCCAACATTTACTTTAACCTGCAGCTGTACTGATCATATACCAAGCGTGAAGTAAGTTGAGCCATGCAGGGTTTTGTATGTTTCAGTTTAGTCGCATACTTCTACTTCATACTGTTGTTTTGCAGGGAAATAGAAGCTTCCTTGTCGTTATTCTCGGACTAAGTTCAGTAATTCCTACACTACCTTTTCCTTTATTGGACAGGGTTGCCATGGGTTACTGTGGTAATACATGTATAGTACTCAGAATTTAGTTAATATGTTGTTGATCAAACCTCAGAAAGTTGCTTTAGTATCACAACGACCTCAGACATGTCGCCTTTGTACACTTTTCCTTTCTTATCGACTAAACAAACTCGCTAAACAGTGAAATACTAATAAGGAATGCAGAACTTTAGGGTCTGCATTATCCATTCGACAAGTGATCGACTGAAAATAATCGCTTTTGCAGTTTTTGCTCCAAAAATGAAATCAAGGGGAATGGTTCATCCGTCGGCCTTCATTTGTTGCAACAGCGGGTTGATTGCTGTGTGAAGCTGGTGTTGATAAGTTACTCATCTGGCTATACATGCAGGGTGGCGCCGATACGGTGATCCATATTCTGCTTTCCATAAAATAGTCCGATACGATACCGTACATTCAAAATTGATATCTAGAACGAATATGTTAGTACTGTATATAGCCGAGAACTCGGAAGGGTAATATTACTGCACTATGTCATAGACCTGTGATTGGATGAGAGAAGAGATATACAGATTATGCTAAACTGGTTCCTGGGGATTTCTTTATGCTGTTTATGGCATTGCCAAATTCTGTGCCAAATTCACAGGAAAATTTGCTATACAAGTGCAAATACTGTATGTGTACATACACATGCAGGTATGTGTGTACATATGTGACACCATATAATGTTTTAAGAGAGATACTGTACTTGAGAGCTTGCTATAAAGTCTGATAAGCCGCTAAGTTTGCCGAATTTGAACAAATAATTTATTCCCTGTTTACCACATTCTGTAGTAGAAGTAGTACTATAAAACCTGATATGCAGTATGCTGCATTGTATGGGGACATTGACATTGAAATACAGTCTGCAGCTGTATGTTATTTGACCTTTTCCAACAATACAATTAAAGATGAAGTTAGGTAATACATACATGTATGAACTGAAAAGGCAACTCCTTATGACCCCTGACCCCTCAATAATAGACTGAGATCACATGACTAGCCAGACTACACCCCCTGCCCCCCACCCCCCCCCCCACCCACAAAGCAGTCTATAAAATTGCAGGAAGCATTTTCAGTTCAGACATATACAGGTCGTCTAGAATTGGTGGAATAGATATGTGCTGTGACCAAAAACAGGATAAGGAGGAAATGCTGGAAATCCTTTGAAGTGAAAGCTTCCCTCAAGCATCGATTGGATTAATCTGGTATTAACTGGTACCAAAGACCTTCAGTCCATTGTTTAACAATTCTTCATTGTTATCCTATATAGTTGCAGTGAAGGTGTCCTTGAAGTTTCACGGAAGTGATTCAAGATAATTTCACCAAAGTGCTATTCAGGGAAAATAAAATCCTGTGATCAACCCACTCTGTCCTAAGTTTGTACACTCCCCTAATTAAAAAAATTACTTAATTGATCTCTCATCCTATGCTACAGTACTGTACAGTGAGGAGCTCTTGTTTAATTTACTGCGGCCCATTACACTTGGAAACTGTGGAGGACCTGATCTGACAATATTTGGAATATACTCCCACCCTCCTCCCCATCCCTCCTCCCCATCCCTTGCATTTCAAGAAATCTTGGATCCACCACTGAGTATTTAATCATCTTATTATTTAAAATGCAGTATCTTTGCTCTCAGTGCAAGTTCATCAAGCATACAGTATACATGTCAGGCATATGTTCAGTATATTTACTTCGTTCCCCACTTACCTGTCTCCCCACAACCTATGCACCGCATTCTACCGTGTCTAGAGTGCCCTGGTAATCTTTTAACACTGTACACCCTCACTGGCCCTAATGGCCTTCCTTCATTTTTCTACCCACAAAGTGTCTCACTGTGTTTTTCGGAGTTAGGAAAATTTTCGCGAAATTCGCCCGGAATACCTTGGATTTATACTCTAGAAGTAATTACTTTACTTACATCTTACATACCAAATTGTGTTTTGTGTAGACAGGTCTATCACTGTAAGTCTGTGGATTTCAATTTTAGTCGGCCCAATCAAAATCATCATTCCAATACTCTATTGAAGAACCTTGAAAGTTACTGAACCCTTCGATAGACCACAATGTGCTCGGTGTCAATGCAAGGCTTATACAGGTATTATGCCAAGCTTGCAAAATAACCATAGAATAGAAAACAAAAGGGAAAAGAGCTTAAAAAAACTCTTTCTCTAAAAATTTATCCTCAAACATGTTCAATGTGCTCAACAGATAAGCCTTTAGGATATATATACAGGATTATATAGAGCTTAAAGCAAATGTTGTTTGCTTGCTATTTATTCTCCTTGAAATGCCTGCTATGCATGGCAGGCTGCTCTTTGAACAGTTAAATTGGTATTCATCTGGCAAATGCACAGTATTCTCTGCTTTTACTTTTACTTTTTTTTTTTTTTTTTTTTTTTTTTTTTTTGAACGTCCATGTCAGTACTTTACAGAGTGCAGACCGCATTGAATTTGTAGAAACGTGTCAGTACAGTAAATTCCATCAGGAAGTGAATTATATCCTGCTCGGCTTGTATTTTTATTGGACAGCCCGTATCACTGAACCAACAAATCCGGGATCTGCTACAGTAAACGAGACTCCTTGACTGGCAATTTCATTGTCTCCTTTCACTAGAGTAACTGTACCTACTGTATGTTGTATTGACTGTGCTTCTTCAGTACAGGCATTTGGCATTTATACAATTATTGTGCCTTCCAACAACATTGCCAACATAGTGTCATATAATTAGAATCAAAACGAGGCCAGTGAACTTTTTTTTGGGAGGGAGCCAGATTCCAAAACATATATATATATGTCTTAATATTTGAGTGTTTCTACTATATAAAGACATACTCTATATGGACACAAATTTGTTTGGTATTTCTTCCCTCTCTTTTCAGTTTTATTTTGTTTTTGTTTTGTGCATAGCCAGTGAATTAACAAGCAGACCATACTGTGCAATGATTGCCAATGGATTTACCTACTCGACAATGTTGTATTATGTGTTAAGTATTGTCCTGGGGTTCATTGCTGTGGTCTCTTACATTGGAAGACACACATGGAGCTTACTCTTTGCACACAGTAAGTACATTATATATATATAGGAAGAACTATAAGGGGAATGCTACTTTATAGGTATCCCAATGGTTGTTTTCTTTACATTTTTGTTGTTGTGATTTCTTTGGATGCATGCATGGAAAGAAATGCTGGCCCATATATGTAGGCGTCAGTATTTTTTGGTTGCTTTTGGCCCATAAGTTTTGCGATTGCCATACACTGTTCAGTACTGTGTAAATGACTTGCAAGTACATCAAAAGTACTTTACTGTACATCAGACTACAGAGAATTAAGTGTCCAAATTTGTCGTAAATCTGCATAAATGTTTGCTCAGTCGAAGAAAAAGAAAGTGGCATGGATGTGGTTCGGTATGGATGAAATGCATTTGCATGGTTATCAAGGCATGCCTGCATGCAGACCTATACTGTACTGTATATATGTGTGTGTGTGTTTACTAAGAATCAAGTAAACTGCATGATCAGTACAAAATCCAAAATGCAGTACAAACAAACAGGCCGTGTTTCGATCCTGTAAATAGGGTGGGGATTTTGACCGAAATATCACCTAGATTTAATTTACCAACTGCCACTGCTAGCCTTCTGTACATAGCAGCATAATTTAGACCGTACAGTACAAACATGTTTTCAAATTTCTGTAGCCCGACAAAATTTGCGGTACTAGTGCAAGCAAGACAGTACTGTGTGAACTGTGAAGTGTGCAGTCTGAAACTTGCGGGCGTTCTAACAACTCATGCATGTCCAAAGTTGTGGCTAACAGTTTGCACTGTCACCCAAAAGTTAACTTTTGTATTGTTTTCTGGTATCGTTATTGTTCAATAAATTCCTCTTTGTCTCCAGAAGAATAAAGACCCTGGATTTCTAACCCCTTTTTGTTACCGGATAAAGCTCCTCACCGCGAGCATGTATCGCAATTGCTGTTTCAAACCAAGTATGTACCTCTCTTTTGGAACGAATTTCGTTCTTGTTCGACAGTTCAATAGTTCAATGCTGAACTCGTTCCTGTTTGCCTCACCGTGCCGGCACCGTCTTTCATCCTGTTGAATTTTGTCTTGCTCCCGTTCTGCTTTGCATCCAATCACAGAAGACTACATTTTAATCAAGGAAGACTATATTTCAATCAGTAAAATTGTCATCATTCATTTTTGTCCAATGTGTTCATTTTCTCATGAATTGCTCCTGGAATTAATGGTTACTCTACCTCAGGTGGGTTGAGATAGTGTAGCTTTAGTGCATTTCTTTGTACAGCCAGGTTAAACCTAGTTTCATTTTCAACCGTCCAAGTAACTGCGAAAGATATCGATGATGCTCAACACACAGTTGTATAGATGTATTTCCATGTCATGCCATATAAACCACAGCATCAATAATCATCACATTATCATTAGCTGCTCTATGTCATTACATTTATGGTTGCGCTGCAGAAGCGAGAGTAGTTTATAGGAGCTAGGGGGATGGGAAGAGAGGGAAGTTAAGGATTGAGAGGATAAGGTTCAGAGGGGCTGGGATTTACATATTTACTGTTTATATTTACAATGTACATCTTTACTTCTCTCTTACCTGTCGGCTGTTTTTTTTTTCTGTCGTGGTTGGTTTAATGAATGTTCTTACAAACTCTGAGGGGACTAAATTTTAGGGTCAGACAACCCAGGGTAACCTTGAGGGATGTACCTGTTGGGTATATCAGTTTTGGTCCCAGTCATATGTTCTACATTTGTTACTTAACCAACCAATTCACCAAGTATCAGAGAATAATTTATCGGATATCGCATCGCAAAATGGTATGCAATATGGTGAAATTGCTATGCAAAATAGTCATATTGCTATGAAAATGGTCAAGTTGCTTTGCAAGCGCAAAGATACATAGCGATTCTGTACACCGAAGGCATACATGTAGTATTTTATAGTCCTGAGACAAAGTTAGAACCTTCAAAACCTACTGTAGCTGCAAAATGTGAAAACTAAATTATTCCTTGAGTATATATAGCACACCACTATACTGAATAAGCACTAATACTGTAGGAGGTAAAAGGGGGGGGGGGAGTGGGAAGAAGGCAGAAGGGAAGCTAATAATCTCTAAATCATGAGTGGAAATTGTCTTAAGCATAGACCTGCTGTAAAACTTAAATATCGTCCAAATCTTTCATCGATTTAGTCACTTTTGGTGTTTTTTTTTAAAATACTTTCTGGACTGATGCGATGCCTTAAGTTTCAATACTGCACTGTTGTCCCTGTTCCTATTTATTAATACATACAGTACAGTACATGTGATTGAGACATCTACAAGGAAGAACTTCCTCAAACAGCAGATCGTGGGAAACATTAATCCATTCTGGGAGATATCATCATAGGCGCAGGAGGTGCGGAAGCATTAAACCATTTCCTCAGAAATATTGTCAGTTTCAATACATGGAATTTAACTCAATTAGCAGCAATGACTGGAGGCTGATTTTCAACATCCTTACAGTACCTGTCTTGTTTATATGTTGCGCTTTCATTGCGACATGTATACTTGTTTTTTTGCATTTTGATGTTTCTAATTAGCCAAGCCTTTGTGCGAAAGTTAACTTCCTCCATTTCATATTATGCTGGTCAATAGTTTGTTAAATGTAATTGTACAATGCCTTCATTCGTGAGAAGCATTATCTCTTTAATACCACTTCGCATCAGTATTTTGTTGGTCCTTCATCGATGGTCGTTAACATCACCCTGCAACTTCCATTTCCTGGCATCAAATTACTTTGTCACATTTGTGTTTGCACAAGTACAGAACTGTACAGGGTACATGCATTTTGTACACTTGTATGCATGCAGCTCACAGTACTATAAATGAATGATAATCTGGTAAAAACTGAATGGCAGTGCTTATAGGCTTTTAAAGAACCTGGCTCTTCTGCTTCCTGAGGACTGTTAATCTGGTATTGAACCCCCCACCCCCCTCCCGACTCAAAGTGGGTACCCACCTTAATTTCTGTTAGTATTGCTTGTAAGTTTGTTATACCAGGGAGCTGCTACTCTAACGTTAGAGTAGCAGCTCCCTGGTTATACAGTATGGTCCTCTTTGTGTGAGCACTATTGAGACAGTAAATCAGATTAAGATTAGCAGTTGAAGATCTTGAAATCTGTCTGTTAAACTGTACAGATGAAAAGACCATACATGTGTACAAGTAAATTAGGTGCAAAAGATACTGAGTTTGTATGGACAATACACTGCATGTACAGTACAGTGCAGTACTACCAGTGTGTCTGGCATAGCAAACCAACACCCAGTATAAAATGAAAGGAAATGAAATTATATAAGTAACCTCAGTACAAAAGGTAAACTTTCAATCATATCTGTGTAGACTGTGTTCATCGCAATTCCCGAGCGGATTGAGTTCCATTCTCAGGGGAGGGGGAGCAGTCGTTGTGAGGACGTCAACAGTCAAAAAGTTGAGAAAGTTTACATGCAATTCTGATTCTACAGCAACAATTTGAGTTATTAGACTCTGGATTTGACAGTACGGTACAGAAAATTGTAAAGTATAGTTCTTTTATATTAGTTATATAAATGTTAAAACCTATTAATTTACTTCGTTAGAATGAACTGGTAACCTTTTAACACTGCGTGCCCTGTATGACCGGCTCCTCAGGTCAATAACCTTCCTTATTCTACCATCCCAAGTGTCAACATCGTGTGTTTTATACTGTAGTCCGGTTCTTACTCCTTAAAATACATACAAAAATCCCGGTGACAATTTAATTATGTACTGTAGTTCTAAGACAAAACAATCACAATGTTCTCAAAATCGTCTTTCACGTTGGCACAAAGATTTTCTCTTTTAAAAGGAAGTAGACAGAGTTATGCAGATTATTTTCAGAGTTTATACAGTATGAAGTAACAAATGTTGGTCTAGATGTACAGTATTCATCTGATTGTCATGGAAGTCTGCATTTGATGACATCTTGTTGTGAAATTGTGACTGAAGATAAGCTGTTACAGCCTGGGGGAGGGGATTTTAAGTTAAGGGATTCTCCTTTTCTGGCCAAAAAATATAAAAAGGATTTTAATGGGTATACGTACAGTAGAGTATATACCTGTACATGAAAATGGTTGCAGCACAGTCTGAAGGTACAGTAAAATTAGAACTGTTGTCCGGCTGTTACTAATGGCAACAGTTTTCCTTTCATGTTCTCAAAAATTGCAGTCAAGTAGAACTAGTTAACAGTAGATGGCCAAATCATTGTCAGGAAAGGTCTTCTATATTTATTCATGATAACTTTGTCGAAACTACCTTAAAAATCTGGATATTTTGTCACAATTTTGCAAATCAACATGGACGCTCACGTAAGATAGAAAGAAAAAGGACATGTCCGGGGAAATCCACTGAGACAATTGGTAACCCTACTCTGTACCAGTGTAGTATTCACCCATAAGTGGATATATATCCCTCACTGACCCTCAGTCTATTGACTACAGTAAGCGGACCATGTGTGTGGTTTCAGTCATTTGGCCGTTCGTAGGCCTTATACTTAGCTGTGGAGTCAGCGATTCAGCCTTAATCGGGCATTCCAAAGCATTCCAAAATGTGAATTTCTCGAAAAGCAGAATAGCTACAGTAAGAAACGTTACTGTCACTTAAATTTGTCTTCTTTCTTGAACTATAACATATATCAAGACTAAAATTGTGTCTGAAGCCATCCTGTCAGTATTTTACTTTACCCCTCCCCCACCTCCGACTAACTATACTGTACCTTATAGTGTTTTTCTGAAGTACTGTGAGTATGTCGTTCTTAAATATCAAATCCATCATCATCAAAGTCGTGGACTTTTCTGACAGTTAGCAATTCTTAGTTACTGTACAGTAGCAGACTGAATTTGGGTTATTAAATGTCGGCTGGGTTTTTGCAAATTTTCTTTTTGAGATTTTGTTGTCTTGTGTGTTTAAATGGACTCTCTGTTGGTTTATGCCTGCTTGCTTGTACCTATTTGCCACAGGAAAGCTATATTTTATATGGTACAGTATATACTGCTGCAGTGCAAATCTATACATCTTGTAATGCTGAATGTCTGTATGCATACACTGTACACTTACTGTACTACTTAGCCCTTCATATACATGTACCACTGCACTTTGACTTTCACCTACCTGTCTATTTTCATACCACATGCTGTCCGTGTAGCAATTTTTATGGTTCATATACTCACATATCCTCCTTCCCACCCCTCCCCCCCCCACTGCTTAACACACCCCTCCAAATCCTCATGTGCTATAAATATCATACACTTGTGATTTCACTGATCAGTTTTGTAATCATAAATATCCTGTTGACAATCAGAATTGAAGTGTTTTTATTGTTGTTTTTGTTGGAGCTTTTCTTTTAAATCAAACAAGTTTTTGAAAATATTGTACTTTTCATTTCCATTTTTTCTGATATAGAAGAGTACTGTACCTATTGAAGAATATACAGTCATGTTGAAATAAAACGGGGGGTAGCGTAAGGTGTAAAAATTCTCATATATATGCTAGAAGAACCCCAAAATGGTCACCTTCCACCTACAGATTTACAAATGTTATGCTGTTCGCAAGCTGCAGAGTAAATACAGAAATGTATTTCTCGAGCGTCTAAATGTCAACAGAGTGGAACGCAATCATGAGGAAATGACTGTTTCAAAAATTATCAATTTCCTCCTCAAATGTTGGGAGGCAACAGTTGATTTTTTCGAAGGAAAGAGATTAACAAGCTTTATAATCTGACCATTACAGTATCTGTAATAAACCAGTAAACCACTGTATTAAGGGTAGTGGGAATGATCTCTGGCTCGGTTAAATTATAGAGTCCAGTGTTTGATGACTAATGTACAGTAACTCTATATATACTCCGCATGGCACAAACATTTTTTGTGGCTTTCTTCGTATTAAGGCCTGACCGACTAATCACTTCACTGTATGTCTTAGAAATTATGTATAATTTGAAATATTAATATTTTTGGAAAGATCTATCTAATAAGGAAAAAAAAATTAACTTGCAATATTTGCAAGACATTTCAGATAATATTGATGGTTGATGAATATCTGTATTAAGGTCCAGTATACAGTTTATACTCATCAGTCGATGATTTGTTAGAATGGCAAAAGGTGAATAGAAAACCTAACCAGGGAATCTAAAAAAGTAACACAGGTCTGTCAGCTATACCATACAGGTAACAGGATAACAAAGCATGTACAACAGTCATTGAATCATATTGAATTCTTAAACATAATATTTATATATATCTTTATTTTTTGCAGTGCCTGATATGGATCCCTCAGAATCTTCCACCAAGCTTGCACCTCTTAACCAGAAGAGGGTCATGCTCTGGGCCCCGCCTCGTTCCTTGTCGACAGCTTTCGAACGGTGTCTCAGCACTCTGATGGAAGAGCACAACGTCACCATCTTTCACGAACCCTTCACGACGGCATACCATCTCGGTCCCGAAAGACAGATTGAGGTCCCTATACCACCGCTGAAATTTACCGTGGAGGAATCAAAGTATACTTATTCCTGGGTGAAGAAACAAATCGAACAAGAATTCCGAGACAGTCAGGTTGTGTTCGCTAAGGATCTAGCATATTCTGTCTCTAATAAAATGGAATACCTTCCCGAGGGTTTCCAGCACACCTTCTTAATCCGTCACCCGCAGAAAGTGTTTAAATCATTCCACACGCTCCTCCACAGACCGCTGTTGCGTCTGCTACGCATCAAGCTCTCAGATATCCTCCCCCAGGGTTGGGTCTTCCAAGAGATGTACGAACTCTACGAATACGTAACAGAGACCCTGGGCCAGAACGTCGTCATCATCGATGCCGACGACCTGGTCGAGCATCCCGAGGAGGTCCTGGAAATGTACTGCAAGCACACAGGTATCCCGTACAGTCCCAACATGACCGTCTGGGGCAAAGGGAAAGATGACCTGAAGAGGTGGCACCTTTCCAAGCGGATGCTGTTCGTCAACACGATGGTGGGCCAGTACGACCGAGCCCTGAGTACCAGAGGGCTGGGGAAACCCACACACCATCCTCCCCATCAGGAGGTGGAACTGAGCGGAGAATGTCAACTAGCCATCCAGCAGTCCGTCCCGTATTATCAGAAGCTCTACGAGAAGAGAATGGTTCCGCCGTCCATAAGTGGTAAGAAAGAGGAAGACGAATGCTCGGAGGCGGACGAGGCCGAAGAGAGAGAGCAACTCATAGTCAGCGGAGTTTAATTAGATAAACTCTTGTAACTAATTAATATAGTCAGTGATCCAGTGTGTCCAACTGGTAGCGTTATTACGGCACTGTCTTGGAGATGATGGCATTTATTTTTGAGACAGCTGTACCATTGTTTTTCCAGTTGTGTCACCATAGCCACCACAATGGGAATGTGGAAAAATTCCTTCAGCGAGGCTACGAACTTCCACGAAATGGAAGTACTGCGTCCGTATTCCAAAACTGTCGCGGATATGCTCAAAGTGTGTCGTTAAGTCGGAAAGCAATTCTGGCATGGCTATCAATCTTTGGGGGTCATTAGGTGACCTAGGAGGCTGGCGCTTGTGTACACTCTCTTTGAATAATCCACAACCTTTACTGCTTGCAGGCCTCCAAATTCAGGCTATTTGCTGGCAAAATGCCTGTGGGACTATCTGCCGTTTTGTCAGTAGTTCTTATGGTGGTCCTGGGTCATTGTGTCCCAAGGGTTTCAAACCAATAGTGTGTATAATTTGGGAGTACAGGATGAAGTCCACTACGACATATTCATTACACTCTATAACAGGACTGTTTTTATCGCCTCTCTCTATCTCATATACTGTATATATACAAACAAGTAGCAAAAATTGCGCCATTTCTAAAAAAAGGAATTATAGCAAAGAAAAGGAAAAAAATATATTTTGGAAAGGATAATGCATGGAAAGTGCATTATAACTGTCCAACTGCACCTTAAAAGGTAACACTTGCCTATAGTTAGGATCTGCTAGGTAAAGTTTAGATTCAGCTAGAATGGTTTGACCAATAATCCTCCTAATGCCTTTTTTTTGGGGGGGGGGGGAAGTCATTTGAGGATGAAGAAGCAACAATAGTGGCATTTTTATTTATGCTTTTCTCACAGAAAAAAAACAGGTATATTTAATCTTTTAGCTTGTAGTCTAATACTATAATAAGTGTGGTATTTCATACTTAGTTGAAGACATGAAGGCAGTGACACCTGTTAATGTAGGTTGAGCCTTCACTAAGACATACAATAGTTAGTTTTGGAAATATTAATTTATACTATTTTATGACACGAAAGAAAGGAAACTGTGCAAATATTTGAGGGGTATCGAAGCCTTGTTTATATCTTCTTTGTTACGTGGATAATCTAGGTCTCTCCTGATTTTTGGGGGAAGATAAGGAACGAATCTGCAGCCTTGACAAAAGTTGACTATTCAAGTTCAGATATGAATTCAGGCAGATCAATCGCCGAAAGCAAGCAACTCTGGACCGAATCCCTCATTTTCTGAATTTTCCAAAAATTTTCGGAAATTTTCCGAATCCATCATTTTCATTTGTGCTTGTCTAAGGTACCGTATTGTGCAGAGCGGACCACCTCATTGTGTCTGTGTCAGATGACCTGACCTGACCTGAGACTTCTACATGCATTTCCGACCAATTAGACTTCATTTGCTAGAAATTCTCAGCACTGGTTTATTTCAGAGAGGAATGTTTACTTTCTTTCAGCAGTGTTGTAGTAACTGGCTGACTGCTTCCATTAGGTTGTACAGTACAGGTAGCTCAATATAAACCTGTGCAACCTGGATAAACCTTATCATAGAACAAGATTTTATGCTATAAATGATCGTTTTGTTCTAATTGCTTCAGTTTTTTTAGGGCTTTTTTTATCCTCCTTTCCTGTGAGCTTATGTAACAAAAAAAGCAACAAAGTTTCCTTTTTTTGGGGTGTTTATTTATTGCTGATTTTATACACTGTTATTTACAATGGTAACTATGGCAACATCTCTTACAATTTGTGCTACTGCTATGTGTTCTGTATGACAAACTTGGGTAAAATGTTTCATCTTAGAACCAACTAGTCTTTTCTTTTGCATTTTTTTTTTTTTATTGGAGTGGAATGGGAGAGAGAATGGGGGAGGGGGGGGGGGGTTGGGTTGGGTTGGTTGATCAGGGACTTTTGGTTTATTTATTAGTTTTAGTGTCTTCATTTTTGGCAGTGTAGTGTAGTTGAATGATATTGCACAGAACACTGTATTCCCATATCTGTGCAGTTTATGAGAAACTGTAGTATCTGTACACAGACCATTCCAGTTCAAATGCGAAATTGAGTTATATTGTTTAGGATTTGTACAAAAAAAATATGAAAGTTTCTATGCGGATAGGGTTACATATGCCAAAGATCGATCGAACAGGTTTTTTTCTTATTCCGGTTATAAGGGTATTACTGCTATTTTCCAAAGCATGAACAATTGCTTTCGTGTTCCTTGTGACATTTCCATTATTTTTGCGTTCTTGAAATGATTATGGTGAAGGAAGCTTTAGTGATTTCAAGCAAGAGAGTGGTGGGGTGGGGGTGGGGTGGGGGTTACCTGGCCGGGTGAAAGCAAGTTCGCCGGAAAGGGAAGATGGATTAAACTCAGTATTGAATTGGAAAGCGATGTAGAATTTGTAAGCTAGTTATATGTGACATGTAAAATGCATCATTCCAGCTTCTTGAAATTGAGTTGGAGAGGTATGGATCGTATACAAGCGAGTACATATTTTGGGTATATAAATATTAGTTTACAAGAAATGAAATATTTCAATTCAGATGCGATCGTAAAGTTGCAGTTAATGAACAATCTTCAGGGACCAAGACGGAAAAAGACAAAACAAATATTGAGATGTTGATGATTACAGTAGTGACTTTAAGAAGTCATTCGTTTTCCTCATTTTGTCAGGTTTGTAAAAGTTTTTTTTTGTAAACCATCAGTCTTAACTGGACTCTTTATTTGGAAATCCAACCTGTGAATGCTACTTTAAGTCAATTTTTTTTTAGTCGGAATCATTTCCTTTTTCGTCCTTTTCACTTTGACACTGTCATAGATGTAGTTTAAGCCACCTTGATATTTACTCATTCAGTAAATAGTTTACTTTTGTTAACATCTTGTCTCTCTGGTGTTGGGGGGGGGGGGGAAGGGGGGTATGGTAGATCTTATGTGCATTGATCTATCTATAACATTGCTGACTGCACTATCTAGCTGATATTAGAGGCCTTGAGAGCTTGTGCAAGTATTCTATTTGAAGTTGGCATACTGTGATGAATGTTCATAGATAAGAAGAAAATTAAAGGTGTGTTTATAATTTTGGTTGGCAGTATTTTTGGTTGGTATTTTCATATTAAATGTCACTTTTTGTGGTACCTGTACCAACTACTGATATAACGTTGTATTTATTTATGTGTAGTCTGCAAAGCAAAGAACAAGGAAAGGGGGAGGGGAGGGGGGGGTTGATGCAAAATTCTAAACATTGAGCGATGCTTGTTCGTATTTTGAATGTGTGGTTTGAAATGGAATGAAGCAACAGAACATTCTACTTGGTTAGCCAGCACTATGACATCACGATGAAGCTATGCACTTCATTATTTTGAATTAAAACAATAATTTCATTCATAACATTTACCATTTTTCTACCTTTTTTTTTTCCTTTTTAATTCAGTCCATGTGTCTGTCTGGTAAAAAGTAACCAAGTCATGTTGGTTCAAGATTATTGAAAGAAATGTTTTGTTTCGGTGCTTTTTCTTCTTGATAAATCCTGAAAATTTTGCTTTGAGAAATATATATAACTGGTTCAAGGTAGTTTTGTTGAAAAAGGTGCAATGTTACAGCTTCATTGAATAACTTTGCAATGAGTATGGAAATTTTTCAAGTAAAATTTACAAATTGTTAAGGTTTTTTTGTCGGGTCAAAATGGGTTCTTGAGGTATCCAGCATTAAAATTTATTTTCTTCTTTGTATTTGGTGCTATATGTTCATTAGTTAATAGATTGAAAAGCCATTAGATGCCTATATGTTTTTCACTGCAACTTGTGTAAGATAGTGTTAAAGTTAGAGTTAAGTTAAAGTTAGAGTTAAAAGATAGATTAAATCTTAAACTTTTTTTATACCTAAACGGCGTTCCATAATAATACTAGTTGAATTCTGAAATAATACTACGTGATTACAATATGATGAATTTCATTGGGCATTAGAAAAGAGTTCAAACCGTATTTAGTCCCCATGGAATGATTCAAATAGTATCAAAGATCGTAATGACTTCCATGGAGACAAATGTTAAAAAAGTTTATAGAAATTGAGGAAAGGAAAACAAAAATTGAAAATTGAAATATGATGACGTCAAAACTGACTGATAAATAAATTTTGAGAGAGAAATTAACATGATCCATCTTTGGTTGTAATTTTTAGTATTTTCTCCATTTCTTGTTCTCTTCAACACTTTTTATGAAAAATTGTACAAGTGAATGATAATGCTTGCAAATACAAGCCGGTGCGATACGCGTCCTGTTAGCTGCTTTGGTACGGTAACAGTTAAAAATATACTACAGGGCCACGTCATGATAATGGCACAAATCCAAGTCTGATGTGAGGGGCAGGTAGTAGGGGGTACAGCCCAGGGGTCAATTCGTGGACCTACGGTTTCTGCACACCAGAGATATTCATACGCCCCAGTAATGTATCTTGACTTTATGAAGACTTAAAAACAACCAAAAGTTGGGGTGGGCGAGAGGGGAATTTGACTTTCCAGATATCTGCACCTTTTATTTTACCGAAAATGTTGATTCGTTTACAAATGTTCAGAAATGGTGAAAAAATTAATTTCCACGTGGGGAAATAGGGATTTGACGTTTCTCCATGTTATAGGCTACGTATCATTGCAATGAGAACTTAAACAAGGTCTCAAAAATAGTTTAATAGCGCCACCTAATATTCTAGTGTCTCTCTCTCTATTCATGCCTTCGTTTTTTTCTTATTTCCTGTAAATACTAAACTTACGATTTGAGCATAATCTGCATATATTAGAATGCTTCATTAATCAGTAATAACTGTCTGTTCGCTGTCAAATAACTACAGGAAACCATAGGGCACTTAATTGCTGAATATGATTTTGAATTGGGTCTCTGAATCTGCCAAACGGAGCTTAAGACCTCCTCAACTGTCTTAGACATCAAAATTATTTCGTTTCATGTAGGACTTTGTTATCAACATCCTGGGGGGTTTTATAACACGAATGATGATATATTGTAAGCCAGTGGCGTGCAGAGGATTTCCAAAGATGACCGATTAATTAAGGCAGGATCCTGAACTTTTGTGATAGGTCATAAAAGCTGACTCCTATGGAGGTGGGGGCGGGGGGGTGGAAGTTGGCACCTTTCCCTCCCCCTTTGCGCACGACACTGTCGTAAGCCACAGTGCGTCTAGCTTTATAAGTGACACAAGATAGAGCTTCCGCACCAAAACTAAGCTTAATCTCTACTCACGACAGCAAACCGCTTACATTAATTAAACAATAACCGTGTGATTCTGACGGTGTTACATCCAAAGAAGCTCAACGACTGTTTATTATTGCTGTATTAAGTCTCCTCCAAAACATGCCACAGGAGAAAAAAATCACCAAGAAATCGTTTCCCTGACTTATATTTTACATCAACTTAGCTGTGTAGTAATGAATGGCTTACGGTATAGCATACTCTCAACAATCTTTCCGGATTTTAATTTCTGATGTTCGTGTTCCGGAAACGAAATAGATGGCGCTATTTAAAAACAAACAGCAAAAAAAGAGTTTTATCTCAACTGAAAACATTTGATAGATAACCAACGTAAAGATGTAAAGAAGGGTGTTATTTAAAAACTAAAAAAAAAATCCTTAACCATATCAAAAGTACCTTGACAGCTAAAAGAAAAAGGCAACGTTTCCAAAAAGTAGAAACAGACGAGAGAAAAATATAAAACAATATGGACCGAAAACAGACTGCTGTGGTAAAATTGATAAGAAAATATTCAAAGGATGTTTATTGCTACACTAGTTTACTCATAGTCACCTATCAGTAAATAGGCTACTACTACTACTTCTACTACTACTGCTACTACTTCTACTACTACTACTACTACTACTACTACTACTACTACTACTACTACTACTACTACTACTAATATTACTACTACTGCTACTACTACTACTACCACAACCATATACACTGAAGTACCTTCCCTCTACAACCACGTAGTAAATTTGTAAAATAAACTTTGTTTTACTTCAGGTGAAAATGAACAACTATTACAACAAGCCTTTACATAAGTTTGGGAAGATTTCGGTAAGCGCATATATACTGTTTTGTCGATTTCTAAGATCTGTGGACGGTTTCTTTGATGTCTTGAATCGGTTACGTTACAAAATACTAGAACAGGCAGACAAATTACAATATCTAGTTCATGGAGCCAATTCTGACACCAAAAATGGCATTTTCGTTCAATTGGGAACGATTATGAATACAATTATGTCTGATATATAAAGAGAAGAGCGTTACAGCCCCATTAACATAATTTTGTGAGGAATAGAAAAAGTCGAGATTTTGACCACAATTTAAGAAATGGTTAGTGATATGAATGAAATGGAAAATGATAAAAAATGATAAGCCTTACAAAATTTTCAAGGTACAAATGAAACTTTTCAAATATCTTTTAGGATGCTCATTCTCGTATTCCAAAGCTCATGTATGGATAAACTTCAACATTAAAGAGGAGTTCCTCGGAATTTTGAGCTATATTTAGCGTTATTAATAATAGTAAAACAATCAATGAAATAAAAGAAAAAATGGTATTTTCTTTCAAATGGGAACGATTATGAACACAATTATGTCTGATATATGAAGAAAAGAGCGCCATACCTCATTTATATAATTTTGGGAAGAATAAATAAATTCGCGATTTTGGCCTAAAATTTGAAAAAAATTATAAGGTTATGTATAGCCTTACAAAATTATCAAATTTGAGCAGCATTTTCCTTGCTAAATTGGTAATGAATCGTAAACATTCCTAAGGCCATAAAAGTCCATTTTTACTTCAATGTTGCATCTAAGAAAATGGCCTATAATAGTCCGTATATTAGACCTCATAGTCCAGTCAACTGTATTGATGAGGCCCATATATTAAAGACACTTTTTACCATTGCAAACTATAACATAAAATAAACACAACCTGGACTGTGTTAAACGGTCTTTGGAACATAATAAAATTAATTTGTGTCTAACTTCATTACTTGGCGATACGGTACCGTATGCCACCACAGGAGACCATGTTTCAGCACGCAGTTTGCACAAAGCGCTTTATATTGACACTATATATATATATATATATATATATATATATATATATATATATATATATATATATAAATGAAAATCGTAACGAGTTGGAAAATCAAGAACAGTGAAAAAACTTTCAGCCTCCACCGGGATTCGAACCACGGGCCTTCCGCTCTGTACGCGAACACCCTAACCACTAGGCTATGGACGCTGATTATATATATATATATATATATATATATATATATATATATATATATATATATATATATATATATAAATATATATATATATGTATATATATATATATATATATATATATAAATATATATATATATATATATATATATATATATATATATATATATATATACAGGCAGTATGAATGTTGCGTTTCTATCAGATGAAAATGTAGGTACCGTTTGTACTGTCAGTACGAGTGCTTTGAATCATGAGATGGGAGGCCAGTATATAGTAGTATCAGCGTTAGAAAATTGTCCCAACTGGCTGCTTTCAAACATAAACTCTGACTCGGGCTTACACTTTCCTATAGATGACATTAGTTGGTTGTCTAAGTTAGTTCGGGGGAAAACGACCTTAACTTCAGTTCTTATCTATTAGCTGTTTGAAATTGTCATGCTATTATTGGTTTGTGAACAGTCAGTAGCGGCCCTATATCGGAATAACTGCATCCCTCGTTTTGCGGTCATTTTCTCTACAATCATCCATCAATATTGAAAATCCCAATGTAAGTTATAGTGAAGAGCGCCACCTGCAGGTATTCTAAGGCGCGCCATTTACGTTCCTTGATGTAAATTTCTTTCTTTGACAAAATTGTTATGTTATGCTAATATGTCATCAAAACAGAACTAGTATTGTTCGATACAGGCGACAAACGCCTACAGTGGAATTACGACCTTCCTTAACGGTTTCGAACCTCTGGACATACAATCAGCGTCCATAGCCTAGTGGTTAGGGTGTCCTCATATAAAGGGGGAGGGGTCGAATCCCGGTGGAGGTTGGAAGTTTTTTCACTGTTCTGGATTTCCCAACTTATTACGTTTTCAATTATATATATTCATTTGCCTTTGTTGTTTACTGCCATTTCATTATCATAAAGTCTGTTTAAATTATCTTTTTCGAGATCCGGCTTTAGGAATCACAAATGATTTCGAGTTAGTTAGCGTCATGTTTGATCTCTAGAGTAAGGGCAAATATGTCACCAAAACAGAATTAATATTGTTCGATACAGGTGACTAACACCTACAGTGGAATTACGACCTTCCTTACCGGTTTCGAACCTCTGGACATACAATCAGCGTCCATAGCCTATAGTGGTTAGGGTGTCCGCATATAAAGCGGGAGGCCCGGGTTCGAATCCCGGTGGAGGCTGGAAATTTGTTCACTGTTCTGTATATATATATATATATATATATATATATATATATATATATATATATATATATATATATATATATATATATATATATATATATATATATATATATTGTCTCAAAATTCGATAACGGATATATATTTTGTCAATTCAACATATTTTTAACAACATGGTGAATTTACACTCACGGTTGAAAAGTCATCATTTTGACTACTTTCCAGCACACTGAAAAATTTGATAACAAAGTTGATCTCGTCAATTCAGAAGTTTGCAACAAAACGATGGATCACGTTTTACATCATATAGTCATCATTTCAATATTTTGCAGCCAAAATACAAATTGCTGAAATACATTCTTAACATTCTGACGGCACCTTAACGTTTCCGTAGAAACGGGAAAGCTTTTAAGAACAGCTGCCATATAAAGACATCAAGACAACTTCCAAGAGATGGAAGGGTTGAGCCAGTAAACTAAATTGCGTTCAATGACCATATTAGGAGTAATGACCAGATATTATGATGGAGGTTCTCAAACTAACAATGTGGAGTATTTGTCTCTTTTGCTGACAATAAAAAATTCTTTTAATATTTTGTCAGCTTGTTATGTCAAAATCAAAACGTCCCATACTATCCAGGTGTGTCCTTATCAGAATGATTCACTTCTCAAGTTTCCTGAAATCTTAATCTTTCATAAATATAACAACCGTGTATACTTTACACATGATTGGTTTTTCAATTTAATCTGAGCGTCCAGATATATAGGTTATCTTGATTTCTACAAAGCCTTCAAACTTCCGTAGCATAAATAATGAAATATTATTTGTGACATCGACAATACCATCTTACTGCACTGAACCCGATGATATCACATGCTACCGATTTATCAGATTTGTCAGCACAATCCAGTTTTTAATGTGGTACAAAACTTTATAATTTAAAGTGTAATTACTGTAATCTTTATCAAATAAAACTGTTAGCAAACTGCTTATCCACTAGAGAGCCTGTGTAATAGAATGTGTAAAAGTAAGTTGGCCTGACGTTTCGATCCTAGAAGGATCTTCTTCAGAGGCTAAATGACGTCATTGCTCTCATGGGACCACCAGTATCACATGTTGTTTTCTAGCGCTCTGATTGGAAGAAATCGACATATGTAGAATTAATTTGATATATGTTGAATTACATTGACATATGTCGAATTCAATTGACAAACGTCGGTTTCTCGTGCTCTCATTGGACGACCAGTGTCACATGTTGTTTTCTAGCGCTCTGATTGGAAGAAATCGACTCATGTTGAATCAATTTGATATATGTTGAATTACATTGACATATGTCGAATTCAATTCACATATGTCGGTTTTCGTGCTCTCATTGGACGATCATTGTCACGTGTTATTTTCTTGTGCCCTGTTTGAAAGAATACTGTATCAATATGGACTGATGCAGCTGATTCACACAGACATTAAAGTAGCTACTGTAAATCTTAAAGTTTTGTGCCAGAGTAAATACTGGACTGTGCTGTCAAATCTGATAAATCGGTAGCATGAGCGATTGGGTTTACAGTAAGAACTGAGGATATGTGTAATTCCGAAAAATGCATCAAACTGGATTTGTTGGGATTACACATATCCTCAATTCTTACTGTAATCCTAATAGCACATGCTACCGGTTTATAGCACGATCCATGTTTTACTGTGGTACAAAACTTTAAGATTTACAGTAGTAACTGTGTTCTATGTGTGTATCGGGTACTGAAAAGGTGCACGGCTTACCCATGATTTTAGACATCTCACTCGGCCCTCATGCAACACTGACTTAACTAGTTCTTAGACCAGGGGTGGGCAACCTTTTTGAATGAATGGGCCAGATATAAGAAGTGAAATATTGACTGGGCCGCACCTAACCAACGACCTGCTGTGCATTTCAAACCTTTGATTCCGAGGACTCTCAAGCAATAGGTGTGTGTACTTAATCTGTATTCCCCAAAACATAATGTCAATACAGTACAGTTGATAATTAATGGGGATAATACAGGTGCGTATCCAGGGGGGGCGTTGGGGGCGCGCGCCCCCCGGGTAAGAAAAAGAGGAGAGAAAAAAAAGAGAAGAAAAAAGGAAAAAAGAGGGGAAAAAAGAGGAGGAGGAGAGGAAGGAAGGGAAAAGAAAAAGAAGAAAGAGAGAAAAAGGAGAAAAGGAGGGAGTAAAAGAAAAACGCGAAGACACCGGGGAGAGAAAGAGGAACAGTGACATCATTACAGCGCTGAAGGGTAACCAGTGACGGATCAATGATTTCGTAAAAGTGTGACTCACCCTACCCCTTACACCGACAACTCCATTTTTTGACGTTTCCATTTTCCTCTCTCACTAATGATCTATATATGTACTATATATGGTCTATCATAACGCGTGTGTAGAATTGTGCTATGAAACCAACTGTGGCTGGTCTCGAACTCGACCGTGTCGTCGGGGAACATGACGCATTTTGGGATGGGGGCGACCGCCCGCCCCCCCCCCCATTCAGCATTTTTTTAAATGATATCGCTAAGTAATTTCAAAATAGAAAGTGCTTAGAGGCAACTTACAAGGCCTGGGAAGTGTCATTTCCAGCGATCTGGGAGACATTTTCGGCCAAAATTTGCTTGTACGCTTCGCGCTAACAAATGGTCCTGGGTAGTGCCATTTCCAGCGATCTGGGAGGCATTTTCGGCCAAAATTTTCTTGTACGCTCCGCGCCAACCTATGGTGGCGCTACGCTTAGATGATTTGCCTACAGGCTTCGCCCCTCCCTTGGCAAATTCCTCGCTACGCGCCTGTTCGAATTTGTAACGCAAACAGCAGATATCACATCATATCAGTGAGCATGTAAATGGCGTTCCAGGATGAAAAGCCTCAAAACTGTCCGACTTGCCTGAAAAAATAACCAAAAATTTTCGCGCGCGAAGCGCGCGTTCAATATCATATAAGCAAGCATCGGTTATTACATCGCATGCCATCATGTACCGTACGGTCCGTTCAAATTGCGCAGTATTTCGCGGGATGCTAATGTAAACAACGACATGTCTCATGTAGATGTATAAAAAGCATGGAGGTCCAATTATGTCAAAACTCTCTTTTACATTAGTAATGGCGAATTAGGGGCTGCACCCCCGCCGCACAGTGGCGGAGCGTCCATACGGTCGGGGGGGGGGGGGTGGATGCCCCCCTGACGGACTCAAATGGACTGTTGGCGCCTTTTTCAGCTCTTTACCACTTTTTACTTATTCTAGATTATTAACTTTTTATTGCGCTCTCATCTACTTTTTCTCACATTTTGTTGGTGTAATTTGGCGATGACACCTTATTCTTCGTTTATCTGCAAATTAGCCAGGCCCGGAAAGGGTCATTTCCGGCGATCTAGGGAGTATCTTTATTCAAAAATTTTCTGTACGCTACGCGCCAACCAGTGGTGGCGCTCCGCTTAGATAGTGTCGAAAGCGCTCCTACAGACCATTCTCGCCACTCTTGACCAATACCCCTAGCTCCGCCACTGCCGCCGCGCCTCCTACGCCTATGTGTGTAGTGTTCGGTTTCGGAAATATCTGCTATTTTTCATTTCCTTCAACCAAGTTTTATAATAGCCGTTATAAGAGGTTTTAATGTTTGTACACCAATAAATTAACTGTGTCTGAATTTTCGAAAATTTCTGACCAACATTCTGCATCACACTTCCCTCTACTCGTGCAATTTTGACCGGTCTGTTAGGGGTTGAAGGAAGTTTTTCTATATTGGTTGTCCATAGATGAAATTTTGTACAACATTATGGGTATGTTTTGACGTGAGTTTATTCACGAGAAATGTGAATTTTCAAATTCTCAACAAATATGGGGCTTAAAACCTTGAAAAGTGGGGCTGACGGGTATTGTGGGCCGCGACGTAGAATCACCTACAAAAGCAAAGACCCACAGGAGATGCCATCAGGTCGAACATGATGTGTGCTGGGTTGACAAACTTCAAAAAGGTTATGGATGGAAAAAAAAACTATTAGGAAATACCTGGTTCTCAGGCAAAAAGTGTACATCTGGTTGGTCATTTCAAGCCCGAGAAGTGCCGTTTCCGGTGATCTGGGGGGTTTCAAAACAAGAAATTTTCTTGTACGCTGCGCGCCAACCGATGGTGGCGCTCCGCTTAGATAGTAATTCGCGCCCCCCGGGTTTGAAAATCCTGGATACGCGCCTGTAATAGGCCTACCTCACAGCATCATTAGTGTCGATCAATTCTAAGTAGCTAGCTCGTTTTTTTGTGATGATGTAAAATAGATTGATTTTTTGTTTTCTTGAGACATCTCACGGGCCGCAATAAAATCACTGGCGGGCGGCATGTAGCCAGCGGGCCGTAGGTAGCCCACCCAGTCTTAGACTAAACTTAAATCAAGCATGTTCGATGATAAGAGAAGTTTTACACAAGCAAAACACTGTGAGAACCGACACATGTCAGTACATTAAATGCAACATTTTGTTCTTGCAAAAACTAGGCAAAAAAAACTTTTTTTCTATAATTTTAAGCCAACAGTTTTCAGGTGAAATGAAGAAAGAGAGGTTTGTTAATTGATTACAAATGATACTTTTTTTACCAGTTACGCGTATAATGTAAATAACATAGTAAACGCTTTTACATTAAACCTCTCTCATAGGCCTAAAATACCATTTCGATATGTGTGTGTGGGGAGGGAGGGGGAGGGGAGGGGGATAAACGTCTACGTAATGTGTTACTTTAACATTACATGATAAAGACAGCGCGGATAATAATAGTCCTATAAACAGACATATAGTTTCTTAGCCTTGAACTTTTCACACAAAAAAACTATAATTTCCGTTCTTCTTTGTCTGAATTACAACAGGAACCAAAATGAAAACCCTTGTTTTTTCAATTTTGTCATCAAAGTACAGCTCTTATGTCTCCTGATATAGAACGCTTTTAATTGTTCGTCTGCTTATGTTCTTTTCCGGAAGAATTCAACTTGTTAGAATTTCCTGCAATTTCAAGTGCTCTGTTGTCATTGTTTATAGATTTGACCTCTAGCTCGGGGACCCCCACACGATCGTTTGAAGGAGGGTCTTTAAAAGATGTGCCCATAATAGTTTAACTGTCGGAGTTTAATCCAGCATAACGGGTTATTACTTCCGAGTAGTAATAGATTTGCAAGTTCCCATTGGAAACGTAATGTTTTTAAGCTGTAATCGTTATTTCAAATAATACCAATCTGCGGTCAGAATGATAGAATTGCCTCGGGTAATCCATATATAGAACCAAAGGATGATAAAACTAGTTAAGTAGGCTATAAAACTAGTTAACGAATATTATGTCACGCAGGTTGTGTGTATGTGTATAAGTACATCATAGCAAGCTGCCTTCAAAATGTTTACCTTTGAATAACCAGTTTTATATATTTATTTATTTAATTTATTTTAGTATTTAAAAGAAAGAAATTGTAGCTCGGTGAGGAAAAAATGTATTAAGAATTGTTGTGAAAACAGCTTGTTAAACTTTGAACACGTTATTTGACTGTCGAGCATATTGAGAAGCAACGCTGATAAATTTTCACAACAATACGGTTCCTTAATTCGTCTGTAAATGTAAGGTATAGTATTGTTTACTAGCTATCACATTTCAATGCCAAAGTTATACGCTGACTATATCGATTTTGTGTCGCGATTTTTATTTTACAAATTTAGAGATGATTGGTCGGTTTATATACAAGGTATAAACGAGTTGAACGCCTTTCATGTCTAAGTGCCCGTTTTCCTCCTAACATTTCAATGACAAATTTATTTGCCGATTATTATATGCAAATGCAGACTATATCGGTCCTATGTCCCGATATTTATATGCAAATTAGTTTAAAAACACTGCAAAGCATACCGCTAAATTAAGAAATCAATCAATTAACTCAATAACCGCGTTTAACCGTCCACGTTACATATGGTCTTACAAAGAGCCATTCAATGGAATTCGTTATCGTCAGAAAAGTTCTCCACTTACACAGGGTGAAGTGAAAGTGAATCTTTATGTTTCAACCGGAAGACTGAATTTTATGGAAATCAGGTCATTTTCATTTACCATGCAGTGATACTCGGTCACAAAAACAGTCATTTTTTATTTCTATTTTTTTTCTTCTTTTTTTCTAGAGACTGAGAGTATTTATTTAAACTGATCACGTAAGACAATCTCATTTAATTCAATTTCTTTCTTTTTTTGGTAAGATATTTGAATGTTTTGATAAGTTTTAAGCAGTCTGCCGATTTTTCAGTGAATGATGAAGATAATAAATTGTGCGATCAACAGAGAGATAGAGAGAGGTCCCCTGGGACAATTATACCACCGGGCCCCATTTTCCCATGTCACACCCCACGCCCTCCATATTTTATCGGGAACCCAAGTTAACCCTGGCCCCCGGAGGCGAGATTTTTTTCCCAACGCGGTAAAGGCCATCATTTGCATACCTCGCTTCTCATTGGCTGCAGTCTTGCACTGTTGATGCTGAATTGGGAAGTTCTTGCTTACGCTATGCGTGTGTGTGTATGTACATGAACATACACGTGCACACAGTGGATCGTGATTCGCATACACGTACTGTACGAACTGGCGACTGTCTTGAGACAACGTTGTTAAAAAATTTGTTAAAATGTTTTTCCTTTGCTTTTGCGCGGACTTGTTTGTGTACATTTACATCCATAAGTTCGTAAAACATGATACTACGACCATGGACTGTGAGTGTACACGTCTCATTGTAGATGACTATCCTTCTTTGAAGGTAATGATTACTTAGGTTGCAGGGGCGTATCCAGGGGGGCGCAACAGGCGCGCCCCCCCCATTGGCCGTCACCAAAAAAAAAAGAAGTTTAGCAAAAAAAAAAAAAAAAAAAAATTGATGACGACCTTTATGTGAGATGTCGGTGATCGCTCAACCCCCCCCCCTCCCGTATGCTTTATTTTTTGTTTGCCAAAAAAAGGTTCTGGCGAAGTTCGGCGGCATAATAGTTTTAGAAACATAGATGGTAATTGTGTTTGTATTATCACTATAAACACTAAGTGACATGCCAGCCATACTAAATTGTGCATTTTGTGTCCATATTTACTGGAAATGTTGCTTATTATTAAGGTCGAAGAATGGATCACATATGGCACCATTTTGCATTTCAGCCCTTCTTCGAAAGCAAAAATTGTCCACCCCTCCCCTTATACCCATCGCCCAGGACGGCGAACATTCATGCCTGACGCCCCCATAGTGGAAAATCCTGGATACGCCCCTGGGTTGATGATCCAAAACTGAAAAGCCAATATATCGAATTAAATTTGACGAGGGTGAAGCTTCGAAGTGATGGTGGAACTTGATGTACAGAGTACTGCGATGGCAATGTACGCAGATAAGTACCAGGCATTTGATTGCTTCAAAACTGTTTAAAAACATTGGACAGCTTGACCGTTTCTGGTTGACTATTAACTTGGGATGCTTTTGATCTTTAAACTGATAGACTCTTAATTCTGAGCATAGACATTGATTTGAATTTCAAATTCATGACCCTTTGAAACGGTTTATCATGACCCTTTGGCACGGTTTTCAGATAATATAATACGAAAATCTAGGCCTAGTATTTAGTCAACTCATGCATGTTAGTAGTACCACTGCCACTGTGGATTATAGTTATTGAACACAGAAATTGTCTTACGTTTATATTATATGGTGCTTTTTTTGTATCATTTTCGAACTGTTCCGGTTTTTAAATTTACAGCAACAGAGTTGTGCGATACATAACCACAGATCCTCTACACCCGTGGCATAAGCAGGGACGTAGCTAAGGCCTGATGATTGGGGGGGGGGGTGTAGTGGCTGAAATTCCAACTGGATGGGTTTTGGAGCCAGAAAATTCCGACTTCTGCCTTGTACCCCCCCCCCACCCCGCACTAATCGTCAACGATACGGTCAGTGTCAGTCAGACACCCAATCTTTCGCGACTGCACTTATGTTCCGAACTTTTTTCGATACATTTGTACCTTATGGGGCAAAGTTTTTGCCTATGTTGATGGCACTTTTAAGCTTCCATAGATTAGCATTGGTGTTTTAATTGTATACCATAGAGACAATGTATATCCCAACGACGTAGCCAGGAGTTTGAAAGAGGGGGCACCTTTTGCGATTGATGTGGGGGAGGGGTCTAAGGGTAGGGGGTGTCCCCCTCCCCTTTGAGATATTTTTGAACAATTGAAGGTCCTTAGATGCGATCTGGTGCAATTTGTTGCCAGTTTCATCATTATCATATGATATCATATTATCAGCAGATTTTGTTTTCCTGTTTGAATTCTTTTACATGTTCTTTTACATAATATATCAGAAATACATTTGACGAACTTAACTGATGGACAATATAAACTTTCATATTTTGTAAGACAGCCAGATGTGCAGTGGCCTAAAACAAATATCGTTATCGCCGTGTATTAGCAGTGTAATAACAACAGTTATACATTTTTTTCGACACTGAAAGGGGGAGCAGTCGCTCCCCTGCTCCCCTTAGCTACGTCCCTGTATATCCTGAACTTACTTGAAGCAAGCGAAAAGAAACGACCCACCCAATAGCAAAATTAATACATAAATTATCCGACTTGAAAGCTGGCGAACGTTGTATTTTTTTTAGAGTATTCAAAATCGTACGAAGTTTTGTATGGTGGGGTATAAGGATCGCGAGATACAATTTCTCAATGTGACGAGGAAAACGTGGTAAATATGACTGATTAAAGGTCAATTTTGATCGAAAATTTTATGTCACTCACAAATTACAAGTACATATGAAAATAAAAGTGCGACAGTCAGAAAAATTAGAGTGCGACAGTCGGAAATTCCGAATTGAAGCTGGCGACAGTCGGAAATTCCGACAGTCGGAAATTCCGACTGTCGCACTCAAATTTTCCAACTATCGTAATTTTTACCAAGATTGGGGGGTGAGACACCCCCCACACCCCCCCCCTCTAGCGACGTCCCTGGGCATAAGACACCGACAAATATATTTACTCTACTCAAACGCGTACCATTGTACATTCTGCTGCTAGACTGTGTTCTTTTTTGAGTATGCTAGGCAAAGTGGCCTTGTGAAATGTGGTATGTGATGAGCGATTCAGTGCATCAGCTGCTAGTTGATATTGTAATGAATCTTATGTATACGGACCCCAGCCAATGAGAAGCGAGGTATGCAAATGATGGCCTTTACCGCGCTGGGAAAAAAATCTCGCGCCCCGGAGATGAAGCCCGACCCTGCACCTTTGCCTGAGTATGGAACTTTTCTGAAAAGTGTCTGGGCGACGGAAAATTTCGAGAGAAGAGTCAAATTTAATATTCCTCACTCATTAACCTTCACTTCACTTAATGGTTACAAATCTGGCATAGGGTAGGTGGGGGGGGGGGGTGAGTGTCATAGTGTAATGTATTGCAAAGCGTTTTTTTTTTGGCTGAAATAAATAAAATAGGAAAATTGTTGAAAAGCCTCAAAAAACAACACACCTTATTTAATAAATTTAATATAAAACAATTATTTAAAAAAAAAACAGAATCTTTTTCTAGATAGATATTTATTCAGCCACTGATCTTAAAATTACAATGGAGAATGGGTAAAAACAAGAGCTCAAAAGTAAAAAAGATGTACAAAAATAAACACAGATTCAAAATATAAATGGATACCAGGATGAAAATGTTGCCAAGACATTAAACACATGCACAGTGTTAAAAATACGTCAGAAACCTTAAACTTGGTAAAACAGATAAATAAAATCAAGATGACGAAAGATTGCACAGGAAATGGCAAAAACAGCAAGCTAAGGATGTAGCGTATAACAATCAAAACGAGTATGGTGCGTGTTGTATGTCCTCACAGCGGAAGGATATTAAAGGATTGGTTCAGGTGTTTGACATGTCTATTTTGTATGAAAGAGCACCAAAAGACAAAAAGAACAGTGAAGAAACTACCATGCTCTGTTAGCTTGCTCTATTAAGGAGATATGACACTTTGATGATATCAAAATTTCTTTGAAAACGACTGGTGTAGAAAGACTTACTGTGAGGGTGTGATGTCACATCCTCACTTCCTTAACATTTGTGAATATATTTCTTTATAAATTATTTACAGTTTTTAACACATTTGAAAATAATATAATCAAAAATTCTTCAGCTGTTTAATCTCAAATACTTCCTTTGACAAATATGAGATCTCCTGACATATCTTTTGGTTGAGAGTCATGAAATCGCACAAAATATTTAGAGAAGAAAACAAAGACTTTTTCAGGAATGTGCGGATGTGACATCACAGCTAGTCAGATTTCAGCAGTTTCTACACAATCTGATAAAACTTTACACTTGAATATCTCTTTAACCGAAAAAGATATTTGAACAGTTTTTTCACCATTGTGTTTCTTTTATTGTCCTCTTCCATATAAGATAAACATGTATGACAACTGAACCAATCCTTTAACTACTAACTTAACTATCAATAAGTCTTTTGGAACCCTTGAATATGATCTGTTTACGTTGACCCTTTACACAGCCGGTTCATTGATATAAACGCGTTATAACAAGTACAGTAAACTCTAAGAGGGGAAATCTATACAAAAAATGCAGGTATCAACTAATTCGTGGTTTTCCAGATAAGATCATCGAAAAGTCACATCTGTTTTTCATTCTTCTTGCTCTCTCGATTGGTAATTTATAAGTCGGCTTCAGAATAAGTTCAAAGTACAATGAATATATAGAGTTAATGTAAAAGTCTGTATCAAAAGTGGAGTTATCAATGATCGGGGACACATCGTTATAATATACCATAAACTTGACGCCACCAACAGTTACCGTCCTATATATTCCAAGCCTATGTCTCAGCATAATTTATCATGCACTGTGTACATATTTAGATACTTTTGTCCTTCCGGACGACATATTCTTCAATAGGAATAAATGTAACGTATATACTTTAGTCGGACAGTTTGCTTCAGAGTTAGTAGATAGTCGCTGTCCCCGTTATAGACGTTCAGAATGAAAGGTCACTGAAGGTCAAATGTGGAACGACGCGAAAAATGACCTTTCTTTTGTGTGTGGCTGTGAATACAAGGACAACTGTTGAATAGGTTTGTAATCTTCGTAAGATAAGTATTATCAAATCACCTTCCCACTCACCTTCAAATCACCTTCAAATCATCTTCCCAATGGCGACTGGGAGCCAGTTGGTAAAAGGTCCAGTTGCTGGTATAGTTTGGATGGTTTCTCGGGAGGTTTTTGTATGGGATATGCAACCCACGTGAATTGCACTTTTGATTTTTGTCTCTACATACTTCATTTTACAATGAAGGAAAAACATATTAATCGATGATATAAAAATAAATTCTATAACTCTTATAAGCCTTAATATAGTACTTTCTACACAGCAAAGTTGATCAATCAACAATTCCAGCCTCAAGAATTCTGGTATTTCACGGGGATCCCTCCTGCAGCAAAAGATGACCAATTTGTGCGTCAAATTGTGTATTCTGAAGCATAATGATACCTTACCTACAGGTATGTAACCGTAGCTTTAAACCGCCAGGTTATGATATACTTTTTAAGAAAAAGTCGCCCAGGAGAGAACCCGGGCACGAAAACCAAACTACCGAACGACTGATCCGCTTTCAACCCCAGTCCCCTTGCATAGAGACTGTGACTGTGTGATCATCGTCGGGTGTGCATCAGCATTCCCCTCGAAAGGGAACAGATACTACACATGATCTTAGCCAAAAGGTATATAATCGTAGCTTTAAACCGCAAGGTTATGATATAAATACTCTTAGTTTGTGTGTGTGTATGTGAGTAGTTGTAAAGGTGATTACTTCCTCCCCGTCTGAACGAAATCAGTATCGCCGACTGAACCATTTTCTACTGACTGGCGATGTAAGGTGGGTGGGGGATGTCCCTATCCCCCGCCCCACCCAACAGTTTCTACATATAGGCCTTGAAAGTAACGTTCGACTTACGTAACGTTTATGATTATGGGACAACTCAAACCAACCTGGCTAGGCATATTGGCAATTTTATGTCGTCAAGTCCAGCAACGGTGGGGTAAAATTGGGTTCGTTAACACAACAACATGAAGAATACCAGTCAGTATACCAATTCACTGAAGGTGGCAAAACATCTCCTAAATTATTTCTGGTTAATTACAAGCAGAAGTCTAGTGCAATGAAGCCATCGAAAACCTCAATGCGTTCCGTTCTGGTTAATATATATATATATATATATATATATATATATATATATAATATATATATATATATATATATATATATATATATATATATATATATATATATATATATATATATATATATATATATGTATGTATGTATGTATGTATATGTGGCAAATCAAGGGAACAATGTTCCTTAAATGTCATAAAATCCCTAAAAATTGAAATTACTCTAAACGTTTACTGTATAATTATTATAAAGTTTATTCTTTCTTTAAGTTGCATGGTTCTATTGTTGACTCCTGTTATTCCATCCACATGGTTATATGAATCTATAGTTCTGGTTTTCTAATAGTTTTTCTTAATTAATTTCTCTTTAACAAGTTTCTTCTCTTCCGTACTTGCCCTAATATTATATTTTTAGTCTCCTCTATACTATATTTATTTTTGTTATGATATTATTACACAAATATTTTTATGTTTCAATACCTTTTTTTAGTCACTTTCTTATTCTGTATATAACTATTTGAATTAACCGTTTTTATTTTTGTATCTATAGGTGCAGGAGGAAGGCGAATTGAAGCAGAAGGGTAAGGGTGGGGGAAGGGGATATGGAACAATGGCTGGAGCAGAGTTGGGAACAATGGCAGAAGCTGGAGGAGGAACAATAGTTGAGATGGAATAACAACCGGAAGAGGATCGGAAAAATGGGTCTTATGTGGCCAAGCCGTTTATAACATTTACCTCTCCATTTGTCGAGAACAAACTTAAACACTATTTCTATAACCATGAACAATCTATATATCGCAACTTTCTACCTCTTTAACTATACCTTGTAAATATTGTTGTTATGGAGATGGAATTCTTGGGTGTGAGCCAGTGAAAGTCTGAAAGTTGGTGCTTATGGAGGTCAGGCAGGTTGAAGGAGAGATGCATGGGGGTCAAGATGGGTTAGAAATGTGTGTGTGTGTTTCTACAGTGTATGCTATGTAGACTACTTATGATATTTTGTGAGAAGAAGGGAGTTCACTGTTCACTTTGACTTGGACTTTGAAGGGTGTGGCTGAGTGAAGTGACTGTAAACTGATGGAGACCTGAGAGATTGAGTGAAGGAGTTGGGACTGGAGAAGTGAAGGAATAAAAGTCACAGAACATTATAGATATTCTCCATCTTATCTTTGGAGTTCCACGCTTCCGCAAGAAACTTTGCAGCTTTGTCGGGACTAAACCAATACATCGATCCTCTACTCGACACAATTTCTACTTAGTAGAATTAATTCCACTCACGTCAAATACAAATAGGCTTAAGTGAAATTAATTCCACTTTAAGTAAAATCGTATTTATACTGACGTAAAACTGTATCTTAGTTAAGTCAAGTACAAATTAGATTAAGTAAAATGTAATACTACCTAAGTCAAATCGTATTTCACATCATAAACGTCATATTTTACTTAAGTAAAATAAGTTTGCACTTAAGTTAAACGAAAATTTAGCTTACGTAATATACAGTTTAGCTTAAGTAAGATGTAATTTACTTGTAAAATGTAATGCATATAACCAACACTGAGCCGAAAATATTGTGTTTTATTTAAGCCAAAATGAATACTACTTAAGTGAAATTGAACTTCACTTAAGCTTTAAAGACATTATCGTTACTAGTTAGCTGAAAGTAGAATACAATTTTACTTGAGTAAAATGGAATTAAAGTTAAGTAGAAATGATTCCACTTCAATCAATTGCAATCGTACTTAAGTAAAATACAATTGCACTTAGGTGGAATCTAATTTCATTACACTTACGCTTAATCGCATTTTACTTTACTTTAGTTGTATTAATTCTAAACACTTAAAGGGAGTGAATACTCGCGCAGAAAGAAACGTCTGATGCAGGTAATCTGACCTAGTTTCGAATTTGGTGTAACAGAAGTGTTAGACACCACCATCGATCCCAGAAAATACACATACAGCTTGCTACCGTCGGTAATTAAACACTAGTGTACAGTCAATACATGCAGCTACGGTCATTACCCACAACACAGTGTACATAGGAGCGATGGACATCTCAGGTCCAGATAAAAGATAACAAGGTATCGCGTTTTATTACTGCCTGCATTTTGTAGCGACAAGATAAAGACTTCACTTGCAAGCAACGGAAAGTTAACTTTCTTCAGAGGGCGACACGCGGGTTGGGGCGAGTCTTCAATACCTTTAAGTATAGAACAGAGAGGTAAATGCTAAAACGGCTGCCATAGGGGCAGGCACTAGAGCAGGAACAATAGGTGGAGCAGAAGTTGAAACATGAACTATAAGCTCGGAAGCAGAAAGCGGAACTACATGGGGTGCGAGATCGGGGACTTGGACGGGAAAGGAGCTGGAATCAGGGACAGCGGGGTGGCGGAAGCGGGTCGTCACGGGGGTACTATATGACCCTAACTACATGGAGAGGATAGGCTCGTTGAACGCAATCTGACCTGTAACACAATATTGATATAGGCCCTTTTTGATCTGATGCATTGGTTACCCGCCCCCCCCCCCTCCCTAAAAGCCGCATTGGTTATTCTTAACAAATCCCATTTAATTCCCAAGAATTGCCTATAATAGGATGCTTTCATAATGTAACCTCAAAACCAACAGACACCGCTAGTCAAATATATATCTTTGACCGTGTACTTTCTGAACGACCGGAAAGATATAATAAAGATCATTACAGATATACAGCCTACGTCTATTACATCATTATTGGTTTATACCTGGATGTAACAATGAAAGCATCTGTGCAAATATTTACATGATATAGTCTATGACCATAGCCGTATGGGTCAACAATGTGCAGTGATTCATCATGTATTCAACGCGTGCGGAATAGTTCGCCTGAAACTGGTTGTACTTTTCGTAATTTATCCTTATATGGCAGAGGAATACCAACCATGAGTAGCGAATCATGTCACAAACAATGCAGCTCCTTCAAGAAATCAAAGATCAAAGAACTTTAGACCAACAAAGGTTGTTAGACACGCTCCAAAATCCAACGTCCAGCTCACCACAAGGGGTCATAGGTGGACAGTCAGTTCGGTCACCAATAATGGCCAAGCTCCCTAAAATCCAGTTGCCAACATTTGCGGGTGAAATTCTCAAATGGCCTAATTTTTGGGAGTCTTTTGAGATTAATGTAGACAGCCAACCACAGATGAGTAACAAAAAAAAGCTAGATTATCTCCTTCAACTCTTGACTGGTCCTGCCTACGATAAAATCAAAGGACTTGGCCTAGAAGGAAACAAATATGCAGATGCAGTTGCCATATTGAAGGAGCCGTAAGGTGATAACATGCACCAGAAAGTGCCCTCTGGAACAGCCTCCATTCGATGAAACAAGTGAGAGAGAATATGGGAAATCTAGAAAAGTTTGTTGATGAGACCAATGCTCTCATGCACAGTGGCCTTAAAGAGGCAGGGTGTACCAGATGATGCTCTCAATGCTTATGTACCAGAATTGACAGACAAACTGCCAAGGTCCTTGACCATTGAAATGAACAAGATGAGATTCCTCCAAAACAAACACAAAAAAGAACAGTCCATGCAAGAATTTTTGGACTTCCATTTGCTAACCATAACAACTGGGAATACCAGTAAAAAAAGAGAATCAAAAGAGGAATCTAGTGATCCGATCCAACAACCAACAAACAAACTACCTACTGCAAATTTTGCTCAAGATGCTTCCCAAGTTTACAGACGACCGTGTTTGTGTTGTGGTATTAAAGGCAACCACTGGAGTGATGAATGTCGGAAAGTGACCGACATAAGACAACGGCGTGAGATAGTCCAAAAGGAAGGTCGTTGTTTCAAATGCTTCAATAAAGGCCATCTATTCAAAGATTTCAAAAGAAAGAAGCCATGTTTTCACTGTAAAGATGTGAATCATAATTCAGCATTATGCTTAAAGAAAGAAGTTGAGCAGCCAGCACATCCTAATGTCCAAATTGAAGAAGAAAAAAAACAAAATGAAATCGAAAAGGTGCAGATTGATGGCTACCTAACCGCTAGTCGACAAGAACATGGCATTATCATGGCAGCTTTCAAATATCCAATCACCAATCCAGTGACCAAAGAGAGAAAACATATGCATGTGTTTTCTAGATACAGGGGCAAAAGTATAACCTGTATTAGTGCAGAGGCAGCTGAAAGATTGAATTTGAGATCACAGAAGAAGATAACATCGGAAACCTCAAGATTTAACACAGATCAGGCTGAAACAGTAGTGGCAGGAATGGTGGAATTAGAATTAAATGGTTCAGAGGTTTTAGGCTTGATATCGAGGCCTACAGTGTCCCTAAAATGGCTCCACCAATGGTTGTTGTGCTGGCTGTTGGGAAAATGAAGGGTGTGGCTCAGTGAAGTGACTGCAAACTGATGGAGACCCGAGAGATTGAGTGAAGGAGTTGGGACTGGAGAAGTGAAGGAATAAAAGTCACAGAACATTATAGATATTCTCCATCTATAATCTTTGGAGTTCCACGCTTCCGCAAGAAACTTTGCAGCTTTGTCGGGACTAAACCAATGCATCGATCCTCTACTCGACACCATTTCTACTTAGTAGAATTAATTCCACTCACGTCAAATACAAATAGGCTTAAGTGAAATTAATTCCACTTAAGTAAAATCGTATTTATACTTACGTTAAACTGTATCTTAGTTAAGTAAGGTACAAATTAGATTAAGTAAAATGTAATACTACTTAAGTCAAATTGTATTTCACAGCATAAACGTCATATTTTACTTAAGTAAAATAAGTTTGCACTTAAGTTAAACGAAAATTTAGCTTACGTAATATACAATTTAGCTTAAGTAAGATGTAATTTACTTGTAAAATGTAATGTATATAACAACACTGAGCCGAAAATATTGTGTTTTATTTAAGCCAAAATGAATACTACTTAAGTGAAATTGAACTTAATTCACTTAAGCTTTAAAGACATTATTGTTAGTTAGCTGAAAGTATAATACAATTTTACTTAAGTAAAATGCAATTAAACTGAAGTAGAAATGATTCCACTTCAATCAATTGCAATCGTACTTAAGTAAACTACAATTGCACTTAGGTGGAATCTAATTTCATTACACTTACGCTTAATTGCATTTTACTTTAGTTGTATTAATTCTAAACACTTATAGGGAGTAAATACTCGCGCAGAAAGAAACATCTCATGCCAATAATCTGAACTAGTTTCGAATGAGGTGTAACAGAAGTGTTAGACACCACCATCGATCCCAGAAAATACACACACAGCTTGCTACCGTTGGTAATTAAACACTAGTGTACAGTCGATACAATACCCACAACACAGTGTACATATAGCAGCGATGGACATCTCAGGTCCAGATAAAAGATAACAAGGTATCACGTTTTATTACTGCCTGCATTTTGTAGCTACAAGATAAAGACTTCACTTGCAAGCAACGGAAAGTTAACTTTCTTCAGAGGGCGGCACGCGGTTTGGGGCGAGTCTTCAATGCCTTTGTGAAGAACATAGAGATAAATACTAAAACGGCTTGCCATAGGGGCAGGCGCTAGAGCAGGAACAATAGGTGGAGCAGAAGTTGAAACAGGAACAATAAGCTGGCGCAAGATCGGAAGCAGAAAGCGGAACTGCATGGGTGCGAGATCGGGGACTTGGACAGGAAAGGAACTGGAATCAGGGACAGCGGAGCGGCGGAAGCGGGTCGTCGCGGGGGTACTATATGACCCTAACTACAGGGAGAGAATAGGCTCGTTCGGAATGCACACTGACCTGTTACACAATATTGATATAGGCCCTTTTTGATCTGATGCATTGGTTACCAAAAAAACAAAACATAGCCGCATTCTTAACAAATCCCATTGAATTCACAATAATTACCTATAATATAATGCTGTCATAATATAACCTCAATACCAACAGACACCGCTAGTGAAATATATCTTTGACCGTGTACTTTCAGAACGACCGGAAAGATATAATAAAGATCATTACAGGTCTACAGCCTAGGTCTATTATATCATTATTGGTTTATACCTGCATGTAACAATGAAAGCATCTGTGCAAATATTTACATGATATAGTCTATGACCATAGCCGTATGGGTCAACAATGTGCAGTGATTCATCATGTATTCAACGCGTGCGGAATAGTTCGCCTGAAACTGGTTGTACTTTTCGTAATTTATACTTATATGGCAGAGGAATACCACCATGAGTGGCGAATCATGTTTTAAACATTTATTAAAGTTATTTTAAATTAAAACAGCCATTGGTTGTGCGCCGAGCTTATTCTTTCATCAGCTTTATATCAGGGGTTGTACTGACCAATTTTAAACTTACAGTAAAGAATGACCTCATCATAGCCTTGATGGAAAGTTGCGCCCCTGCCTGAACGGGAGGCCCAATCCACAACCCCCCCCCCCGCCTTGACTATACTCATCCTCTATAACCCCGCACCAACAATTCAAGCTGCATGCAGTGATTCCATACGTATATAGTATTGTTTAATCAGCGACAACATATACATGCGTACACCGCGTGTGTGAGTTGACTGACAGTTTTAACCTTAATTACAAATTAACATTCTAATTAGACAGGAAACAATAGCTTACTTCAGCCTTCTAAAAAATAGGCTTATATCTGCTAATGCGTTCCTGGAACATTTCACCATACAAATATGTTCCATTAGTATAGGCCTTGCAAGTGGTAATAATGTACTTTTGCTTATGTACAGATGCACTTTCCGGCGCCTGTGCCTTCTACAAATTGAAATCCCAGGCTGACAGTTCATATCGTATTTTCAATGATACTGTTATATCATCTGTGGCCTTTGTCATCTAAAATCTTTCACATATCATGATTCCTTTAACAGACCTCAATATTGTTAGTATGTCGGTAAAAGTAGTATGGTTAAATTCAAGTTATACTTTATTGTTGCTTCGTATACTAGATTACTTATCATTATAGCCGAAATTGTAGTTTTCTTGTGCGTGCATAATTACTTCGTAACGTGCATCCCGCATGTGTGTCGATAGTCATGCCCGCGGTCCCTAGGCACAATTATATCACCGACCCTCATACTCATAGCCCCTAATTTCCCTGGGCCCCTTATTGACCCCCGAGGTTTGAGATCGTTGTCCACCTGACCCCCTCTTGTCAGGTCCGACATAGCACCGGACACCTGACTTAATTCTCAAATAAGGTAAAATTTGAAAGGTATAAAATGATATTTCTGTATACTTTTCCAATAAATTGGTCAATAACTCTTTTTTTTCTTCAATTTTCTGTTGTGGATTTATCCAAGGTTACATCCCCCCCCCCACCCATAATTCCTTTTCTTATTTTGAACAAAGTTTATACAACAATTAGTGGACTATAAAACAGTTTAAGAAACAAAAAGCGCAACTTTGTTTAGATTAATGTTTCATTCGTTCTACATTAAGATGAGCAAGTCTGGACTCTTAAAAGTCTTAATGTAATTTTTTTTCTGTTAACCTTCGAAAATGACTAAAAAAAAAAAAAAAAACATCAACAGCGAATAAACATGACAGAAGAAGAAGAAGAAGGAAAATAAAATCGGTATGACACACACAGGTATACACAGACACACAGAAACAACAGACACATACACACACAGACACGCAGACACACAGCAATGTACGTCAGTGGATATATAACATTGCATAAAACTTATGTATTCCATCAAAACAGGTTCAGCAAAAATTGCGGGTATCTCAAAATACATTTCAAACCATCAAGAAATTGACAATATATGTAACAGATAAATATAGATAAAGAACGTTCTGTAATCTATATGATAAATATGATTTGGATACTTTTGTATATGTCATTGAAATTGAGACATTTCAGTTCAAAATATTGGACAGGAAGTGTAATTTAAGAATATATACATATAGATATATTATATATGTATAAAAAATGAATGCCCGTCGAACGTTGAACACACGCAAACATATACGCAGGCACATCGCACTAGTTTATAACAACGTTCAGATGGAGGTCAAATGCTGTATGCGCCATTATGGCGTTCAGTTGTATTGTAGGAAAATAATACTGTTTATTAATTTGATCAGAAGATAAAGTTATTCGTCTTACTTGGATATAAATAAGAAAATTTCATCTGTTACAAGTTAGACAAAAGAAAAGGTAAGCATGATAATTATTTTTCTTACTATTTTCTTTTTAAGATGTGTAAAAGTGAGAGCTATATGGCCTTCTTTTTAAGATTTCATAATTAATTTCAAAATTATTGTCTCCCCAAAAGGTGGATTTAGTTTATCTATATGTAGCCTTCATTTTTAAGATAACGGGAATTCATTCTGTGAAAGTGTGAAAGGATAGTCACTCTTTTGTGGATGAGTGAAATCCACTCTGCAATATACAACAGTGAGGGAGAAATTCATACTTTGAAAGTGTGAAAGGATAATCACTCTTTTGAGAAGGAGTGAAAGCCACTCTGCAATATACAACAGTGAGGGAGAATTCATTCTGTGAAAGTGTGAAAGTATAGTCACTCTTATAAGGAGGAGTGAAATCCACTCTGCAATATACAACAGTGAGGGAGAAGTCATACTTTGAAAGTGTGAAAGTATAGTCACTCTTATAAGGAGGAGTGAAATCCACTCTGCAATCTACAACAGTGAACGGAGAATTCATGCTGTGGAAGTGTGAAGAATTAGTCACTCTTATGAGGAGTGTAAGCCACTCTGAAATATACAACAGTGAGGGAGAATGTATACTTTGAAAGTGTGAAGGATAGTCACTCTTTTGAGGAGTGAAAATTACTTTTATACACCAGTGTCGTCATGTCAGTTTGGCTATTAAAGGGAGCTGTTAGTACTTCTCTCTCTAGAAGAATTAAATTTGCAAGAATTCACTCTGGAGAGAAGACTAAAACCTTTCTTCAAAAGAGTGATTAATTTTTGGACACACTCTAAATGTCAATCTCTCACTGTTTGTATGTAAAGGATTCATTTATGCAAAAACTGAAAGATTCTACAGCTATTCATATTTTCACCTTTAAAATATGTGAATCGTTCAAATACCTCTTTAAGGCTTAATTGACGATGACTCCTGGGTTGCAGTGCAGAACAAGTCATATTTATGTCAAATGAAACACACATGTTCTTTTAACTTTATATAAACAACAGATCATATTTACGCATTGACTTTTGAGTTGTATCTAAAGGACTTTACCTTGTTGTGTGTGTGTGTGGTAGGCCTATAAATATATACTATATTGCCGAGACACTTTTAAATGATAAAAGCTGTTTCAAGTGTTTTTCTGCGACATCAATAGAGTTATATAGCAATACGACTACTAATATTACTAATGGCATTGTCCCTGAATGACCTTCAACATTATGTTACCCTGAACTCATACTTCCAATTGTGTAGTTAATATATTCCTTTTCGTGCAGTCTTTCCGGCTCGAATTCATATTACCAAGTATAGATAGACCTATGTGGTATTTCTAGTTTTCAAAAAGGATAGGCCGGGATTTCTACGAGGATCTCTATACGAGAGTCAAAGAGGATAGGCCGGGATTTCTACGAGGATCTCTATACGAGAGTCAAAGAAACTGGTCGAGGCAAAGAGTCAAAGATAATAAATAGCACACTATATAGCTGGATTGAACAACAATATGCACGACAGGCCGAGTAGGTCCAGCCATAACGGCCCGGAAATAGGATTGTGGGCAGCTTTTCCTTTGCGGACCCAACTGGAATCATCCGCGGGAGAGATTTATCAAGAGGGCAGGCTAGTGAAAATCCCTGGCGTGTATAGGCTATACGTGTTGGATATTTCTGGAGGTCTGTGCTTTAAGTGGTGAGAAATTTACATTTCTTTGGAGTATGCATGTATAATGGCGAGGGTTCGGGGTAGTGAGTGGAGAGGGAAAGGTAACAAATGATTGCTAACCGTTTGTGGGGTCGCTAAATGAATGAAGGGAGTTGGTGTTGAAGAGGGGAGGGGGAGGGGATTGCATGTGATGCAAACAGGATCACATTCATAAAGGTTACATACATGGACATATAACATCCCGCTGTAGGCGTAAATAGGTTAATTTGGGTTAACACGGTTATTTTTTGCACTTTTTCGTCGGGGGAAAAGACTCGAAATTGAAACCTAAGCATTTTAGAGTGTATAAACAACTCATAGAAAAATGGATGCCTTGAGAAGGTTATGAACCGGACATATACTGTCCTTCATGTAGAAACGTTGACCGTTATAAGAGCACTTTCTATTATTTACATTTAAATGATTGCTACTTCCGCTTTATCGGGACAGTATTAAAAGGTCAGATTTGAAATAGTGGGGGCAATTCGCAATGTCACGAATTTGACCATTGTCCATCACAATTATATGAAAAGGAAGCATGTTTGAAGCAATTCGTTAGAATCCAGCTACATATGAATTGGTATAATTTCCAAAAATTCACATGCTTACAGTATCATCTCTCATTGACTTTTCTAGCCTTAAAAATATGACATTCCGGGGTTTGTCTCGGGTTGGAGGGGGAGGAGGGGAAGGCGTATGTATGTGTGTGTGTGTGGGGGGGGGGGTGAGAGAACGAACTAACTACACTTAATGTACTTTCTTTCAAATCGAGAAAAAAATGTTATATTTGTGTGTTTGTGTGGTGTATGTGCGTGTGTGTGGAGGTGAGGTCGAGGTCAGGTTGTGGGGGGGGGGGGGAGTTTCCTGTTTATCAATGTAAAAATGGTAAAAATGTACACTCGATTAGATTAACAGAAAGCAAATTATTTTGTTTAGCTAATTCTATTTCCCCGGCTGGCTTTTATGTTAGGCTAATCATAATTATGTACGCGATGCCGACGGTGTTATGTGAACTTATGTGTAGTGTGTACCATATGCATACATATACATATACGATAAAGTACAACACCAATATATTGTGCTTCATAAAGGCTAGAATATTATACAGGTCCAATATAGGTAACTATAGAACCGTGCAAGAAGTGCACTGAACCGTAAAGTACCCTCTTTGCGGTGACGAAAAGATCTAAACTCTAAATTCATGGGAGGCTCTGAAACGTAGGAAAGAACAATGAGATTGTGACACATAAAATATAAACCAAAAGGCTGGTCCTTTGTTTCCTCGTCACGCAGGCGGGTCTCATATAGAGGCCGATTTGCACAGTTATAACGCAGATATATATATATATGAACCACTCTGTGTATATGCATAACTTATAACGCTGTTTTTTTGTTGCTTTGGGAAACGTTGATTTCAAAATCGGAAGATAACCTTTAGAAGCAGCAATGTTTACAGTTTGTGTGCAATAATGTGAGCAGATATAAAATATATCGTTAGCGAACTATTAGTGACTTATTTGCTATTGAATTTGATTGAAATAACTATAACCACTTCAATAAGAGGAAACAAAGTAAGTTCGTTTATTATTAACTTCATAGTAACTTACATATGTATGTATATATATATATATATATATATATATATATATATATATATATATATATATGTATATATATATGTATATATGTTTATATATATATATATATATATATATATATATATATATATATATATATACCTGTATATACCTGTACATATATTTATATCTATATATTTATATATATGTGTGTGTGTGCGTGTGTGTGTATATGTATGTATGTGTGTACGTACCGTGCTTTAGGCTCTTTTATAAACAAACATTTCAAAGAAAAATTATGCCATGGATAGTAACATATCCACAAACGGACAGTTTATATCAGTCTGGTTTGCAACTATATATGATAAATTGAGATTGCTAACTAGGCAAAAACAATTGGATAATAAGGGCCTATTTAAATAAAATGTAATATTAGGACAAACGTGAGTTGTGTAGGCGTATATATTTCCGTTTATCCTATACAGGCTGAGAGAATTTTTCACAGGGAATTAGAAGTATAGAGTAACAGTTATGTGATTAAGAGTAGAGACAAAACTCAACATACACAGAATCTTTCAACAGATGGATGCAGTGATGCCAAAACAAAATAGGAGAGTAAGTAGCAGATAAGATTGCCACTTCAGACGGGTTTAGTGGTGGGGAGGGAGGAGGGTTGCCATGTAAAGGCGTTTTAGATTGTTAGTACTCATGATTCTAAAAATGGTTAGATAAAAAAAAACCCAGTTTCGATTGAAGAGTGTTTATATTAATCTTCGATCCAGTTATAGCGCAACATTCTTTAAGAATAGTAATAATCGTTCGGAGAGAGTCAATTCTGGTGTTAATTAACTATTTTTTTACTTAAAGAAAAGACACCCAAGATAGAGCCTGGGCTCAGAACCAAACAACCTGATCTAATCTCAGTCGTAGTTGTCTCCCTTGCATTGTGAGTGTGACGTCACATGATATGATATGACGTCAATCCGTGACGATGATACGTCAATTGTGTATCACGAATTCCTTCGAAAGGGAATAGATATACTATACATGAAATATTGAATATGCAATGCAAATGCAGTGTGCACCGCTAAGTATAGGTGATTTTAATGCGCTCTAAGCTACATATATCACAACTATTACTGTACTTAGTATCTCATATAATATCTCTCATAGTAGCTCATCGAGTCTTTCAAACATTCAGAATGAAATTTGTTCCACTTACGGTCACTCCTTTTCGACGAACTTAATACGTAGAATACTACGCAAGTGTTGTTTGCCTAGAACTCAAGAAGACTTTATTCTGCGTTTTATAGAGCCACTTCAAATATTTGAGACTAATAGGAAACGTTATCACGCCCCCAATATGGCCACTCGCAACAGGTTAAACAAACATACACACAGCGAATAAAATTAGCAAACATATCGGTGCCAAGTAAGTAATTAAACATCTGGTTGCTACGTTACTATGCCTTCATTTCAAACGTCCATGATCACTCACTTCAGTTTTCCGGTTATAAAAGTATTCTTGGTTCCAAATTGTTATTTGTGAATTTGACCTATACGATCGTTCCCAAAACACGGCCGTATGTCGTGTCCTTGCGAGAGTGGATACATTCCTTGTCAATTTCATTGCGAACCGGTAAATACCAAGCAACTTGCCCGTGGATGTATCATTTTATTACAATAACGTGTAGTATTTGTTATTGTGAAGTCATTCTTGAAATGTGTCGGTTTTGAAAATATATATATTGAATATATATATATATATATATATATACATATATATATATATATATATATATATATATATATATATATATATATATATATTCAATATATATATTTTCAAAACCGACATATGTATAATATTTGCAATTTGAAGGAGTTTGAAATAGTTGAATTTACTACACGATATTAGATGTGAAAGCGCTTCGACCTATACCAGAGATAAAGGTTGTTTGTTAAAGCCATGTGATGGGAAGTTTACTGTTGTGTGTATAAATGCGCAAGACGTGGATTATAAGCCCACCCAATTTTAAAAGGTATTAATCGAGTATACGGTGGTTTGAATTTAGACTCAACATAAACTGCAATTTACACTGGATTTTACACCACGGACATCACTATATTTATATATATCATTTTATAATTCGTTTTGGAGGACGCGTAGATAGACTCTCACAAGATTGGTGGTAAGTTTGACTAAGTAAACGTTACTGTTAACAATACAGGATGGTGGGGAGGAGGAAGACTGGGAAAGGGGGGGGGGGAGTGGGCTGAAAGGAAAGGTACGCATAATTGAAGATGCTTAATTCCAATATGGCTCGCGAAGAACTTGACTATATTCTGAAGATATGAATTCTTTTAACTCAACCAAAATCATGTTCTTGTCACTACATATAGGCCTTAACAGAGTATATCACCCATTTGGAGTTAAACACCAAGTTAGCTTTTTTGCACACAATCTCCTCTGCTACCCTCTACTATAGCAGAAATTGTCTCTGACGTTTACATTGTTTCTATATGTTATATATACATGAAAACTGTTAGGTGAATGGAACTATGACACTATAACGTTTGGCAAATCCTGCTGCGCGTTGAACCCAAGAACTTTGGAACATCGATAACTCACAAACATAAAACGTGGGATGCAAAGACAGAATGACATAGTGTCATTTACTCAAACATTGTCCAAACTCCTCGCCCTCCTCCTCCCCTCCCCCAAAGAAATATGATCCAAATTTAGAGCCAATATGGAAGTTTCTAATTTGTTATATCAAAAGTACCCTTTATTCGGTTGTCCTTATACGATCCAGCCTATATATATTTCTATATATATATATATATATATATATATATATATAGTATATATAGTAAATGAATTCTATATATATATATATTTATTTATAAATATATATATAGAAATATTAATATAAATATAGGTATATGTATATATATAGAAATAGAATTATAAATATATATATATATATATATATATATATGTATATTAAGGCAGTACATATTTTTTGGGTTAGAACAAAATTTCCCATTACTGTGCTCATGAGTTTTTTATTGTAGCATATTCATGGTTTTACACAATTGATATCAGGAGATTTCCATGTAACAAAATGATAATTGTGCACATATTTATCTCGCTAATGTTTTATCATCAACTACAATTAAATTTACAATATTTGTATACTAATTATACAGTTTTTCTCCTTTTCCAGATCAGCGTGAACAGGAAGTGTTATTACCACCGTTTCCTCATTTCATCGTGAAGATTATACAACCAAGACCGTTTTTGAAACCAATATTTACCAAGGAGCCTGTATAAATACACATCTATATAAAGCCTATACTCTATACAGATACATATACTCTGTGCCCAACCTATACTGTTATAGTGATATACAAACGAAGAGACTTAGGGAACAAGTAACCTATTCGGAATTAACCAGTACAACAAACCTCTAACGTGGAAATCACATTCAAGATAGGTACAGTCAACAAGATCCATTCTAACGCCCATGAACAATATGATAAGACAGCGCAAAAAATGTAGGCGCACATCTTAGTGTACGGTACAGACATTTAATCCTCTGATTATATTTGCTGCATGACGAAACATTGTGAGTAAAGTTCACCAATTACCAAATATGATTAGACAACGCAAAAAAGTATAGGCTTATATGAGAAGCTTAGAAGTATACTGTGCAGACAATTAATCCTCTGATTATATTTGCTGAAGAAACATCGTGAGTAGTAAAGTTCACCATTTACCCCCCAAAAAAACTTGGAAGAGCCGAATCCGTTGTTTTACACTGATAGCTCTTTCGCCAAGTTGACGTGATCTGAAAAATGCATGATAACAGCTACTTGATACTCAGATGCATGGTTGTGCGGCCCTGGATCAATTACTTGCAGAACTTCTCGGTATCGCATTTTGCTTTTTCGGAAATGGATTTACTTGTGGTTTCACGAGGTAATTTGAATTTTGGATTTAGCCTAGAAAATGGATAACAACTATAAACAATTAATTAGAACATATCGAGGGTATTTTTTTTTTTTTTTGTCGTGCAGTTAAATTTGAACAATCGAGAAATAAAACAATGGAGATTGTGAACAGATTTGATTCTTAACAAGTTATAAATCATTTTCAGGTAAACTTGTTTTTAATTACAATCATTTGGAAATACAAAAACGAAAGCAGGACAAGTGAATAAATAGAACGGATAAGAAAGAGAACAGAAAACAGGGCAGATATCAAAATGGATATTCGACAGTTGTTGCGATTTTGTGTACGACGGTTACTGACCGAAAGGAGCGTGGCAGCTCTAGTGATTGTATCTATGGTTTTAGTGGTAACGAACCCTTTACAATGGGATAGTTACAATCGTGGAGAAAATTACCACAGAAATCAACTCAGTAGAACTATCGTGTCTCATACGAAAAGTGACAAACTAGTCGACAGCAGTTTGAATGGAAACAAATTTAACATATTATCGAGGTTTGGAGGAAATGTTTTCCAATGGCGAGGGACAGTTCGTCGATTCGCTTTATTTGAACGACAAATGAACATCACGAAAGAAGAACCCGAAGCGTCAGGTGATGTTTTCATCCCTGAGGATACCACCTCAAATTTGCCTTCGCGAAACGACCTGGTGGTAAAGGACCGCGGTATGCTGTTACCGCACGGGGATGATCCGGGCTGTTACTTCGTTGAGCGACTGGAACGATGGGGGTTGCCCCTCGTGCATTCCATTTTCGCGGATCAAGTCGACAGGAAAGTTATAATCACCGGTGTCAGACGACCGACGAAAGATTATTCTTGGCATTTAGAAAAATTTCGATGCGAATTCTATCCGCCGGGAATGGTCCCACAGGATGCAACCGAACTCACCGGTAACTTTTCTCGATTAATCACCGTTCCGACCGACCCTATGATCAAGGATGAACAAAAGATCGGCGTGCAACCACAGGGTGTATTCATTATTACATGTAGGTTACCTAGGCAACTATACGATGTAGATGTATTCAAATTCAACCTCAGGCGTCTGACGGACGATCAGCCCGATCAGCCAGACGATCAGCCCGATCAATCAGAACTTGCACACACGAACATCACCGTTTGTCGTTCGTTGCCGAAGAAATATTCCACTCATTTTTTATCCATTTGTACCATGCTCAAACACATGGATAAATACGTATCTCATTGGTTGGAATATCACAGACTGTTAGGAGTAGAACGAGCCTACATCTATGATAATGCACAGTATTCAACGTTAGTAACAGCTCCAGGTATCCAACAACATCTTCATAGTGGCTTTTTGACCATCATTCCATGGTCACATTCGTATTCCGAAGATAAAACTTATCTCGAGACCCAAATCGCCAGCGAAAACGATTGCCTTTGGAGGCATCGCCACGACGCTAAGTGGATGATTAAAACGGACGTCGATGAATTTATTCAACCGATGAACCCTGACATGCCTAACAGTTTGGTAGACTACTTAAAACAGCCGTTCTTAGAAGGACTTGCAGGGGTTAGACTTCAGAATTGGTTTTTCTGTCAATTCGATAAAAAAATGTCCAAAAAAGCCAGACGACGGGATGGTGGTAATGGGATGACTGTCTTTCATAGAAACCTGTACAGTGCGCGGGGACCAACGCCCATCAATAAAGGTAGAGATAAAAGTATTGTTCGCCCTGATAGAGTTCACTATTTTAAAATTCATGCAATAAAATGGGGTGGGGATGTTTTATCTTTCGACCCCCAAACAGAGCTGAGAATGGTTCATTACAGAGGTGATAACCCAAGACATCCCTCATTTTGTCCAAAGATTGTACATGAGGATACGAGTATGCTTGAACTGTGGCAAAAACTGACAAATACTTCACATGTACAATAAACGCAAATTTAGAGTTACAGCGTATGCGAGAGAAATCATTGTTTTGTGCTGTAAAGATTATCAGTGGATCAATGGATCACTAATGGCTTTCAATGCCTGTCCGCTCACCACCGGCTTTGTGTGGTAAAGCATCGTTAAGTTGCTGTGTATATATGTATAAGGTGTTAGCTGTTGTAGTTTCACGATGAAACTATAGCATAACACAAGTGTCTGGTCACGTTTAATATATATTTATATATATATATATATATATATATATATATATATATATATATATATATATATATATATATATATCTTCAGACAACTGAAGATCTTGTCTGAAGATCGCTATAACGCGTGAAACTCCGAGTTACAACTACTAGTGTTCCACTAGTCTCATCTAGTATCAACATATATTCCGCTCTGTCCAATGGACATAGAGCACTCTGCGCCAAGATAGACGCCAACCTACTCTATATATATATATATATATATATATATATATATATATATATATATATATATATATATAAAGAAGACCATTAGAGATCCATTGATCACTGACACTAGTTGGATACATAACCGTCTTAGTACTTCACATCAATATTAGAAGAACTTCAATAACAGTAAATGTCAGACGGTATCCACGCCCAACTGTATCTTTCATATAACTTCTATAACCTTCCCGACAGACACCAGATATACCTATAGTGGTCTAACAACTAACAGTTCCTATACTGATAACGAACCATGGGAGTTCTTATAAGTATTTTGCTATTTATTAGTGGAGTTCTGGTATTCAAAATTAGCTCAGAATGTTGTTGTGTGACGAATATTAATTTGGCCATCACGTATATGTACAGCTCGTCATTTGACCTTCTCGTGCCCGCTCGTGTTCGGTTCTCTTTTTGTAACGAGCTAAACTAATATTTTTCTGCAAGAGGTAATGGATCAGTGGTATTAACTACGCATGTAATTGCATTTCCCTATATTCCTGTCCACAAGAATATTAAGCCCCAAAATGGAGAGTTTTTAACTTCCGGACATCCACCTGTCCGGTGAAACTGAATCGACTCTGTCTGTTCCTAAAAGATAGTGCATTTATCCGAATGCGTCGGTCTTGAAAAAAGATATGATACAGGCTGGGTAATTTTTTTTCCTTTTTTGTTGTTGCTCAAATGAGGCTTGTTTTTGGTTAAGATAATCTCATTTGTCGTTATGAATTTGATATCGCGAAATGTCACAATAATTCGATAATCTGTGTTTATTGATAGATGGACAAGTATATAATTTATGGTTGAAAATGGGTTCTTTACTATAGAATTTCGCCCACACCCCATTCCACCCCCGAAAATCGACCCTAACCCTCCCTCCCCACCCCTTCCGAATATTATAGATCGAAGAAATTTTGTAATTATCTTTCCTACACAACTTAAAGTGGATTTTTCACAGGTAGAGACACGTACTGAACTAATAGTAAAATTTATCCCACTGTTTTCCCTCCGTATATACAACAATTTTGGGAGAGCCGTAAAAGACAATTGTTTTTAGCTATACCCTCGTGAGTATACCGATGACCTGCAACATAGACATTTTGTTATTCCGGTCTAGCCCTCCTCCCCCTCCTCCCCCTCCTCCCTGGATTAGTTCCGGGGATCATGATATCCCTGGACTACAGATTTGACCGGCAACCAAGATAAACAGCCCCGTTATACTTGATTCCATGTTTCCTTAACAACTTCCTAACTTCCTGAGTTTTGTTGTGCCTCATTTGCGGATGGAAATAACTGTGTATTTAATTCTATTTAAATATTACCGAAATATATTTGCAATACAGTTCATTTCAATAGTTGTAAATATAAAAGTTAATTTGATATAGCATTTTAATGAGATTTAGTGTCAATTCAATTATATGCATCATTTTTATTCGCGCAAAAGTGCACAAAAAGTGCCCGATTTTTTGGTTTTGCTTTTTACTATAGGTTTCTTAAGTTAATGTATCACAAATGTCTAATACAACGTCATCTATGTGTGTAAATGCCAGTGGTATGCTATCATATGTTACAATCATCGTTCTAAGCTTTATACGTACGAAATTTGGTCAAAACCTTACTGACGTCATCACCAACATTACGAATTTAAGAGACAGCTGCGCGGGTATTCCATTCTTTATTTAAGGTTACTTATTAAGATAACAAATTGAGATATAGATTTAAGCAAGCGCAGAAACTCACAGACAATGGTAAAATATTAACAGAAGATACTAAGAAGTAAATGTATGAAATGATGTGAAACATGTTTGTTTTTAAAGGGGACCGAACTGTCAGATAAAGGATTTTTCATTGTATCCAATTTTTAGTTTAGTAGAAAACTATTCCAGACTGGTGTTTTGTCCCCGGATATTACAAAATAATTGTGAGTTTTAGATTTATTGAAATGTCGATATGTGGTAACATCTTTAGTTTTTAATTCGTCTATATAGAAAGTTTAAAGGAGCAAAAGAAATTTATTATAAATTCATGTCAAATCTGTTTGTCAATTTTTCCACATTTTGTAAAATCTACATATGAAATTTAAATTTTATAGAAACTGCAAAAAAAAATATAATAATTAGTCAATCCCATAACTGTACCATTGGTAAATAACATACAAACACAATGATTAAGTATAGCAGATCGGAACCAGGCGATATTATGTCAGGATTTTACGTACCGTTTTCCGATAGGCTATACCTTAGTAAAGAATGCCTTTATGTCTGTTATATATCATTTTAAATACAGACGAGCAATTGCAAATATATAACTTCGGAATTGGAGGAAGTTTATACAAAGGGTGCGTTTTTGGTTTATTTAGTTGTTGGCGACATAGTTTACCTTAAGATCAATCAACATGGTGCAAACCAACTCGAAATCATTTGTGAACCCTAATACCGTATATATATATATATATATATACATTATGTATATAGTCTCAGGTTCAAAGTATATAATTCTTTCAAGATCCGGGTTTGGGGTTCACAAATGATTTCGAGTTGGTTAGCATCATGGTTAATCTCTAGAGTAAGACAAAATATCCAAACAGAACTAACATTGATCGATACAAAAGCCTATATTGTGTAGACGACCTTACTGGTTTCGAACTTCTGGACAGACAATCAGTGTCTATATGGCGTATACTTGATTAGTGTGTCCATATGTGTGCATATAAAGCAGGAGGCCCGGGTTCGTATCTCGGTGGAGGGTGGAAGTTTTTTCAGTGTTCTGGATTTTCCAACTAATTGTCATTTCATATAGGCATACATACATATATATATATATATATATATATATATATATATATATATATATATATATATTTATAGATATAGATATATATATATATATATATATATATATATATATATATATATATATATATATATATTAAATAGCAATGTTCGTATTGGGATTGTTTACAGTAAAAATTCGCTATTCCATTTGAAAAAGGAGAATCTTCTTTTTCTTTGAAATATTTTAAAGGTGATCTCTATCTTATTCAATTTGTGTATAATTTAGATTGAAATTTGTATATTTTGGAACAATTAAGACTGAAAAACGGAAGCTACTAAACCAATATTGTTTGTGCGTTTTATTTTGTTTAATTACTTATCACAAACAAATGTTTTCGGTTGGTATGGACATATTTAACGTTACCAACTCTTTCGAGTGATACACAGATTTTTGATAATAACAAAACAATTCAGTTCACAGTCAAAGTAATTATTTCAATATTGAATCACGCTTATATGATATTATCCCTCCCCGCCCGATACAGCCAATCTGCTTGGATCTATATATATCTGCTTGGATATATATATATATATATATATATATATATATATATATATATATATATATATATATATATATATATGTATATATATATATATAGGCTATATATATATGCTATATATATATATACATACATATACATACTTACATACATACATATATATATATATATATATATATACATACATATACATACATACATATATATATATATATACATACATATATATATACATACATACATATATATATATATACATACATATATATATATATATATATATATATATATATATATATACATATATATATACATACATATATATACATATATATACATATAAGCCTTCCTTGGAATGACGACCTTTCTTACTGATTTCGAACTCTGGAAAAACAATCAGTGTCCATGGCCTACTTGGTTAATGTATTGGCATATAAAGCAGGAGGCACGGGTTCGAATCCCGGTGGAGGCCGGAGGTTTCCCCACCCCCCCCCCCCCCACAAATTTAATATGTGATACAGCCAATGTGCATCGCAACTGTTATTCTCACTCCTCAACTCACTCCACCCCCACCCCTCCTCTCAAACCCATATTTCATAAGACCCCCTTCTCTACACTACTGACACACGCTGGGTAATTATTTGAAATGCAAACTAAGCTTAACTCGTTACTATCGAGACGTCACGTGGTGACTTTTTGAAAATGTTTACCACATTTCCAACGTCAGTCTTCTTTAATGGTAGCGTTATACCTTTCGAGGATTACAAAAATATTGCCAGCGAGTAATTCGAAACAAATCGGATCACCCAACGTCATGTGACTTTTGCCCCGTTAATTGGTAAAGGGAAACTACTTTTTATTCATCAAAAGTTAATGAAATAACGTTAAATATTAATTTAGTAAGGTCACACAGGGACAACATTTCAAGTTTGTACTTTGCCCACATTACATCTCATTAGTGCAATAACTAACCAGCCATGTTACAATCAATGTTTGCTTTGACTCCTAAGTTTGTTTCATGGTACAATTTGATAAAACATTTTCATGTTTTAGCATTTAGCTTTGGCGAATAGAAAATGCACTAAACGCTCGATATTTTGACAACATGTCAAAATGTATTGGGGGAAACCATGACATTAGCAAAGCTATCCTTACAACCATTTCACAGAGTGATGAAAGCAGTACCTAGGCGAACTTGAAGCAAGCTTAACTTAGTCATGAACTGATTTTGGTCAATGATCAATCTCCATGCGAATTAACTGTGTAAAATGATTCGCTATCTGCACGTGCATTATGTACGGGATTTTTTTTTTAATGTGCGGAGGTCCTTCACGAACTTCACGGGCATTTATGAACAACAGAGTCTATACATCAACCCGCCCGTATGGAAAGCCGTTTTAACATTTAATAAGGAATTTCAGATATCTCGAAATAATTTCAGATATCTCAAAGTAAATTACAGATATCTCAAAGTAAATTACAGATATCTCCAATTTATTTAAGATATTTACAAATAATTGCAGATATCTTAAAGTCAATTTCAGATATCTCGAAAAACGAGATATCTGAAATTGTATTCAAGATAGCTGCAATTCTATTTCAGATATCTGAATAGAATTTCAGATATCCCGAATTCAATTTTAGATATCTGAAATAGAATGGCAGATATCTCGAATTCAATTGCAGATATCTCGAAGTCAATTTTAGATATCTGAACTATAATTTCAGATATCTCAAATTCATTCCACAACTAGTTAATTATATGCATATAATGTATATAGGCCTAATGTTAGCCAGCAAGCAAGCAAGCTAGATTCAATCCCACCCATACGTCGACGCGACGATGGCAGCCCCCTGTACCTTATGTACTGTCACTTTTCCGTAGCTAAGTTTTCGCGCCTTTCTACGAACTTCTGCATATGCATTACAGATATCTGGAACTCAATTTCAGATATCTGGAATTCAATTTCAGATATCTCGAATTAGAATTGCAGATATTTTGAATTCAATTTCAGATATCTGGAATTCAATTTCAGATATCTCGAATTAGAATTGCAGATATTTCGAATTCAATTTCAGATATTTCGAATTCAATTTCAGATATCTCGAATTCAATTTCAGATATCTGAAATAGTATTTCAGATATTTCGAATTCAATTCGGATATCTCGAATTCAATTTCAGATATCTCGAATTCAATTCCAGATATCTGAATTATAATTTCAGATATCTCGAAATCTATTTTAGATATCTCGAATTCAATTTCAGATATCTGAAATAAAATTTCAGATATCTCGAATTAAATTTAAGATATCTCGCATTTAATTTTAGATATCTGAAATAGAATTTTAGATATCTAAATTAAGAAACAATTTAAGATATCTAAAATTCCCATTTTTTAATTTTTTAAATGTTAAAATGGCTTTCCATACGCCCAAGGTGCCAAAAAGCAGCGGGAGAACATCTTTATTGATATGTTATCAATTTCTGAAGATGCATGAATGGGAGTATATGTGGTGCATTCATTGGGTCAGTTGAGGCAATTTTAGACCACCTTAGGCCTACCAGGAGCAGCGAAAATTGTTTACTACTGAGTGAAGTGGTTTGCTTACAAATGACGAAAATGTCAAGTTCTCATAGCAAAACATCTACATGGTCATGATACGGAAAAAAAATGATGGTGCGATGAATGGCCAACTTGTCATCTATCCAGTGACTGGTAGCGTTTAGCTATAGTGATAACTTCTAGTTATAGACTTATAGAAACCACAGTAATTTTTTTGGTTTAGTGTGTTAGTCAATGGGGTATTTAATAGGCGTAAGCAACCTTGAACCTTGAACTACTCCAGGAAGTTGGATCACAGTATATGGGGGTGGGTGTTTTCATCATAACAGATGTTCTTCAAAACCCTTCACTTAGGCTAGTAAAATATTCCTATTGATTTATTCCTGAAAACTGATGCATTTGGTAAGTTTGCTTAGCTCTCAAAGTACTCTGTTCTTTGAATTTCATCAAAATGTATCTTTTTATAAAAATGCCCTTTTCTCTCTCAGTGGATAATGATTGACAAATTATTACAAAAAAAACAAGAAATTTTCAACTGAAATACCCCGATGATGACATCATCCATACCGCTGTTGCCAGATGCAATATTCAAATTTATATCTTTGCGATGCAAAGTGCTATGAGGTGATGGTTTTCGCTTAAAGATTCATAAAATTTTCGACAAACTTCAGCCACCAGAAAGTCCCTATATATGCACTATTATGCAGAATTAATTATCACCACTTACCCTTATCCACTTTCTCAACGTTAGCAATACAAATATTGGGAGCATTTCTCCCTATCCACTCCTCCATCCCAAGTCCTTACCATAAGAAACCTAACTGCCCTCCACCCCAACCTCTCCCCGACCCCCTCCCCATTTCCCCCGTTAGATGATTCTCGAGATAAAAACTTTATAAAACGTATAGAGATCATCAGAGTGACTAAAGGAATTTTTCATTGATATTGAATATAATATTAAAGTAACAATATATAAAAGTAACAGAATAAAAAAATAGTAACAGAATAAAAAAACGTTAATTTTTTATTTAGCTTTGATATGTATTTAGCGAGCAGAAACATATAGACTGTCTGTTTGTCGGTTGAAATTTAGTAATCTACGTATGGGGGTTTAAAGTTTGTATAGGCATATACATTGTCACGAGAGAAATCTAAACTCACTTACGGGTGACTGAACATCTCAAACAGAGCACCTAGTTCAGTCTATAGTTCATTGCCATTTGGATGACATGGTCGGTAGCCTTTAACTTTAGACTCAATGAAAAGATTAGTGGGCGGAAATATAGGCGGAAGTCCAACTATTAGAGAACTGGTCAGTTCTATTTACTAACGGAAAGATAAAGAGTAGGTATTTTTCTGCCATCTAACCTATATGAAGAATACTGCAGGTATAAAAGGATCATCTCTCCTTTCCTTGAACAAACAGAAGAATCCAATCTCTACCCACACATATTTTTTGTATTATTTACAAAAGTAACGTCCTAGGAAACGGATTTATCGAGGGGTCAATGTTCAGTTATCATACTAGAATTTATCTCGCGTTAGTTATTATATCCACAACATTCAACCCGCCGTCTTCTCAACAAATTTACTTAAACCTTAAATCTCCCACCACCCCTTTCCACTTGCTCAATGAGTGAAACAACATAATATACATACACATATGTATATATATAAATTTATATAAATATATATATATAAATATAAATATATATATATATATATATATATATATATATATATATATATATATATATATATATATATATATATATATATATATATATATATATTTATTTATATATATAAAGGCCTCGATTACATTCAAGAACGCAAGGTGGATCAGGATCTTGTTCCCCTGCCCCCCCCCAGGGGAGGTGATAAAAGTGATCCAGAACGCGTTCACATTATGAGCAGACGATGGAAAGTCAAATGACAAAGTCAAATGACAGAGCATTGTTAGTAGTTTATTAAAATAATTAATTAGTTACAGAAGTCGAACAGTTACTATAATTATATCTACAAATCAAGTCATGTACAGCACGCCTGCACTAAGTAGATAACCGGCGATATCGATATACGTGCGTCATCAGTCTTAATTAATCGTATTTGCGGGATCAGGAGTGGGGTTCAACCAACTTAGTTTATACTGAGGGGGGGGGGGGGTAGGGGTGGGGCTGAGATGTTGCTTCGACATTGGGTGGAATCTAAAGGATGGCCGCGTCCCGTTCCCTTTCGAAATCGTACAAATCTAAGAGTGGAGGGTGCTCATAAATCCACAACTCGGTGTTGTGAACTTTGAATACAGCAGCCGAAGATAAAAAGTCCTCAACTATTTGCTTTAAAGGTTTGCCCCATTTTCGTACGTTTATTGTGTGTGATAAGCTCATTCAAAATCGGTTGAAATTTTTCGAAAAGCTCTTTTTGTTTCTAAGATATACACATTTGAAATTTTCATCAAACTGGGAAACTCATTATATATGTTCAAACTATGACGTGGAGTATTGCGCTCATCACAATTTCTTATTTTAGCCCGTTAATAAGTTAATACCCTTAATTACAAGCCCATATATATTATCATCATTAAATAATATCATGTCCCTCTTTTCAAAGAAGACAATAAAATATTTCAACAACAAAAATTGCCTTAGGTCACAAACCTGTGTTCAGTGTCCTTGAAACGAAGGTTGTAAGAACAAAGGAATAACATAACAGAAAATTAGACAGTCATTCCTTTTACATCGTCAATGTGCATACTTAATTAATCTTTATTCATAAATGTAACTAGAATTAATAAAAGACTTTTGAAATGGACAATCTTGGATGGACTTTGATGGGAGTTGCAGCTATTTTCATGATTTCTAATGTTATATTAGAGTGAGTAGGACAATGTTCTTCATAAGACCTTTGTTCAGCAAAGAAAGCTAAACAAACAATATTTTTAATATTGCATGGTGATGAAACATTGGTTGTTTGCATAACCGTATTTATGTAAGGGAATATTATTTGATTTGGAGCAGAAGGAAACATCGGCAGGAGATATGGATTACATATTCTCGATTAATCTTGAACTGAATACACACACATCTCTAACATTAATTTAACTTGACAGTTAATTATGACTGATTTTATGACTGATTGTGAGCGAGTATTCCCGGTAACATGGAAAACACCAGGTTACGCAAGATTGACAAATATCCATCACTCCGTAGTGGAGTTATCGCGGACCTAAGCTAGTGTCGCAAAACTACAAAATGACAAAAATCTGAAAATTGACGTTTTGCCGAGATACAAAAAGTCGTCAAACTGACAAAAATCTGAAAATTGACGTTTTGCCGAGATACAATAACTCATCAAAATAACAAAAATCTGAAAATTGACGTTTTGAATTTTGTCATTTTGACGAGTTTGTTTCTCTTTCATCACCATGTCCCTTCTACGCTTCCGTACAAAACGCATCCACACAAAAAAACAAACAATACTTTAATATTGCATGGTGATGAAACATTGGTTGTTTGCATAACCGTATTTATGTAAGGGAATATTATTTGATTTGGAGCAGAATGAAACATCCGAGATAGTATGCTTTCCTGTGACCAGCAGGAGATATGGCTTATATATTCTCGATTAATCTTTGATTGAATACACACACACATCTCTAACATTAATTAAACTGTTAATGACATTAATTACGACTGATTGCGATCGAGTATTCTTGGTAACATGGAAAACACCAGGTTACGCAAGATTGACAAATATCCATCACTCCGCAGTGGAGATATCACGGACCCAAGCTAGTGTCGCAAAACGCACAAAAACCTGACTACAGGGTCCCAGCAAGGAAACAAAAAAATAAAAATAAATCAATGAAATATACTGCCCAAGATTTTATTTCGAAGAGATTGAAAACAATAAGTTTCAAATGGAATGGTAACAGTGTAATGATCTCGATGGGGGTGTAGGATAGTAACACATGCAGACACAAAGCCAAAGGTGGCTGAAAACTGTTCAAATTTGTGGAAAGGGGGTTGAGTAATTAGGTTTGGTATAACATAATTATTATATTAATAATTCTATAAAGTTAGCGTAAAGTCTAGCATATCATGTTTTCCTTCTTAATTTTTACAACCATGTATGATGTTATCCTGCAATGACTTTGGAATGATCGTTAAAAGGTGATAAAATAAAATATTGATGAAAGTCTTTCTTAGGAAGCAAAAAACAGTACCCTTTTGTATTTCAATGCATCATGGACAATTGTCACCAAATGTTAAATGTTAAACGTGAAAATTATAATATTTTTTGTCCATAGAGATAATTCAATAACTTCAGCCAATGGCTTGTCTCGAGTCAAGAAAATTCACTGTTAGTGACTTTACTTAAACTTAGTGAAACCAGAATGCAAAAATGCATTGTGGTTCCGATGATGTAACATGAGCAGTTTAAATCATGAATCTGACATGATGTATAGTGAGGGTGTACAACATACTTAATCTTAGTAATACAGTGAGAAAGCAGTGTGATGTGATAAACAATAAATTAACATGACACAGGCTGTCCTGAAATGACTATTGACGTTAACAACAGGCTTCTTGTACTAAATGTGATACATAAACATAGTAAATATGACATCTGTCCTTGTTGAAATATTGTGTGAAACATGGTTCTGACAATTTGACCCATAATGACCCCGAATGACCTTTGACCTCCACCAAAAACAATAGGATTCTTGTACTCAATGTTGTACTTCAACACACCAAACATGAATTGGTCCGACCTTCTCTTCTTCAGATATCGTGTTTACAAGCTGGGCGTCACAAACGCACACACACACACAGCTACGCCGTCATGAATGCAAAGGTTACGTTTATCACCGTAACCAAAAAGAAAATAAACCGACTTTTTAAGCTCAGCAGTATACAAAAAGTTTTGGCAGTAATAGACTTTTTTCTTTTTCACAAAAAAGTTTGAACTGTAGAAAAACTATTAATGTGGTTAGGTTAAATCTTTCTGTATAGCACATCTCTCTGCAGATGTTGTCATAACATTTAAAACAGAATACCAATTGGCAAAAAAAGTGAATCGATTAGCTTGTGAAGGAAGTTATCAGAGTCAAGAAATAGTGCTACGACACCTGATCAGAAAGCTGCTTGAAGCTACCCCGAAAGTTTGAATGAGCACGCCTCTCATACAGGTTGCTTCTACAGTACCTCTCTCTTCCTCTTTTAGCTAACTTTATAGTTTCAGTTCAGTCTGGTCACTAGTGAATCAGGATATAAAATTCCATGTTTTCTGAATCGTCCAGAAATCGGCTTCGAGCTGCCGGAAATGTCTTGGTGAAAACATCTGTCTCTTTCTGGTTACTTTTTGCATAACCGACTACTTTTCCCTGTAAAATAGCTTTCTATTGCCACTTCAAGCAGGTCAATAAGAAACATAACATTTGCTTTTCTCTGAAACTGCGCTGGTTCAGGTACCCCTGGAAGCTGACGTAGAGTCTTGATGTACTTTAAAGTCTGTCAATATACCCCAATGATCACTGGCAAACATTCCACACGCCAACCTCTCTTTCCCGATCAGGCTGAAGTTCACCGGTGATAAACTCTTCGTCTTCTGATGGAGGTAGACTCTATCGTAACGTAGCCTTGGTTTCCCCCCGTTCATATTGAGGTTGTCGTTCTGTGACATGTCCCACGTAAATCGGCTCTCAGGAGGTGAGCCTACCGTTTCCCAAACATCCTCAATGTCACTCCTTTCTCGTGCTAAGTCAAATATCTGAAAGACAGAAGAGAATAGAAAACAGACCGATAGACGGATGATAGAGGTATTGAATTTAAGTTTTTTAAATAAATATCTATTCAATGCAGGAAAAGTGAAAAAAAAAACCTTTGCTCCGTACATGAGATGTAACAACATTTAGCTTGTTCATTTCATGTGGATAAGTGGTGCGATAATTCCAACCCCCCCTCCTTCCCCACCCCATGTCTATCCGAACCAATACCATACAAGGCAATGCCATACCATGCTACATCATACCATGTCATACAATACAATGTTATATCACAGTGTAATATCATAAACAAAACCCACACCTTGTCATACCATCAAATCCATACCATACCATACCATACCATACCAAGCCCAAAACATCCCAATACCATATCATATCTAGCAACACCAAATCAAGCCATTGACCATACCATGTAATACCACATCTGACTGTAATGCAAGCTATTAACCATACCAAACCACACCAGATTTAACTAACCAACCTGAGTTATTAACAATTACATATCTACCTATATCGAAACCAAAGCATTAACCATAACATACTATACTGTATCTAACTGTAACACATCAAGTCATTAACCATAACCAAACCACACCCCATTTAACTGTAATGCACAAAGCTATTAACAATACCAAACCAGATTTCAGTAAACCAACATCAATCCATTATCTATACTTAAGAATACCACTTCTTATTATGTCAAACGAAGTGATTTACCATACCAAACAATACCTCATCCAACTAAACCTACCCTAAGGCTAAGTCATCAATCATACCGTATCAAACTATACCAAACCAAGCCACTGCTGATTGGACATTTTACTTTCACACTCACTAATTTTGAATTAAAACTTATTTTCAGAAGTTGACTTCCTTCATGCTTAGTTTGACATAAAATAATCATTTTTTGTTTATTTCAATATATAAAACTCTACTGAGTGGGACCGGCATCAAACCAACCGACTCCTCACACTGAAGCTTCTGCATGACTGCGTACCTCTCTGTCTTTAGCGTTGGTGTCTCCACCAAAGATGGACACAGTGTCAGTACCAGCACCAGTCATGCGGGCAAATATACTCCTCAGCTGGGATTTTCTCTCTTCTGATTGGTTAGCCATACTCTCAATGTGTGATGTCATCAGCTGCAAGGAAATTCCTTGACACTTTGCCTGATGAATTGTAAAGAAAGGAAACCAAATGTAAAACACGAGAAGCGAAGCATTGGCTCACATGAGCCTGCATCATGTAATGCAAGGTACTCATAAAGTATGAATTAGCTGACCAGATTCAATGCATGAAGAAGCATTTTCATTTAGGCCTAAGTAAAAAAAAAATCTCTCAAAGTTCAAACCAGTCAAGATTTGCAGTTAACGATACTGCTTTAAGAATAAAATATTGCGATATTTAAGTACTAAGCAAAGATTCCATATATAGCAGGCTTTCTGGACCGGCTATGACAAAACTACCAAAAAGTATACATTAGCGATCTAAAAGACTTTTAGGCCCATGTCCCAGTAACTCCCCCCCCCCCCCCGCATCAAAATGCATGAAAGCTGACTTGCATTATATGTACTTAAAGCTTTATAAGAGGTTTGTCATATTTAACATAGATTATTGCTAGGAAGCAAAGCAGGACCCAGCAATATAGGCCACAAAAAATAATTTGGTCTGTCTTGGGGACAAAAGTGAATCTGTGACATCCCAACTATACATGTAAATATTGTTAAATTGTTTTATGTGTGCTTGTGATAACTTTCAAATGATATCTCCTCTCAACCTGTAAATCAGATATCTATATATATCAGATATATATATCAGTGTATATATGCTTAACTGGTAAACTGATGTTGCATTTGGGGGGTTATCCATCATTAATATCAAAAAAACGCTTTGCCTGGAATTTGGATAATGGATTAGATTAAAACATTTATTAAGTTAGTTGGAGACAATTCATGTCGTGGCTGCAATTTATCACTACACCGACAACTGACAGAGTTTCTGCGACAATTTCTGATGCATATAATAACTTGTGCAAACACTTTAACAATATATCCCGTACCCACAGTGGAAAAACTTAGTTTTCGATGAATTGATAAATAATACACAACTTTTAGAGGTTTGTATAATTTCATAACTTTGTACATAAATTACACCATGTCAAGGTCTACCTGCTTTGGAAGAAATGAATTCCTGGATATTAAAACTTTCAATATTTGGAATATTATCAAAGTGTTGATATTAGTTTTAGCAACTGGAGATATCTTTGAATTGGATCAAAGGAGTAGAATAAACATCTGGGTGATGTTAGCCCTTAACAAATTTATGGGTTCTTCACCAAGGGAAATCATAGCACAGTTTTTCCGAAGAAAAAAGTATTTGGAAGATGGGTTTTTTGAAGCTGAGACATGAAAGCACTTTGTACCTTGGCAATTATTAAATTCCGAAGCATTTGAGAGTTTGGGAATGGTTCCACTAACACAGTCTCCAGATGAAAAGTTTCCTTCTTCAAGAGTATCGCAGTGAAATAAGCAAACTTGCCTCCGGGGAAGACGTGATAGGAATCGCAGAATCGCTCCTGCAGCATATTCAAAGAAAGTGGAATGACTTCTTGTAGAAATACTACATCTGGTGATTCTCTTCAATAAAACAGAAAAAAAAATACGTGAGAGCAAGCTTTAAGTGATCAAACTGAAGAATTTACAAAAAATAGTAATTTAAGAATGAAGAATTAACACTTTTCAAAATTTCTCAAAATTTAATACAATATTTGTACTTTTTGAATAAAATTGTACATTGCTTAACATGCAAAATCTAAGGAAACATTCACCAGTCTCACATAATAAGAAGATTTAACTTTTGAAGCAATGTTAGAAATGAAAATACAATAGCTTGTTCTAGACCTTTCAAATGTGGGATGGGGGAAGTGAGGAGAGAAGGGTGGGGGGGGGCATTTTTGCCTACAGATTCAGCAACTTTTCAAACTTCATCCACCAGAAACTCCTTTCAAATACTAAATCCTGTTAAAGGATTGCTCACATAATACTATAATACTTTAATGCTATAATTGTTTGTGTTTTTGTTTCACGTTGAACCACAGCGGAGGACTAAAACTGAACACCATTTGTCTTTAACGAACATTAATAAATAGTAAACATGTTACAAGAATAAGAAAAGAATAATTTTCTCTTCCAAGCAAAGTTATGCTGTTAAAACTAACAATTTGATTGCATGGGTTGTGTGGTAATTCAGAGAATCACTGGAAGTACTGAATCTACTGTAGCAACCAATGCAAGAAGTGGTACTGCAATGCCACCTGCACTTATAGTTCTGAATCTACTGTGCAACCAATGCACAAAGTGGTACTGTAATGCAACCTGCACTGATAGCACTTTCTATGGCAATGGTCTGTCACTTAAATGAGGCACCAACCCAACCATTTTGTGGTAAATAAACTTCCCCACACAGCTGAGTAAAATATTATTCCATCTCGGAGATATCTCAAATGATAATGCTCCTTCCTGCAAAAGGAGGAAGATTTGAGCAGTTGAGTCTTTCAATTTGACAAAATCATGTTTCGAGTTTGTTGTATCTTCTGATTCATTTATTACAATGTGTTTTTTGTTGTTTTTGCTTTGTCATGGAAATGAGTTTTGCAATATACGTCAATTAAATATGCTAAATATGGTTCCAAAGAATTACAAAAAGAAAGGAAAAGGCCTACGATCCTAGAGGAACCTCCACAACACAGATTTAAAAAAAAAACACGGCCACTAGACGCAGAATCTTAAACCAAGATATCTCTCAAACGGAGGAATATTTTTTTCTCAGCTCTGTTCATCACACAGACATCCGACATATAATGATGATAGTTGTGTTATCTTTAATTTAGAGGCATTGAAGACTGGCGCACAAAGAAACGTCTGATGCCGGTAATCTGACCTAGTTTCGAATGAGGTGTAACAGAAGTGTTAGACACCACCATCCAACCCAGAAAGTACACACGCAGCTTGCTACCGTCGGTAATTAGACACTAGTGTACATGGAGTCACTACATGCAGCTACGGTCAATACTCTCTGCATTATGTAGCGACACAAACAAAACTTCACTTGCAAGCAACGGAAAGTTAACTTTTGCTCAGAGGTCGACACACGGTTTGGAGCGAGTCTTCAATGCCTTTAAGCAAAGGTAGTGACCTTATTACTTTCTCTGCTCACCAGTATAAGGGGTTCCTTGCATATACAAGAACAATATTAGAAAAACTTGCCTTGGACATTCTGTTTCTTCATTCACAGATTCATTCATTATCAGGAAGTAAAAACAACAAATTAGAATGAATTGTATTTTGAATATATATCATAGAGCAACAGTTATTTCTCTGTACACTTAACAGCTACTTAAGCTATTCATTATGACCATTAATTTTTTAATTTTTTCATATTTTTTTTTTTACCTTTTGAGAGTATTAATAACAGCAACAGTCCTCTCTTTCAGCATTTCCTTTTCCAATCCTTCGATGTTCCAGCTTATTAATTTCAGATGCCGGTCACCTGCTGACCGGGTGTCAGAGATGGGCAGACCTGCGGAACTGATGACAAAGAAAAAACAAAAAAATTGCCTCCCAAGCTGAACTGGACATTGCACAATTTGCTACAATCACCTGGTGGCAGACTTGACCGATAAAATAATAGAGAAGGTGTAACTGTACCTATAGAGACATAATTTGTTACTTCGGTACATCAAAATTGCAACAGGAATGATTGAGAAAACGTCACAGAAGCTTTCTGATTGGATGACGATCAGACACATGTGTGTAAATTTGCCAAGTGAACGGTGGACGACATGTTTTGTGATAAAAATTTGCTAGTTATGAGTGATAAACACCATATGTAAGCTCAAATATATGTCACACTATGTGTAAATTAGGGAATGTGTGGGTACTTTGCCCAGAAGTGTCCATCAGAGATTCCTGAAAGTAACTCTCAGTGATTTCAGAGACTGCAGCTTGTCCAGTTCCGCAGATCTAGATACTGTAGGACCGATATGACCGCACCCTCTGTTGATTTAGGACATGGCTGGACATCCCCATTGAAGGGAATGAGTGAAGTTGGCCTGAAATCCCCCCGTTCAAGGATTTCAAACCTAAGAATCGTGCGACGTATGTTCACTCAAGTCATTAGTACATGTGCGTAGTTCCATACTCTATGAACTATCATTTCTTCCTGGTCACAATGGTGTAAGATTCAGCCTCTAGTAATTTTGACATTAATATGATTAACAAATAACATAACACATTTCTGACAAAGGAGGCTCATATTTGAATAAATCTAGGAGATCTAACATATGAATGATATATTTCAATGAAAGCGGCTACGTGTTATATATAATTTCTATTGGAAAGGCATAGATTTTGGGGTAGGCCTGTACCTATTAAACATCTGCTGTGGGACCAATGCAATGAAACAACTTTATGTAATTCATTTTGGATTCATTGACTTGCTTATTCATTGCTTTATCAAATTAATAAAAATAAACCCCAAAACAAGCTGCACAAATTTAAGAAAAATAAATGGATTATGTTCCAATCATCGCCTCCTGTTTTGTTCTGGACAATACCATTCGAGAATATGGCGGCGTCATGTTTAACAAAAGTAAAAGGTTGGCATACTTAATGGGTCCAGTCGTTTTTTACAAACGTATTTAAATCAAGGTTGGTAAGTGATATATGTTGCCTCTGTGAGTCTTTTTGCATTAAAATCATGGTTTATTATGATTTTTAACTCAATAAATATTAAAGGCATTGAAGACTTGCCCCAAACCGCGTGCCGCCCTGTGAAAAAGTTAACTTTCCGTTGCTTGCAAGTAAAGTTTTTTTCTTATTGCTACAAAATGCAGACAGTAATGAAACGTGATACCTTGTTATCTTTTATCTAGACCTGAGATGTCCATTGCTGCTCTTTACACTGTGTTTATGGATATTGACCTTAGCTGCATGTACTTAGTGACTGTACACTAGTGTCTAATTACCGACGGTAGCAAGCTGTGTGTGTATTTTCTGGGATCGATGGTGGTGTCTAACACTTCTGTTACACCTCAGTCGAAACTAGGTCAGATAACCGGCATGAGACGTTTCTTTGTGCGCGAGTCTTCACACCCTTTAACTTAATGTACAGTTTATACCTCACCTGCTACTCGCAGCCTCTGTTTCCATGGTATCATCCAGGCAGATAACATCCTCATCAGACTCTTCCGCTGCTACTGGTTCTGACTGAACTCTTCTCTCTGGACTGTCTTCATCCTCCAGTATTATGACATCATCTTGACACGACTGGTTAGCAAAGAACATGTTGAGTGCCCTCTGTTGGTAACATAATATCAAACTTTATAGGCAAACAGTTTACATTAAACAGGGTGATGTAATCCAACAAAAATGGGACCGTTTGATGTTCGGAAGGTTAATACAGCTGCCCATGCGTACATATGATAAATGTTTTGTACACATACTCAGAATATATACACATTTGTTCGACTTTTTCATTGTTTGACCCCTGCGAATGGGCTAAAAGTTTGGCTAAAAAAGAACGTAGTGTAAATCATGGTGAAATGTTATTATTTTATTTAATACTGCACGAATAGTACCAAATATGATTTGAAATTCTTATGGTAACTCAAAAGCGCATCTGGCACTTTTATTTAAATAACAAAGCCATAGCAGCAACAATGACAATGTGGCAACCAGGGTTGTCACCACGCCGGGCGGTGCTACCCAGCTCTCAAAATTTCCGCCCGGTACTCAAGGTCAATTTCAGCCTTACCGCCCGGCACAAAGTAGCCTACAGTACCGCCAATTAAGTAACTTGGTAAAGATTAGCGCGATTCAGTGCAAAACGCAGCTTAACTGTAATTAACCCAGCGGATCACAAACTACCCGACTCTAAAAATGGTCTGGTGACAACCCTGGTGGCAACTATTGTCTATGAAGTAAAATCATTTGTGACCAGAAAATTACACTGACAACAAGAACAATTCCCCACGCTTTTAAAGTATATTTAAAAGGAAACATTTGAAAATGTTGAATGTAGATATTAAAATCCCCTCCTCCTCCTTTAAGTTGACAGCTTTACCAATGCAGGGGTTGGCAACATTTTATACTCACCTCAAGGTCATTTCCATTTTCTGTCAGGTAATACTTTGCAAGTTCTTCATCAGTACCTGAAATGGTTGAAAACTCAGCCACAATGTTTGGTTCAGCCATCTCATCTGCAAAGGAAGGAAATGTTTCAGACTATACATCTGTGAAAGATTTACTTTCGTACAATGCATGGTTTAAGTAATCTGCCCAATGAAACTTTTTCATGGACAACAACAAAGAATGAATTTGTAATAAGCTCAAGTTAGGCCTTCATGTACTGTACTGTATGTTTCCTACGGAAGTACTGTACTTCCGTGATACGTCTAGGGGCCTACATTCGTTTCGCGTAACTAGTGTAGTGGGAAATTCCCTTGTTATTGTTGCTCTATGAGCATAATTGAAGAAAAATATCTCATTTGAATTAAGTTACCTACCTTTTAGCAATTTTCCTTCACTATGCGAGATGGCAACTGTGAAAATGAAATTCGAAGACTTATTGGGAGTGCAGTCGAAAGTTTGAACGTTCTCGTTTCAAAATACTGCGCGAGGGTGGTTAAGACTGTTTCGATTACTATCACAGTTCAGATGGACATACATCATATCAACGCGTGTATTCAGGTCAACGTCGACTGTGTCGTTCCGGGGTTCCCCACACGAAATTCGCGTATCGGACCCCTTCCGCCCCCCCCTCCCGTACGCCTCAGTTGCTATTTTGTAGTGGAATATTCGATAAAACTGTATTTTACTACAAAACGAGTTTAAAACGTTATTTATGGTTTAATTTAACTATTACTTCTTTTAAATGAGGAAAACATGCTATAAAGTATCCTATTGAAATTTGCTTCCAGTCAGTGTGCTTACTTGTTTCTGAGATAAAATCAAAATTTGAAGTTGACATATTTTGAACCATGTTAACTTGAAACCAAACAGATGTGATGTCATGCATATTGGCAACTGTGCCATGTTTTTCTTTTCAAAATATTAT